>NC_056441.1:46231200-46572485 GCF_018296145.1 Oncorhynchus tshawytscha | reverse complement strand
GCCACCCCACACCATGACTGACCCACCGCCAAAACGGTCAAGCTGGAGGATGTTGCAGGCAGCAGAACGTTCTCCACGGCGTCTCCAGACTGTCACGTCTGTCACATGTGCTCAGT
Source organism: Oncorhynchus tshawytscha (assembly GCF_018296145.1). Classification (NCBI taxonomy): domain Eukaryota; kingdom Metazoa; phylum Chordata; class Actinopteri; order Salmoniformes; family Salmonidae; genus Oncorhynchus; species Oncorhynchus tshawytscha. The sequence goes on along the minus strand of NC_056441.1, from coordinate 46,572,369 downwards.
GTGAACCTGCTTTCATCTGTGAAGAGCACAGGGCGCCAGTGGCGAATTTGCCAATCTTGGTGTTCTCTGGCAAATGCCAAACGTCCTGCACGGTGTTGGGCTGTAAGCACAACCCCCACCTGTGGACGTCGGGCCCTCACACCACCCTCAAGGAGTCTGTTTCTGACCGTTTGAGCAGACACATGCACATTTGTGGCCTGCTGGAGGTCATTTTGCAGGGCTCTGGCAGTGCTCCTCCTGCTCCTCCTTGCACAAAGCCAGAGGTAGCGGTCCTGCTGCTGGGTTGTTGGCCTCCTCCACGTCTCCTGATGTACTGGCCTGTCTCCTGGTAGCGCCTCCATGCTCTGGACACTACGCTGACAGACACAGCAAACCTTCTTGCCACAGCTCACATTGATGTGCCATCCTGGATGAGCTGCACTACCTGAGCCACTTGTGTGGGTTGTAGACTCCGTCTCATGCTACCACTAGAGTGAAAGCACCGTCAGCATTCAAAAGTGACCAAAACATCAGCCAGGAAGCATAGGAACTGAGAAGTGTTCTGTGGTCACCACCTGCAGAACCACTCCTTTATTGGGGGTGTCTTGCTAATTGCCTATAATTTCCACCTGATGTCTATTCCATTTGCAAAACAGCATGTGAAAGGTATTGTCAATCAGTGTTGCTTCCTAAGTGGACAGTTTGATTTCACAGAAGTGTGATTGACTTGGAGTTACATTGTGTTGTTTAAGTGTTCCCTTTATTTTTTGAGCATTGCATATAGCACCATTTCTTCTAGCAGTGTGATGGCTCCTGTTAGAACCCTGACATAGTCCCGGTGTTTGATGCTGAATCGTGTGGTTACACATGTTTCAAATGCACCCAAAATGCAATGATTGATTCAATTCTCTATCTCCACTAGTAAGTTAACTGTTGATACAGTGGGGCAAAAACGTATTTAGTCAGCCACCAATTCTGCAAGTTCTCCCATTTAAAAAGATGAGAGAGGCCTGTAATTTTCATCATAGGTACACTTCAACTATGACAGCAAAACGAGAAAAAAATCCAGAAAATCACATTGTAGGATTTTTAATGAATTTATTTGCAAATTATGGTGGAAAATAAGTATTTGGTCAATGACAAAAGTTTCTCAATACTTTGTTATATACCCTTTGTTGGCAATGACAGAGGTCAAACGTCTTCACAAGGTTTTCACACACTGTTGCTGGTATTTTGGCCCATTCCTCCATGCAGATCTCCTCTAGAGCAGTGATGTTTTGGGGCTGTTGCTGGGCAACACGGACTTTCAACTCCCTCCAAAGATCTTCTATGGGGTTGAGATCTGGAGACTGGCTAGGCCACTCCAGGACCTTGAATGCTTCGTACAAAGCCACTCCTTCGTTGCCCGGGTGGTGTGTTTGGGATCATTGTCATGCTGAAAGACCCAGCCACGTTTCATCTTCAATGCCCTTGCTGATGGAAGGAGGTTTTCACTCAAAATCTCACGATACATGGCCCCATTCATTCTTTCCTTTACACGGATCAGTTGTCCTGGTCCCTTTGCAGAAAAACAGCCCCAAAGCATGATGTTTCCACCCCCATGCTTCACAGTAGGTATGGTGTTCTTTGGATGCAACTCAGCATTCTTTGTCCTCCAAACACGACGAGTTGAGTTTTTACCAAAAAGTTATATTTTGGTTTCATCTGACCATATGACATTCTCCCAATCTTCTTCTGGATCATTCAAATGCTCTCTAGCAAACTTCAGAGGGGCCTGGACATGTACTGGCTTAAGCAGGGGGACACGTCTGGCACTGCAGGATTTGAGTCCCTGACGGCGTAGTGTGTTACTGATGGTAGGCTTTGTTACATTGGTCCCAGCTCTCTGCAAGTCATTCACTAGGTCCCCCCGTGTGGTTCTGGGATTTTTGCTCACCGTTCTTGTGATCATTTTGACCCCACGAGGTGAGATCTTGCGTGGAGCCCCAGATCGAGGGAGATTATCAGTGGTGTTGTATGTCTTCCATTTCCTAATAATTGCTCCCACAGTTGATTTCTTCAAACCAAGCTGCTTACCTATTGCAGATTCAGTCTTCCCAGCCTGGTGCAGGTCTACAATTTTGTTTCTGGTGTCCTTTGACAGCTCTTTGGTCTTGGCCATAGTGGAGTTTGGAGTGTGACTGTTTGAGGTTGTGGACAGGTGTCTTTTATACTGATAACAAGTTCAAACAGGTGCCATTATTACAGGTAATGAGTGGAGGACAGAGAAGCTTCTTAAAGAAGAAGTTACAGGTCTGTGAGAGCCAGAAATCTTGCTTGTTTGTAGGTGACCAAATACTTATTTTCCACCATAATTTGCAAATAAATTCACAAAAAATCCTACAATGTGATTTTCTGGATTTTTTCCCCTCATTTTTCCCCTCATCTTGTCTGTCACTCTCATCTTTTTAAGTGGGAGAACTTGCACAATTGGTGGCTGACTAAATACATTTTTGCCCCACTGTATATAGTACCTCCCCACATTTCCCATCTGCTAACTAGCTAGTCATTTCATATCTGACACACACACACACACACACACACACACACACACACACACACACACACACACACACACACACACACACACACACACACACACACACACACACACACACACACACACACACACACACACACACATACACACACAGGCAGTCCAGGAGTTTGTTAGTGTGTTTATCCCTGATATTTATTAATGACAGATCAGAGGCTCCTTGGATGAAAGGCATGAAAGGCCTGTTGCTAGGAGACCCTGGTTGTCACATCTGAGAGAGGCCATTATTACAGAGAACATTGCATGTCACCATGTCAAGGTGTCACACCACCCTCCCCCTATGAACATACAGAGATGTAGCTCCCCCCCACCCTCCACTTTGTGTGTGCAGTGTAAGATTGAATGTATATGAGTGTGTTTGTTTGTCCTGTGTGTGGGTGTGTGCATTGCTGTGTCTCGGGTAAGTGTGTGTGTGTAGCTGATGTGAAATGATTAGCTAGTTAGTGGAAGTAGTTGTTTCCATTACTCCGCAAGGGCCGCGGCTTTTGTGGAGCAATAGGTAACGATGCTTCTTGGGTGGCAGTTGTTGATGTGTTCAGGGGGTCCCTGGTTCAAGCCCAGGTTGGGACAAGGAGAGGGACAGAAGCAATATTGTTACGTGTATGTGTTAGTGTGTATGAGTGTTTGTGAGTGTATGTTTGAGTGATACCTGCATCTCAGGGCCACTAAAACGGGGGTCTAACCCCCACTCAACGTTGCCACCTAGTGTGTTGTGAATTAAATGGAAATTGTGTGCCATGTTAGCCAGAGTCCTCTCTTTACCTTGTCCCCTCCGCTCCCCTCCCTTGTATCTCTAGCGCTCTGAGTTCATTAACTGGCTGGTAAGTGGACTCTTGCATGGGCTGTGAGAATTGAAGGAGCAGTTTGATTTGTCACCTCTTCACTGTTCTTCATTTTCCAGAAGTAATGGAACAATTCTGAAACAATTTTCCAATTCCATTATTATCTTATTATGTATTAAAACACTGCTTTGATCTGAAGTTTCTGTTCATTCCTGTGTGGAATTACTTAAAAAATATATCATTTGTGACACTATAATGACAAAAATGCATCTTTTTTCCCTAATTAGATTGAGCAGAGAGTATCCCTTGAAAGCCTGACAAAGCTCAAACTGGCATTTGAGGTACATTTCTAATATGGTTTGAGAATGTGTTGTTGGGATGACCTAGTATGGTCTTTCCTTATGGATATACGTGTTTAATTCCAATCGAACCCTAGCCAATCAGAAGGCAAGATGAAGCTATTACTATAATGCATAACCAATCCTCAAATCTACAGAAGTAGGTGCTTGGGGTCGATTTGGAATTCAGTGATCCAATGCGTTTAATGACACCTTCTCCTCTGCAGGAATTTGAAATGGGTGGCCAAAGATCACTGGATGTGTTGAACTTTGGACTGATAGTGAAGAAGTGTTTGGGCTTACACAACATAGTAAGTGTCAATGGAACTGGAAAAGCACCAAGATGACGCAACTTTTAATTATAAGACAGACAGATTAATAAATGGCTGGATCTTTGTCTCTTTCATTCTCTCAATTAAATTAAATTCAATGGGCTTTATTGGCATGGGAAACATATGTTTACGTTGCCAAAGCAAGTGAAATAGAACTCTCTTCCCCTCTCTCATGCAGTCTCTCTGTCTCTGTATATCTCTCTCTCTTTCTCTTTCTCTCTCTCTCTCTCTCTCTCTCTCTCTAAATAAAATAGTTTTCTATTTGTCACACTGTAAATGTTTCATTGTATTTTTAACAACCCTGATAACGATGTCTGGACTCAGCTATGTTGTTGTTGTCTGTCCCATCATTCCTTTGTTCTGTGAACGTCAGAACAATGGCCAGATCCAAGAACTATTCATGAAGATCGATTATTCTGGCCAGGGGAGGATTGAATGGGTGAGATGATAAGATGAATTTCCTTTATCCAGGTCACAAAATATTTATTCCCCTTAGAGTGGAATGGTGACTTCCCAAGGAAAGCAACTGACAAAATATTAAGTACAATTTCCATGAAACTGGCCTTCAAAATGTTTGGGTTTGATTCCATGTCAAACAAAGATTTTATTTTAGCCTGATCCCAGGAATTTAGTTTGACATCCCATTTCTAGAGTATACTGTACATACAGTGCCTTGCGAAAGTATTCGGCCCCTTTGAACTTTGCGACCGTTTGCCACATTTCAGGCTTCAAACATAAAGATATAAAACTGTAATTTTTTGTGAAGAATCAACAACAAGTGGGACACAATCATGAAGTGGAACGACATTTATTGGATATTTCAAACTTTTTTAACAAATCAAAAACTGAAAAATTGGGCGTGCAAAATTATTCAGCCCTTTAAGTTAATACTTTGTAGCGCCACCTTTTGCTGTGATTACAGCTGTAAGTCGCTTGGGGTATGTCTCTATCAGTTTTGCACATCGAGAGACTGAAATTTTTTCCCATTCCTCCTTGCAAAACAGCTCGAGCTCAGTGAGGTTGGATGGAGAGCATTTGTGAACAGCAGTTTTCAGTTCTTTCCACAGATTCTCGATTGGATTCAGGTCTGGACTTTGACTTGGCCATTCTAACACCTGGATATGTTTATTTTTGAACCATTCCATTGTAGATTTTGCTTTATGTTTTGGATCATTGTCTTGTTGGAAGACAAATCTCCGTCCCAGGTCTTTTGCAGACTCCATCAGGTTTTCTTCCAGAATGGTCCTGTATTTGGCTCCATCCATCTTCCCATCAATTTTAACCATCTTCCCTGTCCCTGCTGAAGAAAAGCACGCCCAAACCATGATGCTGCCACCACCATGTTTGACAGTGGGGATGGTGTGTGTTCAGGGTGATGAGCTGTGTTGCTTTTACGCCAAGCATAACATTTTGCATTGTTGCCAAAAAGTTAAATTTTGGTTTCATCTGACCAGAGCACCTTCTTCCACATGTTTGGTGTGTCCCCACTGTCAAACATGGTGGTTGCAGCATCATGGTTTGGGCCTGCTTTTCTTCAGCAGGGACAGGGAAGATGGTTAAAATTGATGAAGATGGAGCCAAATACAGGACCATTCTGGAAGAAAACCTGATGGAGTCTGCAAAAGACCTGGGACGGAGATTTGTCTTCCAACAAGACAATGATCCAAAACATAAAGCAAAATCTACAATGGAACGGTTCAAAAATAAACATATCCAGGTGTTAGAATGGCCAAGTCAAAGTCCAGACCTGAATCCAATCGAGAATCTGTGGAAAGAACTGAAAACTGCTGTTCACAAATGCTCTCCATCCAACCTCACTGAGCTCGAGCTGTTTTGCAAGGAGGAATGGGAAAAAATTTCAGTCTCTCGATGTGCAAAACTGATAGAGACATACCCCAAGCGACTTAACTTAAGGGGGCTGAATAATTTTGCACGCCCAATTTTTCAGTTTTTGAGTTGTTAAAAAAGTTTGAAATATCCAATAAATGTCGTTCCACTTCATGATTGTGTCCCACTTGTTGTTGATTCTTCACAAAAAAATACAGTTTTATATCTTTATGTTTGAAGCCTGAAATGTGGCGAAAGGTCGCAAAGTTCAAGGGGGCCGAATACTTTCGCAAGGCACTGTATATGTATATCACAACTGCTGATGATCACTCTTGAGTTGCACTTCTATCATACACCACACATGTTTTTAATAACTATTATCTCCATTTGATATGTCTCATGTTATTTGTCATATGTATTCGCACTGCTTGCCTGCATTATTGCCTATTGCAGCTTGTGGAATAAATAAAGTACTATATTGATGTGACATTCCCCTATCTCCTGCAGGATGAGTTCTGTACGTACATGCAGTTGGAGTACACAGAGAAGGAGGAGTCAGTGTTGCGTGGCAAACAGGTGGCGTTCTCCCTGCCAGCCACGGTCAGGGCACTAAGCCATGGAGAGCCCATTCTGCGAGTCCACTCCACCCCCGATGGCACCATCATCACCGTCCGCGAGGATGGGGCTGTCTACTACTGGAGCCCCGAGCTCAACCTGAAGAGGAGCAAGAGCGTGTTTGTGTGTGTGTGTGTGTGTGTATATGTGTGTCAGTGAGTAGTTTTGAAGTGTGAGGAAGTAGACTTGTCCTTTTTTTTTATGTAGGACCACACCCTTCTCAGAGGGTGTGGTCCTAGTTTGGTCCTGGTTTGGTCCTAATTTGGAAATGTCATAGTTTGGAAATGTGTTTTGAATTTTGCATAAATTAAATTCAATGATTTGCTTTGAATGCAGCATGAAAGACCTGTGAGCAGAAAACCAAAATGGGCAACTGATTTTATCACCATGCCACAGTACAACAAACTTATCATGGGAACAGGGTAAGAGCTGTGTACTGTCTGTTTCAGAATGTAGGCTTAGCTGAAAAGTAACTAGAGCATTACTTTTGCACAAATTGCTTTATTTTACTGTCTTGTGTTAGTGCAGTCTATTGCTACGCACTCTCTTGACAACATTTGTGTTCCACCGCTAATCATGGTCAATTCCCAGATCGCTGAGTCTCAGTTGAACAGTGTGACCTGTTATACCCATGGTAGCAGTTAGAGGCCGCGTCCCAAATGGCACCCTATTCTCTATATGGTGTACTACTTTTGACCATGGGCACTGCCATAAAGAAGCACACTAGGACTAGGGATTAGGGTGCCATTTGGAACGCACTCAGGGACAACGTTCCTGTTGGTGTGTCCTGTGTTACAGAGACAGAGAGATCCAGTTGTATGAGCTGTCCTCTCTAGAGCCGTACTGTCAGATCAGTTCCCTGGAGACAGTCCCTCTGAGACTGGACTACTGGTGAGCCTCTAGTCTCGCACGCACTGGCAGCCTAAACATGTCTCATTAATATCAGATCACACACTGGTAGTCTAACCATGTCTCATTAATATCAGATCAAACACTGGCAGTCTAACCATGTAATACCAGATCAACCAGATCACACACTGGCAGTCTAAACCATGTCATACCAGATCACACACTGGCAGTCTAAACCATGTCTCACTAAAACCTGATCACACACTGGCAGTCTAAACATGTCTCATTGATATCAGATCACACACTGGTAGTCTAACCATGTCTCATTAATATCAGATCACACACTGGCAGTCTAACCATGTCTCATTAAATACCAGATCAAACACTGGCAGTCTAAACCATGTAATACCAGATCATGCACTGGCAGCCTAAACCATGTCTCATTAAAATCAGATCACACACTGGCAGTCTAAACCAGGTAATACCAGATCAACCAGATCATACATTGGCAGTCTAAACCATGTAATACCAGATCACACACTGGCAGTCTAAACCATGTAATACCAGATCACACACTGGCAGTCTAAACCATGTAATACCAGATCACCCACTGGCAGTCTAAACCATGTTATACCAGATCACCCACTGGCAGTCTAAACCACGTAATACCAGATCACATACTGGCAGTCTAAACCATGTAATACCAGATCACCCACTGGCAGTCTAAACATGTCTCATTGATACCAGATCACCCACTGGCAGTCTAACCATGTCTCATTAATATCAGATCACGCACTGGCAGCCTAAACCATGTCTCATTAATATCAGATCACACACTGGCAGTCTAACCATGTCTCATTAAATACCAGATCAAACACTGGCAGTCTAAACCATGTAATACCAGATCAACCAGATCATACACTGGCAGTCTAAACCATGTCATACCAGATCACACACTGGCAGTCTAAACCATGTCTCACTAATACCAGATCACACACTGGCAGTCTAAACCATGTAATACCAGATCACACACTGGCAGTCTAAACATGTCTCATTGATACCAGATCACCCACTGGAAGTCTAACCATGTCTCATTAATATCAGATCACGCACTGGCAGCCTAAACCATGTCTCATTAATATCAGATCACACACTGGCAGTCTAACCATGTCTCATTAAATACCAGATCAAACACTGGCAGTCTAAACCATGTAATACCAGATCATGCACTGGCAGCCTAAACCATGTCTCATTAATATCAGATCACACACTGGCAGTCTAAACCATGTAATACCAGATCAACCAGATCACACACTGGCAGACTAAACCATGTCATACCAGATCACACACTGGCAGTCTAAACCATGTCTCACTAATACCAGATCACACACTGGCAGTCTAAACCATGTAATACCAGATCACACACTGGCAGCCTAAACTATGTAATACCAGATCACCCACTGGCAGTCTAAACATGTCTCATTGATATCAGATCACACACTGGTAGTCTAACCATGTCTCATTAATATCAGATCACACACTGGCAGTATAACCATGTCTCATTAATACCAGATCACACACTGGCAGTCTAAACCATGTAATACCAGATCACCCACTGGCAGTCTAAACCATGTAATACCAGATCACCCACTGGCAGTCTAAACATGTCTCATTGATACCAGATCACCCACTGGAAGTCTAACCATGTCTCATTAATACCAGATCACCCACTGGCAGTCTAACCATGTCTCACTAATACCAGATCACCCACTGGCAGTCTAACCATGTCTCACTAATACCAGATCACCCACTGGCAGTATAACCATGTCTCATTAATACCAGATCACACACTGGCAGTCTAAACCATGTAATACCAGATCACCCACTGGCAGTCTAAACCATGTAATACCAGATCACACACTGGCAGTCTAAACCATGTAATACCAGATCACCCACTGGCAGTATAACCATGTCTCATTAATATCAGATCACACACTGGCAGTCTAACCATGTCTCATTAATATCAGATCACCCACTGGCAGTCTAACCATGTCTCATTAATATCAGATCACCTACTGGCAGTCTAACCATGTCTCATTAATATCAGATCAAACACTGGCAGTCTAAACCATTTTATACCAGATTACCCACTGGCAGTCTAAACATGTCTCATTGATACCAGATCACCCACTGGCAGTCTAAACCATGTTATACCAGATCACGCACTGGAAGCCTAAACCATGTCTCATTAATATCAGATCAAACACTGGCAGTCTAACCATGTCTCATTAATATCAGATCAAACACTGGTAGTCTAAACCATGTAATACCAGATCACGCACTGGAAGCTTAAACCATGTCACATTAATATCAGATCACACACTGGCAGTCTAACCATGTCTCATTAATATCAGATAACCCACTGGCAGTCTAAACATGTCTCATTAATATCAGATCACACACTGGTAGTCTAACCATGTCTCATTAATATCAGATCAAACACTGGCAGTCTAACCATGTCTCATTAATACCAGATCAAACACTGACAGTCTAACCATGTCTCATTAATATCAGATCACACACTGGTAGTCTAAACATGTCTCATTAATATCAGCTCAAACACTGGCAGTCTAACCATGTCTCATTAATATCAGATCACGCACTGGCAGCCTAAACCATGTCTCATTAATATCAGATCACACACTGGCAGTCTAACCATGTCTCATTAAATACCAGATCAAACACTGGCAGTCTAAACCATGTAATACCAGATCACGCACTGGCAGCCTAAACCATGTCTCATTAATATCAGATCACACACTGGCAGTGTAAACCATGTAATACCAGATCAACCAGATCACACACTGGCAGTCTAAAACATGTCATACCAGATCACACACTGGCAGTCTAAACCATGTCTCACTAATACCAGATCGCACACTGGCAGTCTAAACCATGTAATACCAGATCACACACTGGCAGTCTAAACCATGTCTCACTAATACCAGATCAAATACTGGCAGTCTAATCATGTCTCACTGATACCAGATCACCCACTGGCTGTGTAAACATGTCTCATTGATAACAGATCACCCACTGGCAGTCTAACCATGTCTCACTAATACCAGATCACCCACTGGCAGTCTAACCATGTCTCATTAATATCAGATCAAACACTGGCAGTCTAACCATGTCTCACTAATACCAGATCACTCACTGGCAGTCTAAACCATGTAATACCAGATCAAACACTGGCAGTCTAAACCATGTTTTACCAGATCACCCACTGGCAGTCTAAACCATGTCTCACTAATACCAGATCACCCACTGGCAGTCTAAACCATGTTATACCAGATTACCCACTGGCAGTCTAAACCATGTTATACCAGATCACCCACTGGCAGTCTAAACCATGCTATACCAGATCACCCACTGGCAGTCTAAACATGTCTCATTGATACCAGATCACCCACTGGCAGTCTAAACATGTCTCATTGATACCAGATCACCCACTGGCAGTCTAACCATGTCTCATTAATACCAGATCACCCACTGGCAGTCTAACCATGTCTCACTAATACCAGATCACCCACTTGCAGTCTAACCATGTCTCATTAATATCAGATCACCCACTGGCAGTCTAACCATGTCTCATTAATATCAGATCAAACACTGGCAGTCTAAACCATGTAATACCAGATCACGCACTGGCATCTAACCATGTCTCACTAATACCAGATCTCCCACTGGTAGTCTAACCATGTCTCATTAATATCAGATCACACACTGGCAGTCTAACCATGTCTCATTAATATCAGATCACCCACTGGCAGTCTAACCATGTCTCATTAATATCAGATCACCTACTGGCAGTCTAACCATGTCTCATTAATATCAGATCAAACACTGGCAGTCTAAACCATTTTATACCAGATTACCCACTGGCAGTCTAAACATGTCTCATTGATACCAGATCACCCACTGGCAGTCTAAACCATGTTATACCAGATCACGCACTGGAAGCCTAAACCATGTCACATTAATATCAGATCACCCACTGGCAGTCTAAACATGTCTCATTAATATCAGATCACACACTGGTAGTCTAACCATGTCTCATTAATATCAGATCAAACCCTGGCAGTCTAACCATGTCTCATTAATACCAGAACAAACACTGGCAGTCTAACCATGTCTCATTAATATCAGATCACACACTGGCAGTCTAACCATGTCTCATTAAATACCAGATCAAACAATGGCAGTCTAAACCATGTAATACCAGATCATGCACTGGCAGCCTAAACCATGTCTCATTAATATCAGCTCACACACTGGCAGTCTAAACCATGTAATACCAGATCACGCACTGGCAGCCTAAACCATGTCTCATTAATATCAGATCACACACTGGCAGTCTAAACCATGTAATACCAGATCACGCACTGGCAGCCTAAACCATGTCTCATTAATATCAGCTCACACACTGGCAGTCTAACCATGTCTCATTAAATACCAGATTAACACTGGCAGTCTAAACCATGTCATACCAGATCACACACTGGCAGTGTAAACAATGTAATATCAGATCACACACTGGCTGTCTAACCATGTCTCACTAATACCAGATCACACAGTGGCAGTCTAAACATGTCTCATTAATATCAGATCACACACTGGTTGTCTAACCATGTCTCATCAATATCAGATCAAACACTGGCAGTCTAACCATGTCTCATTAATATCAGATCACCCACTGGCAGTCTAAACATGTCTCATTAATATCAGATCAAACACTGGCAGTCTAACCATGTCTCATTAATATCAGATCACACACAGGTAGTCTAAACATGTCTCATTCATATCAGAACAAACACTGGCAGTCTAACCATGTCTCATTAATATCAGATCACCCACTGGCAGTCTAAACATGTCTCATTAATATCATATCACACACTGGCAGTCTAAACCATGTAATACCAGATCACGCACTGGCAGCCTAAACCATGTCTCATTAATATCAGATCACACACTGGCAGTCTAAACCATGAAATACCAGATCAACCAGATCACACACTGGCAGTCTAAACCATGTCATACCAGATCACACACTGGCAGTCTAAACCATGTCTCACTAATACCAGATCGCACACTGGCATCTAAACCATGTAATACCAGATCACACACTGGCAGCCTAAACCATGTCTCACTAATACCAGATCAAACACTGGCAGTCTAACCATGTCTCACTAATACCAGATCACCCACTGGCAGTCTAAACCATGTTATACCAGATCACCCACTGGCAGTCTAAACCTATTTATACCAGATCACCTACTGGCAGTCTAACCATGTCTCACTAATACCAGATCTCCCACTGGTAGTCTAAACTATGTCTCACTAATACCAGATCACTCACTGGCAGTCTAAACCATGTCTCACTAATACCAGATCACCCACTGGCAGTCTAAACCATGTCTCACTAATGTCTAATCTGATCTGAGACCTGCTTTAGATGTTTTTCCTGTCTTTCTCTCCCCGCAGCTACACCGGACCTGATGAGTGTTCTATTTTGTATGGAGACTCCCAGGTAATGTAAATCCTCTCTCTGCTTGACAACAGATTAAATTACCAGAGAGGAGAAGTTAAATGCCACTCGGCTCATTAATTATAAAGGGTTATTTTTCTCTTTCTGCTTTCTAGGGCTGCGTGAATATCATATTAATTACCTCCGTGGGGGAGACTCTGAGGTAAACATGTTTTTTTTTAATGTTAACTTTATGCATCTATTGAACAATCACAGGAATGCATCATCATCTTAAAGGTAAATTGTTAAGTCAACAAAAAGTTATTAGGAAAAAAGGCCAATGTAACTTAAAATGGCTGTCTACTGTTTCCATGGCAATGTATAGCTTAATAACCTAATTTGAGGTTTTGGGTGATAACAAATCTAGTATATCAGTTTATTTTTTATTTTTTATGTGATACGAAGAGGGTGGTTTGCACACAAATAGAGACATTTCAAAGTATTCCTTTTTAATTTGTAATTTCTTTGCTGGTAAATAATTATGGGAATGTGATGCCATTGAACAGATTGGTCGCACTCGCACAGAATATGTGACAGCCAAACATCTCTGTGCCAACACTGTAACTATAATTTAGTGCTGTTTCATACAGTTCTACATCTTTATTTGCAGAATGTGGAAGAAATTACCAAAAATTGAGAATGTGCCTAACATCGGGATAGACAACGCAGTGCTTTCTCAGAATGTGACATACATTCGATGGAAGGTCCACCAGGACTGGGTGACAAAGGTGACGTTTAGTTTTTCTCAATGCACACTGGGATACCTTTTTGTCTATCTATGGAATAACCATTTCTGCCTGTTAGATGATTGTGTATGGTACAAAAAGAGTGACCCCCTCTCCCCATAGACTCAACATGAATATTGGCCCTGATGCACAAATATGCCTACTATAGTACTTTTGCTTGATCATTTTTACACACTTCACCAGCTGAAATGTTGTGAGTCAATAAGTACTCAGCTCCCTTGTTATGGGAAGCCTAAATAAGTTCAGAACGAAGAATGTGCTTAACAAGTCACATAATACGTTGCATGGACTCACTCTGTGTGCAATAATATTGTTTAACATGATCTTTGAATGACTACCTCATCTCTGTATCCCACATATAATTATCTGTAAGGTCCCCCAGTTGAGCAGTGAATTTCAAACAAAGATTACACCACAAAGACCAGTGAGGTTTTCCAATGCCTCGCAATGAAGGGCACCTATTGGTAGATGGTTATAAAAAACAGACTTTGAATATCCCTTTGAGCATGGTGAAGTTATTAATTACACATTGGATAGTGTATCAATACACCCAGTCACTACAAAGATACAATAATCATTCCTAACTCAGTTGCCGGAGAGGAAAGAAACCCTCCAGGGATTTTACCATGAGGCCAGTGATGACTTTAAAACAGTTATAGAATGTCATGGTTGTGATATGAGAACTGAGGATGGACATTTTAGTTACTTCACAATACTAAACCTAATTGACAGTGTGAAAAGAAACCTGTACAGAATAAAAAATATTCAAAAACATGCATCCTGTTTGCAACAAGGCACTAAAGTAATACTGCCAAAAATGTGGCAAAGCAATTCACTTTTTGTCCTGAATACAAAGTGTTATGTTTGGGGCAAATCTAATACAACACATTACTGAGTACCACTCTCCATATTTTCAAGCATGGTGGTGGCTGCATCATGTTATATTTATGCTTGTCATCATTAAACATGTTTTATTAAAAGATGGAGAATAGAGCTAAGGACAGGCAAAATCCTTGATGAAAACCTGGTTCAGTCTGCTTTCCAACAGACACTGGGAGATAAATTCCCCTTTCACCAGTACAATAACCTAAAACAAAAGGCAAAATATACACAGGAGTTGCTTACCAAGATGACATTGAATGTTCCTGAGTGGTCTAGTTACAGTTTTGACTTAAATTGGCTTGAAAATCTATTGCAAAACTTGAAAATGACTGTCTGGCAATGATCAACAACCAACTTGACAGAGCTTGAAGAATTTGTAAAAGAATAATGTGCAAATATTGTACAATCCAGGTGTGTAAAACTTTTATTAGAGACTTATCCAGAAAGACCCACAGCTGTAATCACTACCAAAGGTGATTCTAACATGTATTGACTCTGGGGTGTGAATAATTACACTTTACATTTCTGTATTTCATTTTCAATAAATTTGCAAGCATTTCTGAAAACATGTTTTCACTTTGTTATTTTGGGGTATTGTGTGTAGATGGAGGAGACAATAATCAATTTAATTCATTTTGAATTCAGGCTGTAACACAACAAATGTAGAATAGATCAAGGGGTATGAATACTTTTTGAAGGCACTGATGTATATTTTCATAATTTTTGCACACAACAATACCTTGAGATTTTTTTTACATTTTAGGTGAAATATTTTCCAGACATTTGTGCGATTGTTTCCACCTCCAATCATGAAGCCTCTTCCCTCGTCATAGGTAATTACTCATTGTCACATCCATATTCTCATCTCAGCTGGATGTATTCAAGTTCAAACTCACTTCTGGTGTGCAGGCCCTTTGGTCTGGTGGTCTACGTACATTTATGGTTCAATACTTGTCTTCAACATTCCCAATTATTATTATTATTATTAACAATTGTCCATTAAAATAACAGAAATACAGTGTAGACATTGTTGATGTTGTAAATTACTATTTTAGCTGGAAACGGCTGATTTTTTAAAATGGAATATCTACATAGGCGCACAGAGGGCCATAATTAGCAACCATCACTCTCCTGTGTTCCAATGGCACGTTGTGTTAGCTAATCCAAGTTTATCATTTTAAAAGGCTAATTGATCATTAGAAAACCCTTTTGCAATTATGTGTACTGATTAAAAAAGCAATAAAGCTGTCCTTCTTTAGACTAGTTGAGTATCTGGAGCATCAGCATTTGTGGGTTCGATTACAGGCTCACAATGGCCAGAAACAAAGACCTTTCTTCTGAAACTCTTCTGAAACCAGTTTGCGTTCCCTTCACAGAACAGAGCAAACGGGGTCTAACCAGAATAGAAAAAGGAGTGGGTGGCCCCGGTCCACAACTGAGCAAGAGGACAAGTACATTAGACTGTCTAGTTTGAGAAACAAAGGTCTCAACGTCAACAGTGAAGAGGCGACTCCGGGATGCTGGCCTTCTAGGCAGAGTTGCAAAGAAAAAGCCATATCTCAGACTGGCCAATGAAAATAAAAGATTAAGATGGGGAAAAAGAAAACTGACACTGGACAGAGAAACTTTGCCTAGAAGGCCAGCATCGAGCCAGCAGGAGTAGTACACAGCGTTGCACGAGATCTTCAGTTTCTTGGCAATTTCTCGCATAGAATAGCCTTCACTTCTCACAACAAGAATAGACTGATGAGTTTCAGAAGAAAGGTCTTCGTTTCTGGCCATTTTGAGCCTGTAATCGAACCCACAAATACTGATGCTCCAGATTCTCAACTAGTCTAAAGAAGGCCCGTTTATTGCTTCTTTAATCAGAACAACAGTTTTCAGCTGTGCTAACATAATTTCAAAAGGGTTTTCTAATGATCAATTAACCTTTTAAAATGATAAACTTGGATTAGCTAACACAACGGGCCATTGGAACACAGGAGGGATGGTTGCTGATAATGGCCCTCTGTACGCCTATGTAGATATTCCATTTTAAAATGCTACAATAGTCATTTACAACATTAACAATGTCTACACTGTATTTCTGATCAATTTGATGTTATTTTAATGGACAAATAAATGTGCTTTTCTTTCAAAAACTAAGATGTTTATAAGTGACCCCAAACTTTTGAATGGTAGTGTCTGTCTGTCTGTCTGTCTGTCTGTCTGTCTGTCTGTCTGTCTGTCTGTCTGTCTGTCTGTCTGTCTGTCTGTCTGTCTGTCTGTCTGTCTGTCTGTCTGTCTGTCTGTCTGTCTGTAAGAGTGTAGGTATGCTCATATATTAAACAGCATATTAGTGCTTTTATGTTTAATTGATATAGTTGAATGTATCACTTATGACTTTGAAACAACACAATCCGATCTCATGCCCAGGCTGCGTTCTCCCGTCCACCAACATCGAGCAGCAGATGAGGGAAATCAGGGAGGTGTGTCAGGATGGGAAGGCCAAGAGAGCCCTTTCTAATAACAATGGGTCTCCTCAGCCCCGGGCACCATGTGACCAGACCGTCTTCAATGTCTACAAGGGCGTCATGACCTTTGACCTCAGCAAACAGCACAACCTGCTGGTGACCGGAGGGATGGACAGGGTGCTGCGTCTGTGGAACCCCTATGTCCCTGGGTGAGGAAACCCACAGGAAACTCTTATGTCACTGAATGCTACTGGGTGTACAGGCTTTTCATCCAGCCCTACAGTAAGGCACTGGCATGATTAAAGGGACACACTGTTGTTGTTCTATAACAGGAAGCCCACAGGTGTGTTAAAGGGACACTCTGTTGTTGTTCTATAACAGGAATCCCACAGGTGTGTTAAAGGGACACTCTGTTGTTGTTCTATAACAGGAATCCCACAGGTGTGTTAAAGGGACACTCTGTTGTTGTTCTATAACAGGAAGCCCACAGGTGTGTTAAAGGGACACTCTGCTCCCATCTTCTACCTCTTCATCTCCTCAGAGGAAAACCGTATATTTTCTGTCTCTATGGACAACACTGCCAAGGTGGGACACCATTTACTTCTCCTTCGAACTACAACTTATTGCCTGACTTTCCTCAAAATTGGTCTTCTGTTGAGATAAATCCACACCCTAGGCCATCAGTTTGGTAGATGCAGCTGTAGGCCAGAATCCATGAATGGAAAGATGAGCACCATGTAATGTAATCTAGACTCGTAGTGCTCATCTTTTCCATTCGTTTGGGGTTGAAAAGTGGAGGCATATAGCTGTATCTACACAACCGATAGCGAGGGATGTGAACTCATCTTAACCTTAGACTACTTTTGAGGTCTGAGAACATCTGAAAAACGTTGGCTTTGGAGTGTAATGGCCTTTTAAAAAGTTGATGACTGTCTGTCTTTCAGATCTGGGATATCCATGACCAAATCTGCCTCATCACAGCCCACCCCAAAGCCAGCCTCATCCGTGGAGACATGTCTGCATGCCTGTATTCTCCTTCCATCAAGGCACTGTACATCGCAGCAGACTCACTAGCGCTGCTCTCTCTCAGGACCAGGTCAATTACTTTGCTACTGTGTTGTAATCTTAAATGACCCCCTATTCCATGTATGACGCACTACTTCTCTCTGGTCAAAATAAGTGCACTTTATAGGGAATAGGGAGCCATTTGTTACCGTTAGGGTGCCCCTAAATAGGGAATATACTGTCAACTTTGATGGGACTGGGAGCCACAAAATAACAGAAATCATCACGAGGGGGCTCAGTGGCTCGTGGATCTGCGTACCCACATCCAAAATGTCCACGGGGGGCAAATGTTTGCAGTTTTTAATATGATAATTGAGGATCAATGAGCCCCACTCCGGTTGGTAATTTGACCATGCTCACTACAAGTTTAGATAGCTGGCCGCTAAACTAAATGACCAATCTAAATAGTTTTTGCTGACCGTAGCGAATTGAGTGACTGCTGATGCACAACCAAATTTCAAAATTGCACCTTGTGTATTATATTATTCTTTCTCTCAACAGTAAGTTGATACCCCGACTGAATTCCAAAATATACACACCGTTCAAAAGTTTGGGGTCACTTAGAAATGTCCTTGTTTTTGAAAGAAAAGCAAAAATGTTTGCCCATTAAAATAACATCAAATTGATTAGAAATACAGTGTAGACATTGTTAGTGTTGTAAATGACTATTGTTGCTGGAAACGGTGGATTTTTAATGGAATATCTACATAGTCGTACAGAGGCCCATTGTCAGCCACCATCACTCCTGTGTTCCAACGGCACGTTGTGTTAGCTAATCCAAGTTTATCATTTTAAAAGGCTAATTGATCATTAGAAAACCCTTTTGAAATTAAGTTAGCACAGCTGAAAACTGTTGTTCTGATTAAAGAAGCAATAAACGGGCCTTCTTTAGACTAGTTGAGAATCTGGAGCATCAGTATTTACAGGCTCAAAATGGCCAGAAACAAAGACCTTTCTTCTGAAACTCATCAGTCTATTCTTGTCGTGAGAAGTGAAGGCTATTCCATGCGTGAAATTGCCAAGAAACTGAAGATCTCGTGCAACGCTATGCTCCCTTCACAGAACAGTGCAAACTGTCTCTAACCAGAATAAAAAGAGGAGTGGGGGGCTCCGGTGCACAACTGAGCAAGAGGACAAGTACATTAGTGTCTAGTTTGAGAAACAGATGCCTCATAAGTCCTTAACTGGCAGCTTCATTGTACCCATAGTACCCACAGAACACCAGTATAAATGTCAACAGTGAAGTGGTGACTCCGGGATGCTGGCCTTCTAGGCAAAGTTCCTCTGTCCAGTGTCAAAAACCAAGCCATGAGGTCGAAGGAATTGTCCGTAGAGCTTTGAGATAGGATTGTGTCGAGGTACAGATCTGGGGAAGGGTACAAAAAATGTCTGCAGCATTGAAGGTCCCCAAGAACACAGTAGCCTCCATCATTCTTTTTTATTATTATTATTTTTTCTTCAACTTTATTTAACCAGGTAGGCCAGTTGAGAACAAGTTCTCATTTACAACTGAGACCTGGCCAAGATAAAGCAAAGCAGTGCAACAAAAACAAAGACACAGAGTTACACATGGAATATACAAACGTACAGTCAATAACACAATAGAAAATCTGTATACAGTGTGTGCAAATGAAGTAAGGAGGTAAGGCAATAAATAGACCATAGTGGTGAAGTAATTACAATTTAGCAATTAACACTGGAGTGGAATGGGAATTTTTAAATAAAAGAAGATTGGATCCACCAATCAGGGGAGAAGGGCCTTGGTCAGGGAGGTGACCAAGAAACCAATGATCACTCTGACAGAGCTCTAGAGTAACTCTAGAGATGGGAAAACCTTCCAGAAGGACAACCATCTCTGCAGCACTCCACCAATCAGGCCTTTATGGTAGAGTGGCCAGACGGAAGCCACTCCTCAGTAAAAGGCACATGACAACCCACTTGGAGTTTGCCAAAATGCACTGACTGACTCTCAGACCATGAGAAACAAGATTCTCTGGTCTGATGAAACCAAGATTGAGCTCTTTGGCCTGAATGCCAAGCGTCTCGTCTGGAGTAAACCTGGCACCATCCCTATGTTGAAGCATGGTGGTAGCAGCATCATGCTGTGTGGATGTTTTTCACCAGCAGGGACTGGGAGACCAGTCAGGATTGAGGGAAAGAGAAACAGAGCAAAGTACAGAGAGATCCTTGATGAAAACTTGTTCCAGAGCGCTCAGGACCTCAGACTGGGGCGAAGGTTTACCTTACAACAGGACAACGACCCTAAGCATACAGCCAAGACAATGCATGAGTGGCTTCGGAACAAGTCTCTGAATGTCCCTGAACCTGGACTTGAACATCTCTGGAGAGACCAGAAAATAGGTGGGCAGCAATGCGCCCCATCCAAACTGACAGAACTTGAGAGGATCTGTAAAGAAAAATGGGAGAAACTTCCCAAATACAGGTGTGCCAAGCTTGTAGCGTCATACCCAAGAAGACTTGAGGCTATAATCGCTGACAAAGGTGCTTCAACAAAGGGTCTGAATACTTATGCAAATTTGATATTTCAGTTTTTTATTTTGATTAAATTAGCAAACATTTCTATAAACCTGTTTTTGCTTTGTCATTATGGGGTATTGTGTGTAGATTGATGAGGGGAAAAAACCCATCCCTGAACTAGGGCAACATGAGAGGGAAATATACTAGGAAAGTACATAAGTACATAAGTACATCGAATAATATATTAGGATTATCGGGAAACTAATAATAATAATGTTACAGATGAGATTTGTTTTGAGATTTGTTTAAGATCATAAATTATTCAGGTTGAGGTAATGGTTTTCACACCTCTCCTTTTGTCACTTGATCAACTCTTCTCTTCACCATCTCTCTCTGGTCACCATTTATCTTCTCCCCTCACCATCTCTGCTCTTCTTTCTTCTCCGTTGCTCTCGTCTCTGCTCCTCATCATGTCTGTCCCCTCTTCTCCTCAACATCTCTCCTCTGTCCTCTTCACCGTCTCTCTCCTCCCTTCTTCTCACCACCTCTCATCTCTTGTCCTAACAATCTTCCTCTCCTCTCACCTCCTCACCATCTCTCTCCTCTTTTCTCCTTCAGTCCCCAGCCCCAGGGACATCTGATCGTGTCTCACATGGAGCCTGTGTTGTGCTGCGGCTATAGCCACGAGTTCAGACAGGTCGTCAGCTGCACAGAAGGATCCGTAAGTTTTAAGTAATTCTCACCTCGGAACCCTTTATTTATTCCCCTCTTTTTAAAAAAAGGGGGGGGGGACTTTAGTTTCTCAGACTTTATTTCAACAGTTGGGAAGGAGACGGACAGAATCCCCGTCACAGGGGCATTGTGCTGTCCGGAGTCGGCTACATAGACCAGTACACCAAACTCCGGCACTGAGACCCTTTCACCCAGGACATAATTCCAGCAAATGCTGCAGTAGATACTGGTCCCACAGACATAATTATGTACACATAGAACTAGTAATAGTAATTTCATATGATCTCTGTGGTCCCACCCATACATTATATAAATATTTACTGAACACTACACATATATTGTATAGGATATGTCATTGGTCACACCACATGTTGTCTAACTGATCCTAGGTGGTGAAGGTGTGGGATTTCGACACAGGGAGCCATGTGTTTGAATTTGGTGGTGCCCACGGACAGTCTGCCATTACCTGTATGACTTTTGACCCCAAGGGAAGGAGGTATGGAAGCTCTTTTTAATGACTGATTATTGCTATGTGATATTTTCCCATAAGTGCAATGTGACCATACTGTTGCCTACCTAACGGCAGCTCAGAGTAATGGTGAAAATGAGGAGTGATGAAGAGTGTGCACTGCAGATGGTGTTTTGTTTGGATTGTGGTGTTTGCCTTACTTTATTCAAAATAGAACTTCAAAAACAAATGTGTTTGAATGAATGTTTGAAGGAAAGAAATAAGATGAAACTTCCTCATTACAGACTGGTCACTGGGGGGAGAGATGGCATTCTAAAGATCTGGAACTTTAACAATGGTCAGTGTCTGAAGATACTAAAAAAAGGTGAGTACATTCTAATTCATATCTCACAGTATAAAGGTGGTGTTAGCAGCATTACAGTGTTCAGGATTTTGGCCTTCTCTCTGTTATATGCTTACGTGAGGTGATTTGGTAACACTTTACTGTAGCCCCCTTATGTATGCATTCATAAAGCCATTATTACAGCTTTATAATATATTATAACATCTGTCATAGGCAGTTGTAAACATTATGAACAACAGCATAAGTCATTATAAAGGTAACTATAATTGGCATTATAGATGACAGGCTAATTTGTTGTTGTCCCTTATGTCAACTGCCTCCATAACACAGGCTATATAACCACTAATGTGCTATAATAGTTTCACATTAACATGTCACACAGATGGGGAGTCCAACGAGGTGTGTGACTGCACCTACCTGACAGTCCACAGAAACACGTGAGTAGAACCAATGATGGATGTGACAACTGTTGATTTGAGAGGAATAATGATTCATCTTAACCTTGTGTAATACATTTTTCCAGGTATGTGATGTCTGTTGGATGGGACCGCAGGATTGACGTCTACTCTGTGAGTATAGACGTGAAGAAGAACTATCTTTATAGTTATAGATAGGCCACATATTTTCTATGTGAATGATATCACTATTGGACTCTATACATTTATTGACTCCAATGACCACTCTTCCCCTTAGGACCTATTCAACTTTATTGCCTTGAGATCTCATTTCCATTTTCATTACCTTCTGCATTCGCCTCGCCAGAGCAGAGACTACCTGAGTGTCTGCACCGGTAGCCATGACAAATTTTACGATTAGGACTTCACAAAAACACATACAAGACAATCTTTGAAACCCCTTCAAGAGTATATTCTGAATATATTATCAGCGAGGAATATAAACGCCCTAATAAGCTTGCCTGCCTCTTTACTCTGCCATACATAAGTAATACATTTTGAAGTCGTTGAGTGTTTCCTTGGTTACCAACTTACCATGTAGCCTATCTAACCTCACGATCACATTTGTCTCTTCTTCTACACTATTCTTCAGTATAAGAGACTTCTAAGCATTAAAGGAAGAGGTGATATGTTCTGAAGAATTGACTTTCTATAGAATTCCATATTCCATAGCACTTCAGTGATACTCACACTCTTCTAGGCCTGTAGTACCAAAGGTATACACAGACCTGTCCACAGAGCTGTAATTCCATCCACCGTTGATTCTGAGAGCATCGGCAACATCATAAGAGCTGGTTTTCAAAGACAGTCCTCCTCCATAAGTAACCTCTATAACCGCTTTTTAAATAAAATAACAAACACCACATAACTAGGAGGCATAGTAATCTCGTTCCCAGTCACTTCCGTCCAAATTGCCTGGGGATGAGGCACAGAGACCAGAGCTGTAGAGATTGGCAGCCCACTTTACCAAGTCACAAAAAGGGCATCAGAGGGATTCAGTAAGAAATGCACACATGCCTCATCTCATTTCTAGACTTCAACAAGAGATGGCTGGTTGAAGAGCCTCATTTCAAAATGTTGACTGCATGCCCTGTATGTTTCCATGCTAGGATTCACCAGATGAGCCTCACCACATCCAGAAGCCTCAGCCCTCATGGCAAGATGATCTGGTGAATAAGGAATGAATGAGGAACATGAATAGGGAACTAGACATGCAATGCCATTCAGAATGTATAGGGTTAATCTAGAGTCAGCCCCTCCCTGTCCATATAGTCTTATTCATTGTGATCTAAAAGGGATCTGCACCGGTAGCCATGACAAATGGATCAACTGATCCTAAATCAGTAATCCTACGTTACGGCCCAAGTTGTCAGCCCCAGTTATCTTTGATATACTACTGCAGGTCATGGATGGGGAGCTCCAGTCCTTGGGGGTCTGGTTTTCTCCTTTGCCTGGTACCTAATTCATCCATCATGCCACTGATTCATCCATCATGTCACTGAGTAGTATACACTTGCGTTCTAAGGTTAATGATTTAAATTAGACACTGATTTGGAAGAACGCACCAAAAACCTGCAGACACTCAGGCTCAGAGGACTGCCCATTCCTGCTGTCGACCATTCAAGCTCTTGTTGGCCAGTGATGTAGAGCTGGCGGGGACGAATAAAGATACATTTAATAGAATATAATACAATTAAATTCAATACAATAGAATTATAGAAATGGAAATATAGAATGGACTAGAATTGAATACAATTATAGAATATAATTGAATGGTCTTACTGTGTTGTCTCCAGAGGAGGGGCCACATAGAGGACATCCTGTGTGTGGCCCAGTGTCCCCCCTCACTACTAGCCACCAGCAGCTATGACGGGGAGGTCATTGTGTGGAACCTGGTCTCCGGACACATCCAGTGTCGCTTTGCCAGCCATCTGCAACCTGACTGCTGCCATGCCCAAGGTCAGATCACACTATCAAACCTGAGTGGTTCGCCTGCATGCCATAGAGTGTAGCTAAAGCCTACACTCTCAGAAGAAAAGGTACTGATTTGTACTTAAAATGGTACAAACGCTTCAGGGTACATCCATTGTACCATTAGTTATGGGTAACAAATTGTACCCTTGCAGTTTGTACCTTAGAAAAGACAATAGTGTACAAAAGTGTACCTTTAGAAAAGGTGCAAATTTGCCTTTTTAGGATACCACCACAATGACAAAGCCATTTGTGCCTTTAAGTGTACACACCACTCCAATTGTCTGAATGTAGCGAAATAAGCAGGTATCTTCGAGTTGGACTCAAATCCAGGTCCAGCAACTGGCAAGACAACAACTTAACCATTACGCCATGAGGCCCGGACTGCTTGATAAGGTAGCAAGGTGTTGGGTGAAGGGCGCTACCATATTAATAAAAGCTCTTGTCAACTGCTCTTATGTTAGCCATTATAAAGACTTTAGAAAACCTGAATTAACATAACTATAGAACACTTCAACTGGTACAACACTTCCACTCATGGATGGGTGGCCAAAAAGAGCTAACTGAAAGCCCTGCCCCCACCAAGCCACACCTCTAAAGAGATGGCACAGGGGGATTCATTATTGTTCCTTGTGTCGGTACAAATATACATACCTTTCTTCAATACATTGTTAATTTGTACCTTTTCTACTAAGCAAAGGTACAGATCACCACCAATAATTAGTGTGCCCTACATTTGTACCCTGGGAAGCAGAAATGCACCTTGACCGTACCCTTTTTTATTTCGAGTGTAGAACAATCCTCAAGGTAAATAATTGTTTTTCAAAGCTAAATGAGGAATATGCAGCATAAAGGGACTAAGTTAAAAGGGAATAGGACAAAAATACAAACTGTGGGATGTTTGTGCCCTATAAGGGATGGATACCTGTGTTCCCAGCATCATCTTCCTGAGGAGCCGAGCATTACATGCTAAGTTCTCCTCCGCTGCATGCCTCCTGTCCTCAGGACCCACAGGTGAGTGCCAGGAATCATGAGTTTGATACCCGCTGGTACTACCCATAGGAAAATGTATGCACACATTACTTTAAGTCGATTTGGATTAAAGCGTCTGCTTAATGGCATATGATATATTATAAGAAACAAAATGTATTCTAATATATTGTGCAGAGCAATTCACAGAGGAATATGTTCTAATGA
Source organism: Oncorhynchus tshawytscha (assembly GCF_018296145.1). Lineage (NCBI taxonomy): Eukaryota > Metazoa > Chordata > Actinopteri > Salmoniformes > Salmonidae > Oncorhynchus > Oncorhynchus tshawytscha. Next base: position 46,546,673 of record NC_056441.1, on the reverse strand, counting down.
TGTATTATTCTATGTCTTCAAACAAAGGTTGCATTCATTTCTGGAACGTGCTCAACGGTGGGAAATTATTGGCCAACTTCGATGCAGTATGTGTTACCACGGCAACTTTCCATCTGCTCCTTTTTATGTTAAAACCTATGGATTTTTCTAGAAACCAGCAATAACACCATTTTATTATGGTACCTTTCCTGAACAAGCAATTATAAATTATTACTCAATGTGTATAAATGCTTTGAAATATATTAGTAACTGTAGTAAATGCTTAAAATGCATATTGTAATGCTAACATGTTATAAATGATAGGCTACTATTAATAAATAAGCACCATGTCCAATATACAGTGGGGCAAAAAAGTATTTAGTTAGCCACCAATTGTGCAAGTTCTCCCACTTTAAAAGATGAGAGAGGCCTGTAATTTTCATCATAGGTACACTTCAACTATGACAGACAAAATGAGAAAAAAAATATCCAGAAAATCACATTGTAGGATTTTTTTATGAATTTATTTGCAAATTATGGTGGAAAATAAGTATTTGGTCAATAACAAAAGTTTCTCAATACTTTGTTATATACCCTTTGTTGGCAATGACAGAGATCAAACGTTTTCTGTAAGTCTTCACAAGGTTTTCACACACTGTTGTTGGTATTTTGGCCCATTCCTCCATGCAGATCTCCTCTAGAGTAGTGATGTTTTGGGGCTGTTGCTGGGCAAGACAGACTTTCAACTCCCCCCAAAGATTTTCTATGGGGTTGAGATCTGGAGACTGGCTAGGCCACTCCAGGACCTTGAAATGCTTCTTACGAAGCCACTCCTTCGTTGCCCGGGCGGTGTGTTTGGGATCATTGTCATGCTGAAAGACCCAGCCATGTTTCATCTTCAATGCCCTTGCTGATGGAAGGAGGTTTTCACTCAAAATCTCACGATCAGACGGGCCTGGACATGTACTGGCTTAAGCAGGGGGACACATCTGGCACTGCAGGATTTGAGTCCCTGGCGGCGTAGTGTGTTACTGATGGTAGGCTTTGTTACTTTGGTCCCAGCTCTCTGCAGGTCATTCACTAGGTCCCCCCGTGTGGTTCTGGGATTTTTGCTCACCGTTCTTGTAATTATTATGACCCCACAGGGTAAGATCTTGCGTGGTGCCCCAGATCGAGGGAGATTATCAGTGGTCTTGTATGTCTTCTGTTTCCTAATAATTGCTCCCACAGTTGATTTCTTCAAACCAAGCTGCTTGCCTATTGCAGATTCAGTCTTCCCAGCCTGGTGCAGGTCTACAATTTTGTTTCTGGTGTCCTTTGACAGCTCTTTGGTCTTGGCCATAGTGGAGTTTGGAGTGTGACTGTTTGAGGTTGTGGACAGGTGTCTTTCATACTGATAACAAGTTCAAACAGGTGCCATTAATACAGGTAACGAGTGGATGACAGAGGAGCCTCTTAAAGAAGAAGTTACAGGTCTGTGAGAGCCAGAAATCTTGCTTGTTTGTAGGTGACCAAATACTTATTTTCCACCATAATTTGCCAAATAAATTAATCAAAAATCCTACAATGTGATTTTCTGGATTTTTTTTCTCATTTTGTCTGTCATAGTTGAAGTGTACCTATGATGAAAATTACAGGCCTCTCTCATCTTTTTAAGTGGGAGAACTTGCACAATTGGTGGCTGACTAAATACTTTTTTGCCCCACTGTATATATAAAATGTTTGAGGCTTTTTTTGTGAACATTTTGAACCAAGTGTAACTAAAGGAGTATGTTCCTCAGTCTAGGTTCCAGCAGCTGATCACTAAACTGGCAGTGACAAAGGAAGACACCTCACTGTATGTGGCTGATCAACTTGGCTATGTCTATGTTTATGACATAAAGACATACGCTCTTGGCTCAGAGAGAACCCCACCGAGAGGTAAGATAGTTTTTTCAACTCGTTGGAACAGGTCTGATAAGAAGAGATCAAAAGACAGCATGATTTATTTTGAACTATGAATTCAAAAAGTAAAAAGCAATTTATTTATTCAGCTGAAAACTACTGGCGTGCCCATACTGGCAGCATCACCGGGTACGTGCAGCCCTTAATCGGGAACACCCTCTCAAACATAAACAAAATTGTGCTTCACATTTCGCTCATTTTGCTCACTCCCTCCCATCTTTTTACTATCTTGTCCAGGTTGCAGATTGTTGACGATGACCAAGTACTGCTCACCTCGTCTATAGACTGCACTGTGCGCCTGTGGAGTGCTGACGGAGAGTTCATAGGTAGGGTTAAAAATCACACAGGTCTTTTGTCCTGTTGTCTACTCCTACTCTGCATACAAGTTTTATGATTCATGTTTGAAGATTAATGTCCAGCAGATAGGGATATGTTTCGGGGATAGATGCTTCCCTTGTATAGACTATAATTACAAGGGCACAAGACGAGACCCAGATGCAGATTCAGGAGGCAGAAGGTTGGAGCCTTAGATGTTAATTAATCCAAAAAGGGGTAGGCAAGAGAATGGTTGTGTACAGACAGAAAGTCAAAACCAGTTCAGAGTCCAGTAGGTACCGAAGGGCAGGCAGAATAGTCAGGCAGGCGGGAATGGAGTCCAGAAAACAGGCAAGGGTCAAAACCGGGAGGACTAGCAAAAGAGAATAGAAAAAGGAGTACGGGGAAAAAAACGCTGGTTGACTTGACAAACATACAAGACAAACTGGAACAGAGAGACAGGAAACACAGGGATGAATACACTGGTACAGAGAGACAGGAAACACAGGGATAAATACACTGGGGAGAATAAGCGACACCTGGAGGGGGAGACAATCACAGGAACAGATGAACCAAATCGGGTGACAATAATTGCCAGTGTTATAATTATGGTATTTAGATCAGTTAAACACTACCTTCCTACTACAACTCCTCCTTTGTACTAACATCATCATGTACCTTTTTTCTAACTCTCAACACTGACCAATTTAAAGCAAAAATGATTGAAAGTAACTGAGTTAAAGTACAAATGGTTTCTCTCTTTCTATCTCTTTCTCCTTAGGGACGTTTGGGCAGCGGGACAATTGGAGCATCCACACCCCTTCCTCCTGGAAGCATCCTGCCGTTCCCTATGAGATCCTGATCGACCCTCTGAGTATGCCAGCTCACCGCATCCTGGAGGGAGAGACCAGAGTGTCCGATGTCAATAACGCTGACAATTCTGAGGCCACTAGCACCGAGCAAAAGGTGCGTAAAAAAAAAGGTCATTTCCGAGCGTCTTCATCAACACTGCCAGAGTGGAATGTTCAGGACAAATGTGCATGTACAGGACAGATTTGGAATCTCTCCCTCTCCTTTTGTTTCTATCCCAATTTCCTCTCTCTATCTCATATTATTTTTCTCTCTGTCACTCGCTCTCCTCTCCTTCTCACCTACTCTCTCTGTCTGTCCCTCTCTCTCCCTCTCTATCTCTCTCCCTCTAGCTCTCCCTATGTCAATGTCTTCATCTCTCTTCCTTTCCCTCTCAACTTCTCTCTCTTGCTCCCCCTCTGTCAATCTCCCCCTCCCTCTCTTCCTTTACGTCTCATCCTCCCTCACCCTCTCGCTCCCTCTAGCTCTCCCTACTTCAATCTCTTCATCAACTTCTCTCTCTTGCTCCCCCTCTGTCAATCTCCCCTCTCTCTCTTCCTTTACCTCTCATCCTCCCTCACCCTCTCTCTCCCTCTCTGTCTCTCTCTTGTCTCTCTCTATATGTTACTGATCTGCCTCTTTCGAAATGTAATTGCAGTCCAACTCGCCCAGCAAGCTTAGACACCCTCCACTGTCCTTCAGCGACACAGACATCATGGAGGAGATGAAAACCTCTTGTTACACAGAAGAACATGGGAAACGGTGAGTGAGCCACATTACACACATCATACAGTAAATAGTAGGCAAGCAGATACAGGTCTAGGCTCAGAACACACCATGGGAATAAATACATTTCTGCCGGCAGTAAATTGTCTGCTATCTCTCACATTTCAGACTCCGACATGAAATATTCAAGCATACTAACAAGCCACCCAATCATGGCGGACCCAAGGCCTACCACACTCTCAAGTACTTTGATATCGTCGACACCCCAGCCACCTGCGAGAGGCCTGATCTTTCCCTGGCTGACATAGATCCTTTCATGTCCAGCTTTGTGGAGCAGGAGTTGGCTGAATTCCAATAAGATCCCAATTGTAACAGGAACTCAAACTGTGACCATAGGTCCTGTGCACCATGAACTCAACATGCTTCAAGGACAGAGGAGTTACAACACCATCACAAGTAATCAGAAGAGCTGAAATGTGAGCTGTTGCACAACTTTAAAGAGTTGCACAGTCCTGGATTGATTAGGGGAGACCGGGGTTTGTTGTCACACTTTTTTACTAATTAGTGTATTTCTCAGCACCAGTACATCTTACAAGACTATTTTCAATAAGATTAAGACCAAGGTCTGGGTTGAAATGGGGACCATTTCTATCCTCTTATCTTATTCCAACATGGAGTTATAAGCCATTAAACATTCTCTGTCCACTTGTGACAACCTGGGCCCAGATTTACAAAACACTTCTTACGCAAGAATGTAAGAAGCTTCTAAAGAAAAAAAAAAGTAAATAAGATAGTTCGTAAGTGCAATTCCTCAACAATATCTTAAGATGTAATGATTTTCTTACGAACTTCTCAAATATCTATTTACAAATCTTCTTAACCTGTCTGGGAACGGAGTTCACAGCCAGTGAAATTGCAGGGCGCCAAATATAAATCAACAGAAATCTCATAAATCAAATTTCTCAAACATACAAGTATTGGGCACCATTTTAAAGATAAAATTCTCGTTAATCCAGCCACAGTGTCTGACTTCAAAAATGCTTTACAGCGAAAGCTCCACGAATGATTATGTTAGGTCACCACCAAGTCACAGAAAAACCCAGCCATTTTTCCAGCCAAAGAGAGGAGTCACAAAAAGCACAAGTAGAGATAAAATTAATCACTAACCTGATGATTTTCATCAGATGACACTCATAGGACTTCATGTTACACAATAAATGTATGTTTTGTTCGATAAAGTGCATATTTGTATCCAAAAATCAAATTTTACATTGGCGTGTTATGTTCAGTAGTTCCAAAACATGCAGGGATTTTTGCAGAGAGCCACATCAATTCACAGAAATACTCATGATAAATGTAGATGAAAATTCAAGTGTTATGCATGGAACTTTAGATAAACTTCTCCTTAATGCAACCGCTGTGTCAGATTTTTAAAAAACTTTACGGAAAAAGCATAATCTGAGTACAGCGCTCAGAGCCCAAAATAGCCAAAAGAAATATCTGCCACGTTGTGCAGTCAACATTAGTCTTAAATAGCATTATAAATATTCACTTACCTTTGATCTTCATCAGAATGCACTCCCAGGAATCCCAGTTCCACAATAAATGTTTGATTTGTTCAAAAAAGTTCATTTATGTCCATATACCTCCTTTTGTTAGGGTGTTTGGTAAACAAATCCAAACGCGCGTGAAAGTCCAGCGGAAAGGTCGGACGAAAATTCCAAAATGTTATATTACTGGTCGTAGAAACATATCAAACTATGTATAGAATCAAACTTTAGGATGTTTTTATCATAAATGTTCAATAATGTTCCAACCGGAGAATTCCATTGTCTGTAGAAAAGCAATGGAACGAGAGCTACCTCTCATGTGAAATGCGTGTGACCATCGCGTGACTGCTGGCAGACCTCTGACTCATTCCCCTCTCATTCAGCCCCCCTTCATAGTAGAAGCCTCAAGCAATGTTCTAAAGACGGTTGACATCTAGTGGAAGCCTTAGGAAGTGCAACATAACCAATATCCCACTGTGTATTCGATAGGGGCTGAGTTCAAAAACTACAAACCTCAGATTTGGTTGTTTGGATTTTTTCTCCGGTTTTTGCCTGCCATATGAGTTCTGTTATACTCACAGACATCATTCAAACAGTTTTAGAAACTTCAGAGTGTTTTCTATCCAATACTAATAATAATATGCATATATTAGCATCTGGGACTGAGTAGGAGGCAGTTTACTCTGGGCACGCTATTCATCCGGACGTGAAAATATACTGCCCCCTATCCCTAAGAGGTTTTAAGATGTTTGTTGCTAGGCTACCGTTTTACCTAGCTATCAATGGCAATCATGGTAGCATATTTGTTACTGAGATTACTGTTCTAAAACATGTTCTTGGGTTTAAAATAATCAATACTGAATCTTTCAGATAAAGTTTTAGTTAATTAAACATGTTCAATTCCTTTCATGAGCTTTTCTCTCACTGCCCTGAGTTTAAGGCAAGGGTTTAGCTATCTTAGAATTTAGAACATTTCCAAGAACCTTATTTTCTAGAATCAAATTTCTTCTTAACTTTTTGCTTATCAAGGGGTCCCGCTAGCTGGACAACTTCCGGTGAAACTGGAGGGCGCGTAGTTCAAATAAATTCAAATAAATATTATGGATTATAAACATTTAGGTACATATAAGTGTCTTATATCGGCTGAAAGCTTAAATTCTTGTTAATCTAACTGCACTGTCCAATTTACAGCGGCTATTACAGCGAAAACATGCCATGCAATTTTGTGGATGGCTCCCCAAGTCAAAATATTTTTCCACCGGCATAGGTTTCATGCATTCATATATAAAGATTAAATATTCACTTACTTTTTGCTATAACATGTAGTGTCGTTTTGTTAGATAAAATCCTTCTTTATATCCCAAAAAGTCTGTTTAGTTGGTGCCATCGATTTGAGTAATCCACTTGTTCAACTTGCAGAGAAAGGAATCTGAAAATCTACCCCTAAACTTTGTTTCAACAAGTCAAAATACATTTCTATTTACTGCTCAGATACCCTAAAATGTAATCAAACTATAATATTTATTTCAGAAAGAAGTATGTTCAATAGCGAGCGCAAACACGGATTTCCAAGACTGTGTCCTTCTACTAAAACTGTTATTTCTTATTCGATTTTGAATTTACAAGCCTGAAACCTTGATCATAGACTGCTGACACCCTGTGGAAGCCATAGGAATTACATCCAGGGAGCTAATTTACAATATTTGGTTTTGGTTTTTCTTTGGATTTTCCCCTATCATATCTATTGTGTTATATTCTCCTACATTATTTTAACATTTATACAAACTTCAAAGTGTTTTCTTTTCAATGATACCAATTATATGCATATCCTGGCTTCAGGGCCTGTCACGACTTCCGCCGAAGTTGGTCCCTTTCCTTATTCGGGCGACGTTCGGCGGTCGACGTCACCGGTTTTCTAGCCGCCACCGATCCACTTTTCATTTTCCATTTGTTTTGTCTTCATTGTACACACCTGGTTTCCATTCCCGTAATTATATGTTCCTTATTTAACCCTCTGGTTCCCCCATGGTTTTGTGCGTGTTTGTTCATTGTAAGTTGGTCTGTATTTGTGAGCTTGATTATTTTCCTTCTTGGAATATTTGTTGTTTTGAGTAAAGTTACATGAATTGCTCATCTCTGTGTCCTGCGCCTGACTCCGCCTTACCTGCCACATCTAGACGCCATCTAGACGCCTGAGCTACAGGCAGTTTACTTTGGGCACGTCATTCAGGCGGAAATGGAGAAAAAAGGGGTTTAGCCCTGAGAAACTTAAGAAATCGCCCAAGAAAATTTCCCAAAACCTTTTCGAAGAATAGCAACTTTGCTTAACTTTCTTCTTAAATCTATAGTTAAGGAAAAAGTGGCATTTAAGAAGAAATGTCTTTTTACGAAGGTTTTGTGAATCATCCTGGGGTTGGTTGTCACACAGTGTGGGGTTGGTTGTGTTTACTATTTGTTTTTCAGCAACAATCTAACCAAGTTACAAAGTTTTGAAAAAAGTAAAGCCTTTATTTATTGAACGTTATTTCTGTCTAGCAAAATACAAATAAATAAGTAAAAATAAATTCAACATAGTTATATTTGCTTTGACATTGTAGTTCTTACTCAACCCAAATCGTCATATCAATGCTTAATTTAACAAACAACAATAAACATATGATATTTGGATGAAAATGTCATATTTTGATGAAGTGAAAAAAGTAAAGCTGTGAACAGTTGTGTTCAGTCAATTTTATGTTGAAAATAAGGAGTGTGTGTATGAATGTTGCTGACTCTCAGTCGGAGTCGCATGACTCACAGTTTTGACAAGCAGGTCCGGACCGGACCAAATCTGAACCAATCATAGACATCGGTGTTTCATATGTTTGGACAGCACTGTATACAGTAGAGTACAGTAAAGAAAAGTAGTCTATTCAGTACAGTAGAGTACAGTAGCGTACAGTAGAGTATACAGTGCCTTGCAAAAGTATTCATCCCCTTGGCGTTTTTCCTATTTTGTTGCATTACAACCTGTAAGTTAAATGGATTTTTATTTGGATTTCATGTAATGGACATACACAAAATTGTCCAAATTGGTGAAGTGAAATGAAAAAATTACTTGTTTAAAAAAAAAAAAAGGAAAATGGAAAAGTGATGCGTGCATATATGTATTCACCCCCTTTGCTATGAAGCCCCTAAATAAGATCTGGTGCAACCAATTACCTTCAGAAGTCTCATAATTAGTAAAATAAAGTCCACATGTGTGCAATCTAAGTGTCACATGATCTGTCACATGATCTCAGTATATATACACCTGTTCTGAAAAGTCCCAGAGTCTGCAACACCACAAAGCAAGGGGCACCACCAAGCATGCGGCACCATGAAGACCAAGGAGCTCTCCAAACAGGTCAGGGACAAAGTTGTGGAAAAGTACAGATCAGGGTTGGGTTATAAAAAATATCAGAAACTTTGAACATCCCACAGAGCACTATTAAATCCATTATTCAAAAATGGAAAGAATATGGCACCACAACAAACCTGCCAAAACTCATGGACCAGGTAAGGAGGGCATTAATCAGAGAGGCAACAAAGAGACCAAAGATAACCCTGAAGGAGCTGCAAAGCTCCACAGCGGAGATTGGAGTATCTGCCCATAGGACCACTTTAAACCATACACTCCGCTGGACACTCTTTACGGAAGAGTGTCCAGAAAAAAATCCATTACTTAAAGAAAAAATAAGCAAACATGTATGGTGTTCGCCAAAAGGCATGTGGGAGACTCCACAAACATATGGTAGAAGGTACGAGACTAAGTCAGATGAGACTAAATGAGACTAAAATGTAGCTTTTTTGGCCATCAAGGAAAACAATATGTCTGGCACAAACACCTCTCATCACCCCGAGAACCCTATCCCCATGATGGTGGCAGCATCACGCTGTGGGGATGTTTTTCATCGGCAAGGACTGAGAAACTGGTCAGAATTGAAGGACGACAGATGGCACTAAATACAGGGAAATTCTTGAGGGAAACCAGTTTCAGTCTTCCAGAGATTTGAGACTGGGACGGAGGTTCACCTTCCAGTAGGACAATGACCCTAAGCATACTGCTAAAGCAACACTTGAGTGATTTACGGTTACTAGGTGTGGAAGGTAGGAGTCAGGCGCAGAGGGTTCAATAATAGACTATTTATTTTCTCCGGCATAAAAACGGTCATGCCAAACACAGGGCACAGAAACACTGACCCGCCCAAGCACACAGGGCAAAACGATCCGGAGAGAATATACATCCAACACCGACAGTGAACACAAGATAATCCCCCACAAACCCCAGCGGGCCTAACAGGCTTAAATAGACCAGAAATCAAGAAACACAAAAGAAACAGGTACAACTAATAAGACTAAACCAACAGACAAGGGAAAAGGGATCGGTGGCGGCTAGTAGGCCGGTGACGACGACCGCCGAGCGCCGCCCGAACAGGCAGGGGAGCCACCCTCAGCGGGAGTCGTGACAGAGTGATTTAAGGGGAAACATTTAAATGTCTTGGAATGGCCTAGTCAAAGCACAGACCTCAATCCAATTGAGAATCTGTGGTATGACATAGAGATTGCTTTACACCAGTGGAAGCCATCCAATTTGATGAAGCTGGAGCTGTTTTGCCTTAAAGAATGGGCAGAAATCCCAGTGGATAGATGTGCCAAGCCTATAGAGACACCCCAAGAGACTTGCAGCTGTAATTGCTGCAAATGGTGGCTCTAGTTATGCACACTCAGGTTTTGTTTTTTGTCTTGTTTGCTTCACAATAAAAAATATTTGTTTGTCTTCAAAGTCATAGGCATGTTGTGTAACTCAAATGATACAACCCCCCCCCCAAATCTATTTTAATTCCAGGTTTTAATAAGGCAACAAAATCGGAAAAATGCCAAGGGTGGTGAATACTTTCGCAAGCCACTGTAATCAGTTCAGTACAGTAGAGCACAGTGGGATACAGTATAGTAGAGTCTATTCAGTACAGTAGTGTACAGTAAAGTTGAGTATAGTACAGTAAAGTAGTCTATTCAGTACAGATGCGTACAGTAAAGTAGAGTATAGTTCAGTACAGTACAGTAGAGCACAGTAGGAAATTAGTACAGTACAGTAGTCTATTTAGTACAGTAGCGTACAGTAGAGTATAGTTCAGTACAGTAGGATACAGTACAGTAAAGTACAGCACATTAAATGTAACTGTACTGTAATCAAATGTACTGTACTCTACTGAATTTTACTGTACTCTACTGTACTATACTGAATTAAACTGTACTGTATTGCACTGTACTGTACTGCACTATACTGCACTTTAATATACTATATATATATATATTCTGAATATATATTCTGAATGAACCTCAACTCAACTCTACTGTACTGTATTCTACTTTGATCTAGTGCACTGTAATCTACTGAATTAAACTGCACTGTCCTGTAATATACTGTACTGTCCTCTGCTGAATTAAACTATACTGGACTGTACTGTGCTATGCTGTGCTGTCCAAACTTGTGAAATATACACATCTTTTAACGTCTTGATGACAGGGGGCAGTATTTTCACGTCTGGATGAAATACATGCCCAAATTCAACTGCCTGCTACTCATCCCCAGAAGATAAGATATGCATATTATTAGTAGATTTGGAAAGAAAACACTCTGACGTTTCTAAAACTGTTTGAATCATGTCTGTGAATATAACAGAACTTATTTAGCAAGTGAAACCACGAGGACAAACCATTCAGATTTTTTTTCAATGGGGTTTCATTCCAATGAATTACAAAAGTAGTTTGAAATGTTTTGGCAACGTTTACAGGTAACCTTTTAGATATTTTGTAGTCACGTTGCGCAAGTTGGAACCGGTGTTTTTCTGGATCAAACGCGCCAAATAAATGGACATTTTGGATATATATCGATGGAATTAATCGAACAAAAGGACCATTTGTGATGTTTATGGGACATATTGGAATGCCAACAAAAGAAGCTCGTCAAAGGTAAGGCATGAATTATATTTATTTCCTGCATTTTGTGTCGCGCCTGCAGGGTTGAATATGCTTTTCTCTCTTTGTTTACGGAGGTGCTATCCTCAGATAATAGCATTGTTTGCTTTCGCCAAAAACCCTTTCTGAAATCTGACATGTTGGCTGGATTCACAACAAATGTAGCTTTAATTTGCTGTCTTGCATGTGTGATTTAATAATAGTTAGATTTTTATAGTAATTTGTTTGAATTTGGCACTCTGCATTTTCCCTGGCTTTTGGCCAGGTGGGATGCTAGCGTCCCACATATCCCAGAGAGGTTGAAAACATACGAAAAATCTGTATTCTAGGCGTCTTTTCCAAGGTAATTTAGCCTACTGGGTACATTGTTACAATGGGGATGGTTCTCACAATGTGACAGACAACCCCAACCACCCCTCAGATGGGATGAATATGCTTGTGAAAAATGAGAATATTCTTCACATCACAATGTGACAACCGACCCCAACCACCCCTCAGAAGGGGATGAATATGCTTGTGAAAAATGAGAATATTCTTCACATCACAATGTGACAACCGACCCCAACCACCCCTCAGAAGGGGATGAATATGCTTGTGAAAAATAAGAATATCCTTCACATCACAATGTGACAACCGACCCCAACCACCCCTCAGAAGGGGATGAATATGCTTGTGAAAAATGAGAATATTCTTCACATCACAATGTGACAACCGACCCCAACCAGCCCTCAGAAGGGGATGAATATGCTTGTGAAAGATGAGAATATTCTTCTCATCACAATGTTTTGTGAACCACATTTCTATCTTGAAAATATTACACAAAATAAGCACTTTGACAACCAACCCCAGTCTCCCCTACTACCTACACTGACTGTTTAAGTGCTTGTTTTACATACATACATACATACATACATACATACATACATACATACATACATACATACATACATACATACATACATACATACATACATACATACATACATACATTGTACATACATACATACATACATACATACATACATTGTACATACATACACACATACATACATATACACATACATACGTACATACATACATACATACATACATACTGTACATACATATACATACATACATACATACATACATACATACATACATACATACATACATACATACATACATACATACATACATACATACATACATACATACATACATACTGTACATACATACATATACATACATATACATACATACACACACACATACATACATACATACATACATACATACATACATACATACATACATACATACATACATACATACATACATACATACATACATACATACATACATACATACATACAAAGATGTGAAACCAAATACCCCTTTGTAGCTGGTTATCATAATACTGTATAGGGGGAATCAAATCATTTATTTACATTTGAGTCATTTAGCAGACGCTCATGCTAATTAGTAACTTCCTTCAAACTGTAGATATAAATAACTAATTAAAATCCAAAATTGAAGTGTTTCAGATACAGTATACAACTGCTACAATAAAGCAGCATTAAGTAGTCTCACAAAGTAGGGCACAAAGTAATTTTGAACAGTATGTAATCTTGTTTACAGAAAAAGCTACTAAACTGGTTCATATTTGAAGTATAAATGTATTTTATAACATATCCAACAAACACTATATATACCAAGGTATGTGGACACTCTTCACTCTTCAAATTAGTGGATTCTGCAATTTCAGCCACACATGTTGCTGACAGGTGTATAAAATTCAGCACACGGCCATGCAATCTCCATAGACAAACATTGTCAGTAGAATGGCCTTACTGAAGAGCTCCGTTACTTTCAATGTGGCACCGTCAAAGGATGCCACCTTTCCAACAAGTCAGTTCATCAAATTTCTGCCCTGCTAGAACTGCCCCGGTCAACTGTAAGTGCTGTTATTGTGAAGTGGAAACATCTAGGAGCAACAATAGCTCAGCCGCGTAGTGGTAGGCCACACAAGCTCACAGAAAGGGACCACCGAGTGCTGAAGCAGCAAGCGTAAAAATCATCTGTTCTCGGTTCCAACACACACTACCTAATTCCAAACTGTAAAGTTTGGTGGAGGAGGAATAAGGGTCTGGGGCTGTTTTTCATGGTTCGGGCTAGACCCCTTCCAGTGAATGGAAATCTTAACGCTACAGCATACAATGACATTCCTGATAATTCTGTGCTTCCAACTTTGTTGCAACAGTTTGAGGAATGCCCTTTCCTGTTTCTTCTTCAGTGTGGAAGAACTTGACTGGTCTGCACAGAGCCCTGACCTCAACCCCACTGAACACCTTTGGGATGAATTGTAATGCCGACTGCGAGCCAGGTCTAATCACCCAACATCAGTGCCCGACTTCACTAATGCTCTTGCGGCTAATGTTCCATATCAGCAATGTTCCAACATCTAGTGGAAAGCCTTCCCAGGAGAGTGGAGGCTGTTCTTGCTGAGAGCTCCTCCAACATCCTGGGTCTCCTCTCAGCTTTCGGGTATGTGTCTTCCACAGGCACACCCACTTTCTGCAGAGAGAGGGAGAGAGAGAGAGAATTTGATTAAATTTTTTACATTGCTGCTTTTGGAGTCATTCAGTGATCCATCGTATGACTCTGTACAGAAGCAGCCAATTAGTGATTGCTTTCTGCATTAAGTCCATCAAGGGATTTGGAGAGAATGGTTCTAATAAGTCAAATTACTTATCATCCATCCACTGATGCCCTGTGATGGCCATGCCTCATACCGCCAGATGCCAGCTTAATGCAGGTCAATTAAAACACACTGTATTTACATTGACTGCTAATGAGCGAGAGGAATGTAGTCAGCTAGACAATAATGCTTGCATAAATGTTTTTCGGTTCGGGTAAATTTGATCAAATTAATTGACAATCAAATCATGCCAAGGCAATTAGTAGAAGGAATCTGGGGCACATCGTTAATTGGTTCCAAACAGATGTGCTTATGTGTTGGTAAATGTCGACTAATGATGTCCTACTTTAGGTCCGTTTGTCCTCGTCCTCTCCTTCGTACAGGCAGTTATCTGTCACAGTCAGCAGCTCTGAAAGTCCCTTTAGCTCCTGAAAAATGCAAACAAATGTGCATTGCGATCGCTTCTCTTGGCAAAGAATCTACTACAACCTCTACTAATGTCTATGTTTCAGCAAGTTTAATCTGAAATAAGGTTTTGTACAGATAGATTCAGTCTTGTGGATATTGAATGTTTGTAAGGCCAACAGGCTGTACCATTCTGGTGCATTTCTTTATTTTTTTGAAGAGTGGATTGGGACTTCCTACTAGTGTTAATACTGAAAGTGTTGGTACTGATAGTGTTACAATACTTCAGTGCTTAAGAACATCAGATGGGCCCTGTCGTGCCAAATAATGTCCTCTAGTCAAAAAGTGTCCCCTCCCTTGCGTCACAATGGGATTCGATAAACTATTAGTGTCTGTTGCTATATCAATATGTTGCTATATATATATATGTTGTGACCTAATGATTTGAATTTCGGAGATCATTACAGCCTACATGACGTTCATCCCCGCTATGCAAACAAGGCTGGTTTTCCACAACAATTCCGCTATTCAAACAAGCTTTTTGTAGCTAATAAGATGAAAACGTTACTTCAAACTTAATTGCACTTCATACAATAACAGCTAGCTAGCTAGCTAACACTAGCTATATAAAACTGTCTGGTTAGCTGGCTAGCTAGCTAGCTAGCTGACTAGGCAGGCTGAGATAAATACAGTGCTTTCAGAAAGTATTCAGAACCCTTGACTTTTTCCAAATGCTGTTACATTACAGCCTTATTCTAAGATAAAATATATACACACAATACCCCACAATGACAAAGCAAAAACAGTTTACATTTTTTGGGGCAAATTTATTAAAAAGAAAAAGAAGAATACCTTATTTCCGTAAGTATTCAGACCCTTTGCTACGAGACTCAAAATTGAGCTCAGGTTCACCCGGTTTCCATTGATCATCCTTGAGAGTCCACCTGTGGTATATTCAATTGATTGACCATAATTTGGAAAGGCACACACCTGTCAATATATGGTCCCACAGTTGACAGTGCATGTCCGAGCAAAAACCAAGCCGTGAGGTCGAAGGAATTGTCCATAGAGCTCCATGACAGGATTGTGTCGAGGCACAGATCTGGGGAAGGGAACACAGTGGCCTCCATCCTTCTTAAATGTAAGAAGTGTGAACCACTAAGACTCTTCCTAGAGCTGGCCGCCCAGAGGAGAAATCAGGGGAGATGAGCCTTGGTCAGGGAGGTGACCAATAACCTGATGGCCACTCTGACAGAGCTCTAGAGTTTTCTCTGTGGAGATGGGAGAACCTTCCAGAAGGACAACCATCTCTGCAGCACTCCACCAATCAGGCCTTTATGTTAGAGTGGCCAGACGGAAGCCACTCCTCAGTAAAAAGGCACATGACAGCGTGCTTGAAGTTTGCCACAAGGCGCCAAGATTCTCTGGTCTGATGAAACCAAGATTGAACTCTTTGGCCTAAATGACAAGCGTCACATCTGAAGGAAACCTGGCACCATCCCAATGGTGAAGCATGGTAGTGGCAGCATCATGCTGTGGGGTTGTTTTTCAGTGGAAGGGACTGGGAGACTAGTCAGGACTGAGGCAAAGTTGAACAGAGCAAAGTACAAAGAGATCCTTGATAAAAACCTGCTCCAGATCACTCAGGACCTCAGACTGGGGCGATGGTTCACCTTCCAACAGGACAACGACCCTAAGCACATAGCCAAGACAACGCAGGAGTGGCTTCGGGACAAGTCTCTGAATGTCCTTGAGTGGCCCATCAAGAGGATGAACCCGATTGAACATCTCTGGAGAGACCCCCATCCAACCTGACAGAGCTTGAGAGGATCTGCAGAGAAGACTGGGAGAAACTCCCCAAATACAGGTGTGCCAAGCTTGTAGCGTCATACCCAAAAAGACTCAAGGATGTAATTGCTGCCAAAGGTGCTTCAACAATGTACTGAGTTACTTATTGGTGAATCCACTGACTGATGTCAGTGTCAAATTCCACTGACTGATGCCATAGGAAGAATCCTGGAACATATTCCAGTCTGTGCTAGCAAAACAGTCCTGTAGCTTAGCATCTGCGTCATCTGACCCGTTCTGTATTGAGCGAGTCTCTGATTCTTCCTGCTTTCGTTTTTGCTTGTAAGCAGGTATCAGGAGGATAGGGTTATGGTCAGATTTTGGTATTTGGTATTTTATTCAGATCCCCAATATCTGTTGAAAAAGCAGCAGCTACTCTTCCTGGTGTCCACACAAATAAGTTCTCTATATAATACTGTACTTTTTCTTGAATTTGTTCTGGATTTGGGGACTATGAAAAGACCCGTGGTGGCATGTCTGGTGGGATAAGTGTGTGTGTCAGAGCTGTGTGCAAGTTGACTATGCAAACAATTTGGGATTTTCAACACATTGTTTCACATAAAAGAAGAAGTGATGCAGTCAGTCTCTCCTCAACTCTTAGCCAAGAGAGACTGGCATGCATAGTATTTATATCAGCCCTCTGATTACAATTAAGAACAAAACATGCCACTGTGTTCTGGGCCAGCTGCAGCTTAACTAGGGCTTTCCTTGCACCACTGGACCACACGACTGGACAAGAATCAAGATTAGACAAAACTAGAGCCTGCAGAACTTGCTTTTTGGAGTGTGGTGTCAAAAAAGCAGAGCATCTCTTTATTATGGCTTGACCTCTCACCATCTTTGCAACCGTTGAATCTATATGTTTTGACCATGACAGTTTACAATCTAAGTTAAGACCTAAGACCTGCTGTTTTCAACTCTCTAGAGACAGCAGGAGTGGGAGAGAAACTGAATGATCGGCTATGAAAAGCCAACTGACATTTACTCCTGAGGTGCTGACCTGTTGCACCCTCTACAACCACTGTGATTATTATTATTTGACCATGCTGGTCATCTATGAACATTTGAACATCTTGGCCATGTTCTGTTATAATCTCCACCTGGTACAGCCAGAAGAGGAATGGCCACCCCTCATAGCCTGGTTCCTCTCTAGGTTTCTACCTAGGTTCTGGCCTTTCTCTGGAGTTTTTCCTAGACACCGTGCTTCTACACCTGCATTGCTTGCTGTTTTGGGTTTTAGGTTGGGTTTCTGTACAGCACTTTGTGACATCAGCTGATGTAAGAAGGGCTTTAGAAATACATTTGATTGATGATTGATTGATTTGTACCAAATACAAAGCTCTTAGTTTTAGAGATGTTCAGGACCATTTTATTACTGGCCACCCATTTCAAAACAGACTGCAACTCTTTGTTAAGTGTTTCAGTGACTTCATTAGCTGTGGTTGCTGATGCATATATGGTTGAATCATCAGCATACATGGACACACATGCTTTGTTTAATGCAGTGGCAGGTCATTGGTAAAAATAGAAAAGAGTAGAGGGCCTAGAGCGCTACCCTGCGGTACACCACACTTTACATGCTTGACGTTAGAGACGTTTCCATTAAAGAAAACCCTTTGAGTTCTATTAGATAGATTACCATATCGTGGATTTAGAGCTGAGGTTGAAAAGCCATAGCACTTAAGTTTTTTCAACAATAGGTGGTCAATTATATCAAAAATTATATCAAAGGCTGCACTGAAATCTAACAGTACAGCTCCCACAATCTTCTTACTATCAATTTATTTCAACCAATCATCAGTCATTTGTGTCAGTGCAGTACATGTTGAGTGCCCTTCTCTATAAGCATGCTGAAAGTCTGTTGTTAATTTGTTTACAGAGAAATAGCATTGTATTTGGTCAAACACAATTTTTTCTAACAGTTTGCTAAGAGCTGGCAGCAAGTTTATAGGTCTGCTGTTAGAACCAGTAAAGGCCGCTTTACCACTCTTGGGTAGCGGAATTACTTTGTCCTCAGGCCTGGAGGGAAGCCAAAGACTTTCCTCTAGGCTCAGATTAAAAATATGACAGATAGGAGTGGCTATAGAGTCAGCTACCATCCTCAATAGCTTTCCATCTCAGTTGTCAATGCCAGGAGGTTTGTCATTATTGATCCTTAACAATAATATTTCCACCTTTCCCACACTAACTTTACAAAATTCTAACTAGCACTGCTTTACTTTCATTATTTGTTTTTTTTATGCATGAATATAATTGCTCACTGTTTGTCGTGGGAATTTCCTGCCAATGAAATGATCATAAAAATAATTGGCATAATGTCATGAATCCCGCCGAAGATGGTGCCTCTTCCTGTTCGGGCGGCACTCGGCGGTCGTCGTCGCCGGCCTACTAGCTGCCACCGATCCCCTTTTCTGTTTCATTCATAGTTGTGTCTGATTAGTTGCACCTGTTTTGTGTTTAGGTTGTGATTGTGGGCTATTTAAACCCAGCAGGCCTGCAGGCTTTTGTGCGGGCTTGTTTCTCTGTTCGTTTTGTGGATGTGATATTTTCTGTTTGTGTCCTGTTTTTGGGCCGGTCATTGTGTGCGCCTGGTGTTTTGGTGTGACCTACTTTTCTCCGGAATAAATACAGTTGTCCATTACCCTCTGCTCTCTGCGCCTGACTCCGCACCCACTACTCCTAGAAGTCTCTCTGCGCCTGACTCCGCACCCACTACTCCTAGAAGTCGTAACACATAATCAAATGGTTTTGTGATGAATAAGCCATCTGATTCGATGAAAGATGGAGTTGAATTTGTCTTTCTGCCCATAATTGAATTTAAAGTACTCCAAAGTTTTTTTCCATCATTCTTTATATCATTGATCTTGGCTTCATAGTAAAGTTTCTTCTTCTTTTTGTTGAGTTTAGTCACAATATTTCTCAATTTGCAGTAAGTCAGCCAGTCAGATGTCCAGACAGACTTATTAGCCACTCCTTTTGCCCCATCTCTTTCAGCCATACAGTTTTTCAATTCCTCATCAACCCATGGAGCATTAACAGTTCTAACAGTCAGTTTCTTAACAGGTGCATGTTTATCAATAATTGGAAGGAGCAATTTCATAAATTCATCAAGTGCAGTGTCTGGATGCTCCTCATTAATCACATCAGACCAACAAATATTTTTAACATCCACATAAGAGTCACAGTTAAATATTTTGTATGATCTCTTATACAGTATTTTAGGCCTAGCTGTTCGAACTTTGTCTTTTCTGGATATAGCCACTATATTGTGATCACTGCATCCAAGGGGTACGGATACAGCTTTAGAACAAAGTTCTACAGCATTAGTAAAGATGTGATCGATACATGTGGATGATCTTGTTCCTGTAGTGTTTGTCAACACCCTGGTAGGTTGATTAATGAACTGAACCAGATTACGTGCGTTGGTTACAGTGAGACGCTTCCTCTTGAGCGGACAGCTTGTTGAAAACCAGTCAATATTCAGGTCCCCAAAAAAGCAGACCTCTCTGTTTACATCACATATACTATCAAGCATTTCACACATATTATTTAGATACGGACTGTTAGCACTTGGTGGCCTATAGCAACACCCCAAAAGAAAAGGCTTTAGATGTGCCAAGTGAACCTGCAACCACAAAACTTCAATAACACTTGACATATGATCTTCTCTAAGAATTACAGGGATATGGCTCTGAATATATACAGCACCCCCCCCCCCTCCATAAGCATTTCTGTCTCTTCTATAAATGTTATATCCTTGCATTGCTACTGATGTATCATCAAATGAATTATCTAAGTGAGTCTCAGAAATGGCTAATATTGTATATGAATGTTATCTGATGTTACATATTAATATGGGCAATTTTCAGCCCTTTCCTGTGTAGCTTATCAGAGATAGACATAATATTGAAAAGAGCAGACAAAGCAAGAGAAAAAAACATACATTCAGCAGTCCATTAATCAATTGGTGTGTGTGTGTGCTGCAGGGTTGAGGCTACGAACCGATAGGCTTGGTTCTCTCATCCCTTCCGGGGTTCTGGAAGGGAGGGTGGACAATGAACCTGTCGTAGCGGATGTAATCAATTCCTCCACACGCTCTGGCAGCTTTCATGGCTGGGATCAGTTCTTTCCTCTTCTGGTGCACAAAGGGAGAGCGTTGTATGCGTCTCTGTATGTGGAGTAAAGGTAGTCTAGATTTTTTTTCTCTCCTCTGGTTGCACATGTAACATGCTAGTAGAAATTAGGTAAAACGGATTTAAGTTTAAAGTCCCCGGCCACTAGGAGCGCCACCTCTGGATGAGCATTTTCTTGTTTGCTTATGGCCTTTTACAGCTCGATGAGTGCAGTCTTACTGCCAGCATCAATTTGTGGTGGTAAATAGACAGCTATGAAAAATATAGATGAAAACTCTCTTGATAAATAGTGTGGTCTACCTTTTATCATGAGATACTCTACCTCAGGCGAGCAAAACCTTGAGACTTCCTTAATATTAGATTTTGTGCACCAGCTGTTTACAAACAGACACAGACTGCCACCCCTTGTCTTACCGGAGGTAGCTGTTCTAGCTTGCCGATGCACAAAAAAACCCAGCCAGCTGTATGTTATCTATGTCGTCGTTCATCCACGACTCGGTGAAACATAAGATATTACCGTTTTTAATATCCTGTTGGTAGGATAGTCTTGATAGTAGCTCATCCATTTTATTATCCAATGATTGTGTAACGAGTGCGCTGAGAGTCGGGAAGCAAGTTCAGGGAGTGACTGTTTTAATATATAGAAGAAACAATGATGCTTCCCTTAGGTGAGGTGTTATTCTGTAATGAGTGAGCTGAGAGTCAGGAAGCAAGTTCGGGGAGTGTGTTTTAAGAAATAAAAGAAACGATGAACACAAACAACGCACCGACATGAAAACAGAGTCAATGACACCTGAGGAAAGAACCAAGGAGAGTGACAGATATAGGGAAGATAATCAAGGAGGTGATGGAGTCCAGGTGAGTGTCATGAGGCACAGGTGAGCAAGACGATGGTGACAGGTGTGCGGGACAATCAGCAGCCTGATGACCTAGAGGCTGGAGAGGGAGTATACGCGACAGTACCCCCTCCCCAACGCGCGGCTCTAGCCGCAGGACGCCGTCAAAGGTTACGAACCCGGGGATCAGGAGCAGACTGGTCAGCCCTGCTGATGCGCAATAACCTGTCATGCCAGCTGAAGCACGGGAACCTGTTTAGTCAGTTGGGATGCGGGAACCTGACAGATTGGTTGAGGCAGGGGAGCCTGGCGATCCAGCTGAGGCATGAGAACCTGACAAGCCGGTGGAAGCCGGGAAGCCTGGCGATCCGACGGAGGCATGAAAGCCCGACGAGCCGGGTGAGGCAGGGGAGCATGGTGATCCTGACGAGCCGGCTAAGGCAGGGAAGCCTGGCAATATGACAGATATAGGGAAGATAATCAAGGAGGTGATGGAGTCCAGGTGAGTGTCATGAGGCGCAGGTGCGCGAGACGATGGTGACAGGTGTGCGGGATAATCAGCAGCCTGATGACCTAGAGGCCGGAGAGGGAGTATACGTGACAGATTGCACTTTGGCTAATAGGATTGATGGTAGAGGTGGATTACCCACTCGCCATCGGATACTTACAAGGCACACTGACCTACGTCCCCGATATCTCCGTCTCTTCTTCATGCGAATGACGGGGATTTGGGCCTTGTCTGGTGTCTGAAGTAAATCCTTTGCATCCGACTCATTAACGAAAAGATCTTTGTCCAGTACGAGGTGAGTAATCGCTGTGCTGATATCCAGAATCTATTTTCGGGTGGCAGAAACATTACGTACAAAATAAATTACAAATAATGCAAAAAACCACAAACAATAGCACAAAACAGCAGCCATCAACTCTGGCGCCATCTCATATAAAAATGGAATCTCTCCACACCATGGCAAAATGGCTTCTGCTGAGGCGCGGGAACCTGACCAGCCGTCTGAGGCCTGGGAGCCTGACGAACCTGCAGAGGAGTGGGAGCCTGACGAGCCGGCCGAGGCGTGGGAGCCTGACGAGCCTGCCGAAGGCGTAGGAGCCTGCCGAGCCAAACGAGTCTTGTGATCCTGACAAACCAGCTGAGGCATCCTCGGTAGACTCGGCAACGGACGCTTGACAGGGCAACCAGGTCTTGTAAACCTATCGAGCCACCTGATGCGTGGGAGCCTGACAAGCCAGCTGAGGCATGGGAGCCTTCCGAGCCGGCTGAGGCATAGGAGCCTGCCGAGCCAACTGAGGCATCCCTGGTTGCTCCAGTAGCGGCACCCGGATCTGAGGCATTATTCTGTAACATGTACGCTGGGAGTCGGGAAGCAAGTTCAGGGAGTAACTTTAAATAATAAATATCACAAGGAACAAAACATGAAACACGAGTAGCGTACAGACATAAAACAACGGAACAGCAACAATAATACCAAAGGAAAGAACCAAAGGGAGTGGTTGAGGTGATTGAGTCCAGGTGAGTCTGATGAGGCGCTGATGCACGTAATGATGGTGAAAGGTGTGTGTAATTGTAAGCACTCTAATGACCTCGAGAGCCGGAGAGGAAGAATACATGACGGTATTGCAAAATGAGTAGAACTGTATGAAATGTTTCATAAAACTGCAACCTTTTCTCTCCGCCCCATGGCAAAATATGTAGAAATGCAAGAACTGAACTTTAAGAGGGGGGCCACTAAAATGTTTTGCAGCGAGGTGGTGGGCCCCCCAACCAAATCTCGCTTAGGGACCCCCCAAAAGGCTAGACCCGGCCCTGTTAGTAACGATCAACAATCAGATTTGTATTTTTTAGAAAAAGTCAAGGGGCGTGAATACTTTCTGAAGGCACTGTATGTTTTTGATTCCAATTCTAGCACACATGATTCAACTAATCAGTAAGCCCTTATGTGAAATGGCTGGGGAGCACCAAAATCCCTTTTGAGAAACACTAACTGTATCATCAAATATGCTGTGTACTACATGTAATTATGTTGTCTTAAAAGAGAGGGTGTCACACCAACTAGAAACAGTATACCTGACATTAGCGTCTGCCTCTTCTGCGTTGAATGTAGTGCTGACTTCCCTTTTGAAGAACTTGCTGATCTGTGTTTTCATGGAGGGGATTTACGTGTGTGGTTCCTCCGAAGATGTCTTCGAGCTGCAACTGGGCCTTCTCCATCACTGCCACCAGAGGAATACACGCTCAGGATACAGCTCCTCGAACTTGCCCCTGTTCATCAGCCAATAGCGCAGAGTCATTCCAAAAAGGGTCAGGACCCTGGGTCATGTTCAGTTAGGACACACTGTAACAAAACATTTTAAAACCGACTATTTATTTGAACTATTAAAGTTCAAATAAAACTTTTCTGTGTCACTCCATTTCAGTCCCTTTTCTCCCATTTTGTGCCTACTAAACATGACCTCATGGTGAGTTTTAGAGACTGTGTTACCATGGCCACACCTGTTCATCAAGTCTTGACTGTGGAGACACAGTGTGGATATGTTCAGTTGGCACAAAACAGGTGAAAATGTTTTGCTATACAGAGTGAAATTTGGTGAAATTACCTTAAATAATACTTTATTAACTTAAATTTAAAAAAGTATCCTTTTCGCTTTCTGTTTCAAAACACTATCTAGTTCATCTTCCCACAGACATCCACATCATCCATAAATCACTCCATGTTTAGAAGGAAGTCTGTTGAAATGCTGCTCATTAACAGTGTTGGGAGGTAGTGAGCTACATGTAGTTCAACTGGCAATTGAACTACATTTTGCAGTAGCTTGGTGGTAGTTGTGGATAATAAAAGCTGAAAAGCTGTGGATAAAAATACAGTTAGTGTTATAATGCTTAACCGAAATTAACAAACATGTTTTCCTTGAAATGGAAGTTCATTATTTTACAACTTAATGTTAGATCGGTACTCACCCTGAAAGTAGTTTATAGACCAGGAGAAACTGTAATCCATGGTTCGGTTTTCTTTAATAGGTCAATACAAACTTCAGCTAACTTTGGCCAGCAGCAAACCACCCTGCGGTCCCTGGATGGGACACCAGATGCTCCTGGACGTGGTGTTGGAGGGCCAGTAGGTGGCACTCTTTCTTCTGATCTAAAATAAATATTCCAATGCCCCAGGGCAGTGATTAGGGGCATTGCCCTGTGTAGGGTGCTGTCTTTTGGATGGGATGTTAAACAGGTGTCCTGACTATCTGTGGTCAATTAAAGATTCCATGGCACTTACAGTATCATAAGAGTAGGGGTGTTAACTCTTGTGTCCTGGCTAAATTACCAATCTGGCCCTCATACCGTCATGGTCAGCTAATCATCCCAGCCTCCAGTTGGCTCATTCATCCCTGTAACTATTCCCCAGGTTGTTGCTGTAAATTAAACTATGTTCTCAGTCAATTTACCTGGTAAAATAAACATTTTGCCACCACTATTTAAAAAATATATATAAGTGGGGGAGGTATGCGGTACCTGTAAAAAAAAGGGCAAATCAACACAATTATTTGGTTTTACGTTTAAAAAAACAACCTGGTACTGCATGCCATCATCCCTTCCATTGATTTTACATCAGATTTTATGTTATATAGTGTGTACAGATAGGCTAGCACAGTTAGGAGTTTAAGTTAGACATATTAGCATACCTTACCTGGCTAAAGCCATGTTTCACTTGACTTGTCCATACCTTTAACTTGCCCTGCTGAACAGGCAGACAGTTGGAGAGCTGAATGTCCCACGTCAACAAAGACCACTATCTTGTCTTCTTAATCAGTGACTGATTTAGCCAAAACACATCTGGTGTTTGTGACTGATTTAGACCCAGCAGGGAACCACATTGTAAATGTGTCAATAGCCAAAATTATTACCAGATTTGTGGCTGCTACCCACAAGTATGTTTTTGGATCTAAATGATACAACAGCACTGTAGGGAGGAAAGTAATGCAGATAGTAACTCAAAAACATGTTGACTGCAGCTGAAATCTCCTCCATTTTTTAAAATACATTCTGTTAATTTTTGGAGGGGTGAGTACTAAGGCCTAAACACAACATCCAATAAATAATTAACTAATTACAAAAGTCCTGATAGTCTCATTCCAACAGTATTAGGAAATCTCATTACAGTTAACATCTCATGCTTAAAAAGTAGGGAGAAAGAAAACAGGGACCATATTTCAGAGTTGGGTTGTGTGAGGCTACACTTTAAATACAATTTCATGACGACTGAGTTTCTCATAAGTGTTTTTTAAAGACCTCATCATTGGCAGTGTATAAGATAAAACAAAAAATAATCCTAGTCATGGTTGCACAAAAAAACTGTGCAAACCAAGCTCCCAAATATTGAAATGAGCCCCTCCTATAGCTGGGCTTGGTGAGTCTGGCCTGTGTTGGCTAGCCTGTGTTGGGGTGGTGTAGTCCTGTGTGGCTCAGTGGGTCGAGTAGCGGTGCTAGCCATGACAGGGTTGTAAATGCGATTCACACGTGGGATCAGTATGTTGTTTCTGATAAGAGTGTCTGCTAAATGACTAAAATGTAGGCTAGCTTGTTAATGGGGTCATGTTTGCTGGGAATCTGATTGAAGCCTAAATATTTCAAATGGATTCAATGATTATCCTTTACTGTAGACGTAATGACTGTAGCTACCGAAATCTATTGTATAGAATGTTATAATAAAATAGGCCTAATGAAGCAAGTTTGTTTAGCCTACGTTGCAAAGCTATTTGTGCAGGCTGGTTAAATATAGACAAATAAAGATAGGATAACTGCAAAATGCTGTGTGAATTATTTTTTATTTGATAAGTACAATTGAGCCAACCAGGAAAGACACGGGGTGTGTTATTGTAGCCTAGTAAGCACGACTTTTAACAGTGCAGCATTTGGCCACAAGAGCGCGCCTGAGCTACATTAGTGGCGGTGAACATGCCAAAATCTCCTTTCTCTTGTCCTAAAAATTGTGCACAAAAAAAGCATTCCATTCCAAACACTGTCAAAGCCACACCGGAGGCTGTCAGCATCTCTCTCTGTCTCGCACGATGATCCCTGAAAAGCCAGATGTCGTACACACCCTTGCTTTTTATTTACTTTTTCTGTCGTTCGGTAAGTATTGGTTGACTTACCGTTCTATTTGAAGCTATGCGCATTTTACTCGTGCTTTATGTGGCTGCTTTAAGCAGGGAGTAGAGCAAGCTAAGAATATGCGTTGTTGGGAAGCCGTGTTGCACATTGGAAGAGTTAACTTTAGCTAGCCATGTAGCTAGCCTAGAGATGACTGGACATTGCAAAGATTTGCATCTGGTTAGAAACTCCTAATTGGATTGGCTGCACATTCGTGAATTGTCTAAACGCATGTTTTTACTAGGATATAACCTAGACTCTGTGGAAGCTAGCGACTGTATTTTGAGTATAGTTTAAACTTCTTGACCAGTGGCATATTCATTACGCCGAATAATGTTGCAAAACGTTTCTTAAACGGAACCAAAGGAAACGGGGAGAGACCGAATGATTTGTCCAATAGAAACTTTCGTTTTGGCTCTGTTTCCGTTTGGTTCTTATACGGTAAACGGTTTCCGAAATGAATATGCCCCAGTGTTTTGCAGGCTGCTGCACGCGCAGCTTGTGGGTGTGAGAGTTGTAGCCTTCGTTCTCTGAGAAATACTTTTACAATTGTATCTCGTTGTATTCTTTGATAACTTCACCCAATAACTCAACGCGATGCATGCATGTGCGACGAATTGCTGACAGCAGCTCAGTGGCTAACTTTAAAATAGCGCGCTATTGCATTAATTCAGGTAACAGATTAACAATACCTAAAGACTGCAGCCAGGCATAATGCATTATGATGTGGTTATGCATCGTAAGACTTGCCATAAGGTCTCCCGAGTGGCGCAGCGGTCTAAGGCACTGCATCTCACATGCTGACCAGACCGGACAAGGCATCGCAAAATAAATGTAGAAATCTATGTTATTCAATTATTGCACCCACACTGCTGGCTGTGTCCTGCCTCTCCCATCTCCTTATTGGTTTATAGAAGCAGGTACCCATGTGCCATCTCCTCATTGGTTATACCCATGTGGGTGATTGAAAGACAAACTGTTTTGCCGGTAGTCGTGGTAATACTTTGACATTTTAGATGCCAATCACCGTATAAGTTCAAAGATGAAAAAGCCTGGAAGGAGGAGAGATGACAAGAAACGATTTGGTTGGCCGTTTTATGTGTGGATTAATTGTCGGAGTAGAGGACCTTGTGCATTTCAGGTAAAATAACAACTCAATGTTTATATCCCAGGACAAATTAGCTAGCAACAGCAAGCTAGCTAAATAGGACAAATTAGCAAGTGCAAGCTAACTAGCTAAATTGCCATATTTAATGCTTTTTGACCTGTCCCTAAATTAATGTAATTGGTTTTGATATTTTAACCTGTGTGTCGTGATCACTTTTGGTGTAGGGGGACAAAATCAATTTATGCACAATAGCGCACGCGCGCAGCCGGTTTGGGTTCCGTGTCAGTGCTCGAGGCGTCACTACAGACAATAATGGTTCGAATCCAGGCTGTTTCACAACCGGACGTGATTGGGAGTCCCATAGGGCGGTTCACAATTGGCCCAGCGTTGTTAGGGTTTGGCCGGGGTAGGATGCAATTGTAAATAAGAATTTGTTCTTAACTGACTTGCCTAGTTAAATAAAGGTTACATTTGAAGTATTAATAATGATCAATTTCAATGATCCTGACTAAATGTTAAATAAGAACTTATAAAGTATGGAAAATAATGTTTTTCTCTCTGTTATTCAGCAAACCTGGGTTCAAATTAGAGGTTGACCGATTATGATTTAAACGCCAATACCGATTTTTGGAGGAACAAAAAAAGCCAATACCGATTAATCGGCCTTATTTTTTAAATTATTATTTTCGTTTTTTAAATAAATATGTATGTGTAATAATGACAATTACAACAATACTGAATGAACACTTATTTTAACTTAATATAATGCATGAATAAAATCTATTTAGTCTCAAGTAAATGAAACATGTTCAATTTGGTTTAAATAATGCAAAGACAGTGTTGGAGAAGAAAGTAAAAGTGCAATATGTGCCATGTAAAAAAAGCTAACGTTTAAGTTCCTTGCTCAGAACATGAGAACATATGAAAGCTGGTGGTTCCTTTTAACATGAATCTTCAATATTCCCAATTAAGAAGTTTTAGGTTGTTGTTATTATAGGAATTATAGGACTATTTCTCCCTATACCATTTGTATTTCATACACCTTTTTCTATTGGATGTTCTTATAGGCACTATAGTATTGCCAGTCTAATCTCAGGATTTGATAGGCGTGAAGTCATAAACAGCTCAATGCTTGAAGCACATCGAGGAGCTGCTGGCAAACATAGGAAAGTGCTGTTTGAATGAATGCTTACGAGCCTGCTGCTGCCTACCACCGCTCAGTCAGACTGCTCTATCAAATATTAAGTCATAGACTTAATTATAATATAATAAACACACAGAAATACGAGCCTTAGGTCATTAATCTAAGTCAAATCCGGAAATTATAATTTCGAAAACAAAATGTTTATTATTTCAGTGAAATACGGAACCTTTCCGTATTTTATCTAACGGGTGGCATCCCTAAGTCTAAATATTGCTGTTACATTGCACAACCTTCCAATGTTATGTCATAATTATGTACAATTCTGGCAAAGTAATTGCGGTCTTTGTTAGGAAGAAATGGTCTTCAAACAGTTCGCAACAAGCCAGGCCGCCCAATCTGCTGCATATACCCTGACTCTGCTTTCACAGAACGCAAGAGAAGTGACACAAATTCCCTAGTTAAAATAAATTCATGTTAGCAGGCAATATTAACGAAATATGCAGTTTAAAAAATAAAAAAAAATCCTTGTGTATTGATTTTAAGAAAGGCATTGATGTTTATGGTTAGGCACACATTGGTGCAATGACAGTGCTTTTTTCGCGAATGCGCTTGTTAAATCATCACCCGTTTGACGAGTAGGCTGTGATTCGATGATAAATTAACATGCACCGCATTGATTATATGCAAGGCATATAAGTTAGATAACTACACATGGTTGATGATATTACTAGTTTAACTAGTGATTATGTTAAGATTGATTGTTTTTTTATAAGATACGTTTAATGCTAGCTAGCAACTTACCTTGGCTTCCTGCTGCACTCGTGTAACAATTGGTCAGTCTCCTCGTGGAGTACAATGTAATCGGCCATAATCGGCTTCCAAAAATGCCGATTACTGATTGTTATGAAATCGGCTCTAATTAATCGGCCATCGGTCGACCTCTAGCTCAAAGACTATTTGAGTTCTTTAAAATACACTACATGACCAAAGGTATGTGGACACCTGCTCATCCAACATCTCATTTGAAAATCATGGGCATTAATATTGAGTTGGTCCCCCCCCCCTTTGCTGCCAAAACAGCTTCCACTCTTCTGGGAAGGCTTTCCACTAGATGTTGGAACATTGCTGCGGGGACTTGCTTCCACTTAGCCACAAGACCATTAGTAAGGTCGGCACTGATGTTGGGTGATTAGGCCTGGCTCGCAGTCGGCGTTCCAATTCATCCCAAAGGTGTTCGATGGGGTTGAGGTCAGGGCTCTGTGCAGGCCAGTCAAGTTCTTCCACACCGATCTCGAGAAATGATTTCTGTATGGACCTTGCTTTGTGCACGGGTGCATTGTCATGCTGAAACAGGAAATGGCCTTCCCCAAACTGTTGCCATAAAGTTGGAAGCACAGAATTGTCAATCATGTCATTGTATGCTGTAGCGTTAAGATTTCCCTTCACTAAAATTAAGGGGATTAGCCCGAACCATGAAAAACAGCCCCAGACCATTATTGCTTCTCCACCAAACTTTACAGTTTGGAACTAGGTAGTTTGTGTTGCAACCGAGGACAGATGATTTTTACGTGTTTCAGTACTTGGCGGTCTCGTTCTGTGAGGTTGTGTGGCCTACCACTTCGCAGCTGCGCTGCTGTTGCTCCTAGACTATTCCACTTCACAATAACAGCACTTAGACTGGACCAGGGCAGCTCTAGCAGGGCAGAGATTTGACTAACTGACTTGTTGGAAAGGTGGCATGCTATGACAGTGCAATGTTGAAAGTCACTGAGCTCTTCAGTAAGGCCATTCTACTGCCAATGTTTGTCTATAGAGATTGCATGGCTGTCTACTCGATTTTATACATGTCAGCAACAGGGTGTAGCTGAAATAGCCAAATCCACTCATTTGAAGAGGTGTCCACATACTTTTGTATATCTAGTGTAATTTGAGGGGAGGTTTCCTGGACACAGATTAAGCATAGTCCTGGACTAAAAAGTGCTTTCAATGGAGATTCTGTATTGAGCTTGCTTTTTAGTCCAGGAATAGGCATAATCTATGTCCGGGAAACCGCCCTCGAGTGTTTATCAGGTGGGCAGTGTTTGCTCTTTTGGGACTTTTCTATTGGTTCCATTGGAACAGGCAGGCTCATTGGAAGAGGCAGGCTCAATCAGGCACAGCTAAAGCGTTTGAAATGATTTAAAGGCCCCCACCAGAGTGCAATGTCGCCCCTATTTCAGCGTAACTTCTGTCCTAGAGCGTAAATTGTAGTTTTTAGGTTCTACCTCTGAAGAATGGGCTGTTAATACATATTCACAAATTGGGCGTGAGAAATCACCACAGCGTTCCATCTCCAAAAAAACTGAAACTTGACAAATGATCCAAAGGATGATTTATAATTTGCTGGTAAAAAAGTGGAGGTGCTAAAACGCACCCCATACTTTCATTTGCTCCATGGTTCAGGCAGCCAAGCGTAGACTACGGCAACAAGCTGTTTGGCTCAGCCAAAGATGATCTATTATATTGCTCCGCTCAGTTGCGACTTGTGAAGATGGAAGTACTTTGCAGGTGTTTATGATTAATAAATAATGCCATGCTGGTGGGTTGTCAATATTCAAATAAAACCCAGCCCTGAAAAGAAACGTAGACTCTAAAGTAGTTGCATGTCATATCATAGGGGAAACGCATGGCATTGGCATGAAAAAGATCAGAAGTTACCCCTTCGGATTTCCCACTTCAACCTCAATATATCATACTTTGACTAAAACAATGACTTATTGACTTATCCTTGTGTAACATCATGGGTAGGCTAAGGGAATGTCTGAATTTCTGCTCTTGTGGGCGTTTAATCATTTAGGATTTGAACTCAGGTCTGCTTTTCATTATTCACCATAGTGGTTACAGATTGTTGTTACTAACAGCCTCATGAACATTAATGTAATTGTTGAATGGCATAAGTGAATGGAATAGATGTTACATGAATTCATCTGTAATACCAAAGGTTTATAGACTAGCCTATTGTATGGGCACCAACTCGCTGGCCTTGTCTTTAGTGTCCATCCTGAGATTGAAAAATTGTGGTTCGAGTCATACCAAAGACTGTAAAAAATGGGACCCGATGCGTCTCTGCTTGGCACTCAGCAGATAGTTTGGCCGAGGTAAGGTCCTGCGATATACTTGTACATCAAGCTGCCTCACGCTACAGAAACAGTATATGGTTCCTGCTCCTATGAGCTGTTCCGTCTCCTACCTACTTCTATTGTATGGACAGATCATTGCCTTGCTGTGGTTCAAGCAGATCTGTGGATGCATAGCCTGGCTGACCGGACTCACGTGGTACACTGGTCTGGACAAGAGTCCATTTGTTGGCGCAATATTCACACAGAAATTGGCTTGAGCTTTGATTGGTTCAACAACAAATGAAACCCTGGGGGGGTGGAGAACTCTCCTTGTTTGGATTTGAAAACCCAACAGTTGTATTGGAAGGGGGCAGCACTCGGTGTGTGTAGTTGTCCATGTGGGTGTTTAATTAAGTGAGAGGGGAACTAATCGACACTTCACTCTATTGTTTTGTTAACTGCTGTGTCTCAAGCCACTATCATTCAGTGTCCGATTTATATGAATAGGAAACCCTGAAAGTTCTTAAACATTCAACCAAACAATGCATGTACCGTGGGACTATATTATGGCTGAAGGTTTTAGCCAGCTCTCATCATGTCATTGGTGACTGTATAATTCATGTATATACACAGTACAATATGATGCGTATCAGGGTAAGGGTCAACTACAATATCAATTCAGGCAGTAAATTGAAATCCATTTCATGAATTGAGAATGGACAATTGTTTTCTATGAGAATTTGTCAATTCAGTAATTCAATTACTTCAACCGCTGAATTGATTGATTTGAAAATCACAAGAACTCCAACCCTGATGCACAGAATTAGACTAGAATAACAATAGAGTAAAATATTTCCCTATGATAGGAGTCAGGGTGAAAGAGGAAGATAGTTTAATCAGAGGAGCAACTGGATATGTTCAACCCTTAATTTCTGGTGATACCGTCACAGTGTTTTGCCATAAAAGCTCATTGCTCTTTCCTCCATCCTAGTATAGAACCCAGAGTAGTTCAAGGCTCATCTTCTTGACCAGCAGCATGATTCATTCTATATTTTTACCCTTGCGTTTGTGTGCGTGCGTGCTACCAACCACGAACGACATGACGGTCTCACAAAATCAATACATTTTCATGAAATAGGGCCTACCTTGTTGGTTTTTCCTAGTCCTCTCACTGGGGGTTAAAGGTGAAAACAGTTCTAATAAGGTGGCATTCTTAAGGTTTGCTGTTGCACTGAGAAAGTAAAGGGCAACCAGCTGAACAAATGTTGTCATCACATCAGTAAGAGGAAATGGCTTTGAGGCACAGGAGGTCACGCATGCATGAAATGTGGTGACACATGAAAAGCTTTCAAACAAAGTTCCCCTCGCTCTCACATACTGACCACATTGCACACACCATCGCACGCAACTTGATTTTGTCCACCCACACCAGACGTGATCAGGACACGCAGGTTGAAATATCAAAACAAACTCGGAACCAATTATATTAATTTGGGGACAGGTCAAAAAGCATTAAACATTTATGGCAATTTAGCTAGCTAGCTTGCTGGTGCTAGCTAATTTGATCTGGGATATAAACATTGGGTTATTTTACCTGAAAGGGATAAGGTCCTCTACTCTGACAATTAATCCACAGATAAAACTGTCAACCAAGTTCCTTTCTAGTAATCTCTCCTCCTTCCTTTAGGCTTCTTCTTCTTTGGACTTGATATGGCGGTTGGCAACCAACTGGAGAGTGGACCTCAGTTCATCTTTCAATCACCCACGTGGGTATATGCTCCTAAAAACCAATGAGGAGATGGGAGAGGCAGGACTTGCAGTGCTTCGAGCGTCACAAATAGAACCAAGTTCATTTTATTTTATTTTGCAGCGCGTGCAACACGTCTGGTCTGGTCAGCATGTTAGACCATGTACATAGCTCACTATTCCCTTTGATATTTTAGCAATCTGTCTCATTGCAAGTGAATTGGGAAAGTGAAAACAGCAAGGCTAGCCTAATTATATGCTGGCAGCGCACGCCAAGCTGTCTTTTCCCTATCTTTCTCTAGGGACCTCCATGAAAGATGGCAAGTTGCGACAGATGTAGCAGAATGGGGAGTGAACATGGATGTTTTCCTACAGGAAGCTGCGATTCGAGCCAAATGTTGCATTTTTAATCCTAGCTGATAGGATTGAGAGCCTGGAAGACCAGATGAGAATGTTGCAGACAGTCTTTCTGGTGGAACCCAGATCGTTTGTGTTACTTACTCTGATTAATCCATCATTAAGGGGATTTTAGACCGCTTCCCATTTCTCAACTATTAATCAAGATTAGGATTTCGCTCTCCAAACTTTTGTAGTTTATCTTTGAAATAATTTACATGCAACTGTATCACCCCTTCTCTCTAAGCCAGTGAACAGGCACAAGACAAGGTTTAGGTGAAATTGGCCTCCTCTCTGCTGAGGGAGATCTTATTAAAAACCCATATTTAAAAAAAATATTTTTGAGATCCTCTTAACAATCATATGAAATGGTCCTCAGATACGATACGTTTTGCCTATCATTTTGCCATTTCATCATTTTGTTATTTGGCCATTCACATCAGGTTTATGATAATTTCATAGTGGGTAAAGTGATACTTAAGGATTTTGGCAATGAAGCCCTTTACAGTATCTACTTCCACGAGTCAGATGAACTCATGGATACCATTTTTATGTCCCTGTAACCTGTACGGAGGTAGTTATGTGAGCCAATGCTAATTAGCGTTAGCACAATGACGGAGTCTATGGTATCTGCTAGCAGTTACCATAGACCTCTAGTCTATGCACCAACGCTAGTTAGCAACTTCCTTCAAACTGCACACAGAGACACAAAAATGGTATCCACAAGTACATCTGACTCTGGGGAAAGTAGATAAAGGGCTTCAAAATCCTGAAGTATCCCTTTAAAGTCGTGGTCTGCCCACCCACTATATCTAACTATAAGAGGAGCTAATGCAGTCATCACTATGGACATCATTAAGCTACTCTACTCTGTCGGCTGTAATGAATTGCTCCCGCACAGTAGGAATTAAGTGTGTCAGTTGTACTGTAGCTACTGTGTGATTGAGCTGTACTGTGGTAGGTCTATAGAATTGTATGATAGTGAATTATAGGATCTCTATGGGTAGGTCTGTGTGTGTGTCAGCTGTACTGTAGGACTGTGTGTGTGTGTCAGTGTATTTCAGCCATATGGCAGCACTGTGTGCTACATTGTTCCTTTAATCAGCTGTTCTGAAGGCCCCCTCCAGTAAAACCATGTTCCTATTCGGCCTGGTAATAAAGAAATGCAGCGGCCATAACTAAAGCCAAACAAGTTTCTTGTGTGTGTGTGTCCGCACGGCAAGCATTTGTACATTCTCTATGCCAAAACAGTACAGAGTTACTGTAGTCACTCACCTTTCTAGTCATCTTGAAACAGCTAGGTCTAGTCTTGAAGTCACTTAGGGGAAATTCAACGGTAATGGAATTATGCTTTGACTCAGGTATTTCACTGTAAAATCTATGCCAAACAAAAATCATTGATTTCAAAGTTTAACAACCCATACAACTCTATGCACAAGGACTACTTTGAACAATTTACACAGTATATTTTACAATAACACATTTACTGGATGATCTGTGCCGATGCAATGTTTGGTAACAGAATTATGGTAAAATCTCCCTCAGTTTTTTATGCGACCACGTTTTCAAAAAATCTGTTCCGAATTAATATTCAAAGATGTCTGCAGAAAGAATGAGGTGGTGTCAGCTATAGGGCTGTGGCGGTCTTGGAATTGGAGGTTACAGTAATTGGCCAGGCCAATATACACGGTCAATGACATAACTGTTAAAGGTAGGCTTTATTTCTGCAGCTTCTCTATTACCATTACACATCGTTATTATCAGTAGCATTTCATTATTTTTATTACCTTATTAACTCTAAATATTAGTCTCGTATACAAATTAAGAAATGTCAGAAAGGAGAGGATTGTCACATTTTTATATTGACACAACTTAACACAGGCTATCGGCCTCAAAAGAAACGTGCAATTTCGCTATTGCATTACACATCGTTACTGGTTTCTTTCCTTTTTCATTTATTTTTCGGATTGTTTCTGATGTGTCCATTTTGTTTAAATGTGTGTTACTGTTGTCTTAGGCTTTTAAGACCCTATGTAAAAAAAAAAAAACTTAAAAAAAAAAAATTCTGTTTGTATACTTGTTTACATGGATGCTTCTTAATAAAACGTATTTTAAACCAGCCATTACACTTTGTTATTATCATGCCATTTCATTATTATTATTCAGGTTATTAATAATAAATATTAATTTACAAATTAAGAAATGCCTGGTTGGACAGAATTGGTCACATTTTCGTATTGACACAGCATGACAGAGTGAAAATAAAGATGTATGCCCACCTTGTCCTTGTCTGTTAACTTTTCTATATATAACATTGTTCAATCTGGATCCTATTTTGATGCTAAAACCATTCTCACGAAGTCCGATGTGTTTTTCCCCCACTTTAACCTAAATATTTGCATAACTTCACAAACCCTACTGTTGCTGCCATTTGATGGCAGTGGCATTGGCATATGTTCTTCAAAGAGAGCATGACGTAATGGGCGGCAGGTACCCTAGTGGTTAGAGCGTTGGACTAGCGTTGGATCGAATCCCCAAGCTGACAAGGTAAAAATCTGTCGTTCTGCCCCTGAACAAGGCAGTTAACCCACTGTTCCTGGGCCGTCATTGAAAATAGGAATTTGTTCTTAACTGAACTTAACTTTGCCTAGTTTAAATAAAGGTTACATTTTTGGGGGGAGAAATAACGTAGCATAAGTTCCTGGAAATATGCCTTTTACCAGATCAGATCATGCTAGGAGCGTCCAGACAGGCTACTTTATGAAACTTTCTGAATGGACGTATAGGCCTATATTGTTACAAATGACGAGTCACCCATGATTCACCAGACAATATTTTGAAAGAGGAAGCAAACTATTTTAAGCATATGTTTTCATTTCAGTCTCCTCCATCTCCACTAACTGAAGTTAATTGTACGGATTTGTTTCTATTATTAATGTAAAATTTAACAGCTGTACAGAAAGACTCATGTGAAGGCTAAATTACAGAGTTGGAACTTCTTGATGCATTTAAAGCCTGTAAATCCGGAATAACTCCAGGGCTGGATGGCATACCAGTTGAGGTCTACAAAACCTTTTGATGTACTCAGAGGACTGTTATTAGCATGTTTTAACCACTCTCATAAAAATAGTAGGTTATCAGATACTCAACAAGGTTTGATTAGAATTACTGAAACAGTACTCAAGTGATTAAATATAAAGATCCAGTCCATTAAAAAAAATTGGAGGCCCCTTACACTTTAGTGTTGATGCAAAAATTATAGCATAATGCATAGAATTAAAAAGGTATTGCCAGATATTATTCACCCTAATCAGTTTTTTTTACATGGACGATACATTGGAGATAATATAATACAAGTACTGGAAACAATATAGCACTATTAAATATAGCTGACTTTGAAAAGGCCTTTGATAAAGTACGACTGGAATTTATATATATATATATAATGCCTGGAATATTTACATTTTGGAGAATATCTTATACAATGAGTTAACGTTATGTATAGTAACCCTAGGTGTGAAATAGTAAATATTGGCTAGTTCTCAGAAAGTATTAAACTGTCAAGAGGAGGAAAACAAGGTTGTCCACTATCGGCATATATATTTATTATGGCCATTGAAATGTTAGATATTAAAATCAGATCCAACAATAATATTAAGGGGCTAGAAATCCAAGGCTTAAAAATAAAGGTGTCATTGTACACTGATGATTCATATTTTCTTATAAATCCACAATATGGATTCCTCCACAGCCTCATAGAGGATATAGATACTTGGATTACAACCAAATTATGATAAATGTACATATTGGATCACTAAAAAAATACAACTTTTACATTACTGTGTAGTTTACCAATAAAATGGTCTGATGGGGAATTGGAAATACTCTGTAGTCATATCCCGAAAGAAAGGAATGATCTTACTGCAATATTTTTTTAATACAAAGTTTACCAAAATAGATACGTTCTTGATACCATGGAAAGGAAAATACCTGTCTGTTTGTGGAAAAATCACCCTGAT
This sequence comes from Oncorhynchus tshawytscha, assembly GCF_018296145.1. Classification (NCBI taxonomy): domain Eukaryota; kingdom Metazoa; phylum Chordata; class Actinopteri; order Salmoniformes; family Salmonidae; genus Oncorhynchus; species Oncorhynchus tshawytscha. The sequence continues at coordinate 46,508,739 of NC_056441.1, read as the reverse complement.
TAACTCGTTAGTCATATCACAGTTTACCTATTTGCTTATGGTCTTGCCTACACCTAGCGACTTGTTTTTTAAATTAAATGAGCAAAAAATATACCTTTTTACTTGGACCGTCAAGTCAGACAAAATTAAACGGGCCTATTTATATAATTAATATAATTTCAGAGGGCAGAAATGATTAAATATTAAAGCATTAGACTTCTCACTAAAGGCTTCAGTCATACAAAAGTTATACTTAAATCTGAACTGGTTCTCTAGCAAATTAGTAAGAATATCTCACCCCATGTTCAAGAATGGCCTTTTTCCCTTTATTCAGATTACAAACTCTCACTTTCGGTTATTTGAAAATGAAATTATGATAAATAAAAAAGCATACCAGTTTCATGTAAGGAACAAAACATTTACAGCTCTGCCATATAGATTGCAAAATAGTTGAGAAGAGATTTTCGATGTACCAATTCCATGGCACATGGTTTATGAACTGATACACAAAACAACGGCAGATTCGAAACTTTGGATTTTTAAATTTAAATTATTCAAAATTCTTGCAACCCAATATAATGTTATATATATGGGGGATACAACCATCCCAGCTCTGCAGATGTTGTTGCAAAGAGACAGAATCATTTGTTTTCGTACTGTCCTTATGTAGCTTTTCTGCTGACTCTGAAAAACACCAAAAGAAAGATGCCCAGGGTCCCTGCTCATCTGCGTGAACGTGCCTTAGGCATGCTGCAAGGAGGCATGAGGACTGCAGATGTGGCCAGGGCAATACATTGCAATGTCCGTACAGTGAGACGCCTTAAACAGCGCTACAGGGAGACAGGACGGACAGCTGATCGTCCTCGCAGTGGCAGACCACTTGTAACAACCTCTGCACAGGATCGGTACATCCGAACATCACATCACACCTGCGGGACAGGTACAGGATGACAACAACAACTGCCCGAGTTACACCTGGAATGCACAATCCCTTCATCAGTGCTCAGACTCCGCAATAGGCTGAGAGAGGCTGGACTGAGGGCTTGTAGGCCTGTTGTAAGGCAGGTCCTCACCAGACATCACTGGCAACAACGTCGCCTATGGGCACAAACACACCGTCGCTGGACCAGACAGGACTGGCAAAAAGTGCTCTTCATTGACAAATCGTGGAATTGTCTCACCAGGGGTGATGGTCGGATTTGCGTTTATCGTACTCTGGAGCAGGATCGATTTGGAGGTGGAAAGTCCGTCATGGTCTGGGTCGGTGTGTCACAGCATCATCGGACTGAGCTTGTTGTCATTACAGGCAATCTCAATGCTGTGCGTTACAGGGAAGACCTCCTCCCTCATGTGGTACCCTTCCTGCAGGCTCATCCTGACATGACCCTCCAGCATGACAATGCCTCCAGTCATACTGCTTGTTCTGTCAGTGATTTCCTGCAAGACCGGAGTGTCAGTGTTCTGCCATGGCCAGCGAAGAGCTCGGATCTCAATCCCATTGAGCACATCAGGGACCTGTTGGATCGGAGGGCGAGGGCTAGGGCCATTCCCCCCAGAAATGTCTGGGAACTTGCAGGTGCGTTGGTGGAAGAGTGGGGTAAAATCTCACTGCAAGAACTGGTCCAAATCTGGTGCAGTCCATGAGGAGGAGATGCACTGCAGTACTTAATACAGCTGGTGGCCACACCAGATACTGACTGTTACTTTGGACTTTGAACCCCCCTTTGTTCATGGACACATTATTCAATTTCTGTTAGTTACATGTTTGTGGAACTTGTTCAGTTTATGTCTCAGTTGTTGAATATTGTTATACATTCATACAAATATTTACACATGTTAAGTTGGCTGAAAATAAATGCAGTTGACAGTGAGAGGACCTTTATTTTTTAAATGGGGGATTGAAAATTATGCAGACAATTACATTTATGAAAGCCACAATCTATAGGCCTATAGAGAGAATCAGCCAACTCACACAAGTACATCCCCATAAAAGGACCCGTCAATCAAAGCTACCAGCGTATGTCAGACATGACAGAACATTTTTACTCTTCTACTTAAAATGTATAAAGAAACCAATGCTTACCTTAGACTTTCCAAAAGTAGGCTATACGATGACAAGACAAGTATGAAGTGGAGAGAGGGCTATACGATAGTATGAAGATGAAATGGATCATTAAAATAGAAACAAATACACGCAACATGTCAATGACAGCTGTGACGTCACTGGCCGTTGAGTAGTCTATAAATAGATAAAATATCCTGTATGAAATTATACCATGCCAGATTGGAGAGGATTGTCAAATTGTCCATTTGACACAACAATAGCGCATTATTGGCCTCAGAGCCAGAACAACCTTGTCTTCTGCTGTTGAATAATTAAAGAATAGTCAGACACATCCAACCTTTTTTTAAACAAGACTTATTTATTAGCAAGCAATGAAAATGTGGATTGTACAGTGCCTTCAGAAAGTATTCATACCCCTTGACTAATTCCACACTTTGTTGTTACAGCCTGAATTCAAAATGGATTAACTGTATTTTTTTCTCACCCATATACACACAATACCCTATAATGACAAAGTGAAAACATGTTTTTAGTTTTTTTTTGCAAATGTATTGAAAATGAAATACAGAAATATCTCATTTACATAAGTATTCACACCCCTGAGTCAATACTTTATGGAAGGTTTGCCAGCAATTACAGCTTTTAAAAAATTCTAACATTTGTAAAACAAAAAATACACTACTATATATTGAATAGCTAATTTATTCAACCCCCTGAGTAAGTACATTTGGCAGTGATTACAGGTGTGAGTCTTTCTGGGTAAGTCTCTAAGAGCTTTCCGAACCTGGATTGTACAATCATTTCCCCATTATTCTTTTCAAATTCTTCAAGCTCTGTCAAGTTGGTTGTTGATTTTCAAGCAGATTTAAGCCAAAACTAACTTGGCCACTCAGGAACATTCACTGTCTTCTTGGTAAGCAACTCCAGTGTAAATTTGGCCTTGTGTTTTAGGTTATTGTCCTGCTGAAAGGTGAATTAATCTCCCAGTGTCTGGTGGAAAGCAGACTGAAGCAGGTTTTCCTGCTTCTATCATCTCTTGATTCAAACATGCTCTTAAACTTTCCTGACTGGCCATAGAGGACACCTAACTGATGGACCCAAGAAAGGGAATCCCGGATCAGTGGGGAGGCTGAGCAGCCTAGAGGGCTAATGCCTGCTGCCTCCTCACAATTGCCTCTGTGTATTTTCCTGCCATGTTTGAGGCACCATCGTAACTCTGCCCACATAAGCCAGACATGGGAAAATTGAGCCTCAACAACACATCAGTTGCCACTTTCGCAATTCCCTCGCCTGTTGTCTCCAACACCCTGTATAGCCCAATAAACTCCTTGTGAGGGACACGGTCATGGTCAACATAACGCAGACAGACACTCTCCTGTTCAGCACCAGAGACATCTTGAGTACCATCAACAATTACTGAAAATTGTACAATCGGAAGAGACCTAATCTCAGCTGCAATGCCTCGAATGACTGTATTGGCCACGATGTTCAGAATTCCATTCTTTGCTTTGGGGCCTGTGTACATTGAGGTACGCTCTGATAACCACTTCAGTACAATGGGATTATCCTCTTCTGCCCTAAGTTTCAAAAGCTGGTATAAATTCCCACTGTCATCCGTGTGGCCTCTAAAGGCTTGTACCTGTCTTGCTACGTGCCGCACCGAACTTACAATTTTCATCAAGCAACGCCTTGCGTCCTCTTGCTGTTTACCCTACGCGCTAGATAACTGGGCACTGATTGGATTTGCTGGTGTGCTGTTACAGTTACAAAGTAGCAGTGGGTTTGACAGTTTTGATGTGCTGTGAATTTCTCAATGGCTTTTCTCCAGTTCCTAAATCCTGCACTAATGAAGGCAGCATCTGCTCTTTGGCCAAAAGATGGCTGGCTTGAAAACCCTTGGCTACAGTGAACACAACACTCCTTTTATTGATGGATTATAATGTAGCCAGGGGAAATCGCCAAACCATCTCTCTTGAAACATAAATTGTGGGTGTGGCTGATATGGTTTTGTGCCATCACTGAGGTAACTGGACAATGCTGTGCCACTGTCCCCTATACTGGTGCTGCTTGCAACAAGGTTGACACCTGGTCCTGCCGTGGCTGTGACACTGTCCTCTGAAGTCTCTCTCCTTGGCTCTTTCACCACCCTCACTGACTCAGTCTGTCTCCTAGAAAATAAATGAGGTGTTTGCCATATTCCTAACTACCGGTACCCAAAACTACACAATTAATCACAACAGCAATATCATTGCCTTAAACCAATGTTGGTTCAGTCACCAGTTTAAGTTGAGAGTTGGGGTATCCATGGCATTGTCCAATTATGTCCCTATTTTGCAAGTCTAAAAAAGAGGGAACCTTTCATAATGTTGTCAAACAAAGACTCAACAAACTTACCTGAGACTCCCTGTCCCTGCCAGTCTGTCTCCAGCTCTGCTGTCTGTGTGCCATCTGTTGCCTGCTCTGCCTAATGACATCATTATGAAACATTCCCATTAGCATTTCACTTCTTTCTTATGAACATTTAATCAACTAGTCTTTGAGATATCAGGCTACTAGGGTTCTTACTTTTCATTTTGGTGTACTGAAAAATTCTCTCATGTCTCTTTTTTCTGACATTTTTCAACCTTGCTGGCTGGCTGGCTACACACACACACACACACACACACACACACACACACATACAGTGTGCAGGTTATTTACAGTAAGAGATGGTCTTCGATCTACCAGGTAGCTAGCTAATCAGCAAGCAAATGTGAAACGGATTGCAGTGACAAGGTTTTACAGCTGTATATGAGTTCACCATTTACACGACGTATGCTGAAACCTTTTGCAATTTTATTTTATGTTTTCGTTTTATATTGGCTCCCACAATATCTGAATTTGCAGAGCTAGCGATCACCAATTCCGTTACTGTGGTGTTTGCTATAATCTTTGCTATCGTCAGTTTACTCCAAGATCGGCACACAGGTGCTTCAAAGTCCCCTAGCGACAATTTAGCTTTTGCAACGAGACCATTAAAAGATATTTAAGACAACGATAGAAGAGAGTATAGTTCTGTTCAATTTTGAGTTCAGTTTATCGGTAAACTTATCAGCATGCACTACAGCTGCATGCTGATCTTGGAATAAACCGACGATAGCAAAGATTCCATCTTTGACCATGCCACATAAATGGAATAGGTGCTAGCTAGCTTGCTAGCTAATGTTTGCTTTAGTTTGCGCCATCGGTTTGCTCGCTAGCTCTGCAAATTCAGCTATTGTGTGTGAACCCTACCAACACAAAACATCGCTATGGAGCGATTGACTGGATTAACCTCACGTTAGCTACATGCATTGAGTCCCTTCCAGACGGTAGACACGAACACTCTGTCACCTTGCCAGCTAAGGAACACAACATTGCATTGCTAGCTTCTCTCATTGACTCGAATTCAAACAACTGCAAACACTGGTTGATGTTACTGTAGCTAGCTAGCAAACATCAGCTAACCGCTAGCTAACATAAAGATTGACCTATAATTCAATGCAGCGAAAATTAAGACTGGTGATGGTTATAAATGTGTTTTATTGTATTGAGTGGTAGAAGTAGAGAAATGTTTAACATATCCTTTGTTTGAAATACTTACAGGAGGTCAGCCACCAATGACAGACTGTCAGATTCTCACACATGCACAGTACCTGCATCATGTGCCACTGCTGAGGGTGGGAGGCAGTGTATCAAACCATTGTGAGGCAAAGGGAGAGGGGTAGCAATGTTTAAAAACTTAAAAACGCTCTATTAAGTGTCTATAATCAGCACAAGTGCTTTCATTGCGTATTATTAATATATTTTTTAAATTAAATAGTTATGTTTACAGTGATACAGTGGGGCAAAAGTATTTAGTCAGCCACCAATTGTGCAAGTTCTTCCACTTAAAAAGATGAGAGAGGCCTGTAATTTTCATCATAGGTACACTTCAACTATGACAGACAAAATGAGAAAAAAAAATCCTGAAAATGACATTGTAGGATTTCTAATGAATTTATTTGCAAATTATGGTGGAAAATAAGCATTTGGTCACCTACAAACAAGCAAGATTTCTGGCTCTCACAGACCTGTATCTTCTTCTTTAAGAGGCTCCTCTGTCCTCCACTCATTACCTGTATTCATGGCACCTGTTTGAACTTGTTATCAGTATAAAAGACACCTGTCTTTTACACTAAGTTATTTTTAGTTGTAGACTCACCGCTGCAAACCAAGAGTATTGCTTGTAGGAGTTTAAATTACTTGGCTGTATAATCACAACTGAAACCCATTTTTACCTTTATTTATCTAAGTCAGTTAAGAACAAATTCTTGTTTGTTCAAACAGTCACACTCCAAACTCCACTATGGCCAAGACCAAAGAGCTGTCAAAGGACACCAGAAACAAAATTGTAGACCTGCACCAGGCTGGGAAGACTGAATCTGCAATAGGTAAGCAGCTTGGTTTGAAGAAATCAACTGTGGCAGTAATTATTAGGAAATGGAAGACATACAAGACCACTGATAATCTCTTGGTTTGCCCTCAATCTGGGGCTCACGCAAGATCTCACAGGTGCCCAGGTGAGTGGGTCAAAATGATCACAAGAATCTTGCTTGTTTGAGCAAAAATCCCAGAACCACACAATGGGGGACCTGCAGAGAGCTGGGACCAAAGTAACAAAGCCTACCATCAGTAACACATTGGTGGCTGACCGCCAGGGACTCAAATCCTGCAGTGCCAGACGTGTCCCCCTGCTTAAGCCAGTACATGTCCAGGCCCGTCTGAAGTTTGCTAGAGAGCATTTGGATGATCCAGAAGAAGATTGGGAGAATAACCCAGCGAACCACTTTTTGTCTATTTAATAGCTAATAGCTAATCCCTAATAGCGGGAGGGACCTTGACAATTTATTGTTAAAACAAGAGGCGGCCTGGATCTTTTAATTTAAAGACCCTTGCTCCTTTCAGTCCCAATGTAGAGTTTTAGCCATGTTTATACAGTGCATTCGGGAATTATTCAGACCCCTTGACCTTTTCCACATTTTGTTATGTTACAGCCTTATTCTAAAATATTTTAAATTATTGCATTTTTTTTCCCCTCATCAATCTACACTCAATACCTCATAATGAAAACAGGTTTTTGAAATGGTTGAAAATGTATTAAAAATAAAAAACTGAGGCACAAAATCTGAGGCACAGATCTGGGGAAGGGTACCAAAAAATGCCTGCAGTGGCCTCCATCATTCTTATATGTAAGAAGTTTGGAACCACCAAGACTCTTCCTAGAGCTGACCGCCCGGCCAAACTGAGCAATCAGGGGAGGGGGGGGCCTTGGTCAGGGAGGTGAACAAGAACCTGATGGTCACTCTTACAGAGCTCCAGAGTTCCTCTGTGGAGATGGGAGAAACTTCCAGAAGGACAACCATCTCTGCAGCACTCCACCAATCAGGCATTTATGGTAGAGTGGCCAGACGTAAAGCCAATCCTCAGTAAAAGACCACTTGGGAGTTTTCCAAAAGGCACCTAAAGGACTCGCAGACCATGAGAAACAAGATTGTCTGGTCTGATGAAACCAAGACTGAACTCTTTTGCCTGAATGCCAAGAGTCACATCTGGAGGAAACAAGGGGCACCATCGGTCAAGCATGGTGGTAGCTGCATCATGCTGTGGGGATGTCTGTCATCGGCAGGGACTGGGAGACTAGTCAGAATTGAGGGAAAGATGAATGGAGCAGCTTTGCACACTCTTGGCGTTCTCTCAACCAGCTTCATGAGGTAGGCACGTGGAATGCATTTTAATTAACAGGTGTGCCTTGTTAAATTGTGGAATTTCTTTCCTTAATGTGTTTGAGCTAATCAGTTGTGTTGTGACAAGGTAGGGGTGGTATACAGAATATAGCCCTATTTGGTAAAAGACAAAGTCCATATTATGGCAAGAACATCTCAAATAAGCAAAGAGAAACGACAGTCCATCATTACTTTAAGACATGAATGTCAGTCAATTCGAAAAATGTCAAGAACTTTGAAAGTTTCTTCAAGTGCAGTTGCAAAAACTATCAAGCGCTATGAAGAAGCTGGCTCTCATGAGGACTGACACAGGAAAGGAAGACCCAGATTTACCTCTACTGCAGAGGATAAGTTCATTAAAGTTAACTGCACCGCAGATTGCAGCCCAAATAAATGCTTCACAGAGTTCAAGTAACAGACATATCTCAACATCAACTGCTCAGAGGAGACTGCATGAATCAAGCCTTCATGGTCAAATTGCTGCAAAGAAACCAGTACTAAAGGACACCAATAAGAGGAAGAGACCAAGAAACACAAGCAATGGACATTAGACTGGTGGAAATCTGTCTTTTGGTCTGATGAGTCCAAATTTGGGATTTTTGGTTCCAACCGCCGTGTCTTTTTGAGGTGCAGAGTAGGTTAACGGATGATCTCCACATGTGTGGTTCCCTGGTGGTTCCCACCAGGAAGCATGGCAGAGGAGGTGTTATGGTGTCGGGGTGCTTTTCTGGTGACACTGTGATTTATTTAAAATTCAAGGCACACTTAAACAGCATGACTATCACAGCATTCTGCAGCAATACGCCATCCCATCGGGTTTGCGCTTAGTGGGACTGTCATTTGTTTTTCAACAGAACAATGACCCAATACACCTTCAGGTCGTGTAAGGGCTATTTGACCAAGGAGAGTGATGGAGTGCAGCATCAGATGACCTGGGCTCCACAATCACCCGACCTCAACCCAATTGAGATGGTTTGGGATGAGTTGGACCGCAGAGAGAAGGAAAAGCAGCCAACAAGTGCTCAGCATATGTGGGAACTCATTCAAGACTGTTGGAAAAGCATTCCAGGTGAAGCTGGTTGAGAGAATGCCAAGAGTGTGCAAAGCTGTCATCAAGGCAAAGGTTGGCTACTTTGAAGAATCTAAATTATAAAATACATTTTGAGTTGTTGAACACTTTTTTGCTAACTACATGTTTCCATATGTGTTATTTCATAGTTTTGATTTCTTCACTATTATTATACAATGTAGAAAATAGTAAACATAAAGAAAACCCTTGAATGAGTAGGTGTGTCCAAATTTTTGACTGGTACTGTATAAAAAAGGTGTCTGTTTTGTCTTGTATTTAAGTGTTGACAGCCAGTAGACACCATGTTTATTTATATTTTGAGGTTGGACGTTAGCAAGTTGGGCACACCGATTGGTGTCACCTCGTTAGTCAGTATATGTTACACCTGTGCTGCCTTGTCATCTCATATGTCAGAAGGTGTTTCACTTGTGCCGGCACAGGTGAGATTTAAAATTGGCTGGCTCAAGTGCTTCAGTTGATTTGAGTGATGTGGAGGATTAACACCTTAAGTTGGCTCTCCTTTATTGGTTCTTCCCTGTTTTCATTTTGCTCCACATTTTTTGGTTTGCTTCCTGTCTTTTAAGTTTGAGTTTTAATTTTGTTTGCCTTCTCTTGGGCAAATTTTGCCTTCTCTTGGGCCCTCAATGTGGGTGTCTTTTAGGTCCTAGTTGTTGTTGCTAGTGGTCACTCCCATGAGTTTCCATGCCCTAATGAACATCTGAGAGTTACTGGAGAATTTTTGTAAGAACATAGTATATGGGATTGATTTTAAGAAATTTAGCTTAATTCATTTGATTATTATTGTTTCTTTTCCAAGAAAAACAAAACCCTCAGGATTTCCGTTAGGAAAATATGGCGCTGTACAACGTGACTGGCCCAACCGGAGATTCAGTGAAAATAATAATCTCATTGATTTATCAAGACCAGTCCCCATGCTTGTCTCAGAGCAGTGTGAAACGGTGCTGAAATAGTTGACCACACGCGGGTAGGCTATTGCTTCAAATCATATTATAACAATTGGATTACTTTGGGTGTTCCAGTAAGCAACTATTTGTTGCCTTCATTAGCCTACTTTATTCCAATATTTCTGTCATTCAGTGATATTTATTCCCCTAATTCGTTATGGATCCAGATGTGGTTAGAAAACAATGCATTTGGTTAACTCGGTAAGGGTATATTGTCCTGCTGATAGGCCATCAAGGTTGGATAGAATGATATTGTTCAACAAGCGTTTTGTACTCATAAATTCATATTTCATGAATCTTGGCTCAACAATTCCGTATAATTCACCATATTACAATACATTCGCTCCATTACAATTAGCTGCCATGTCTTTAACATGAAACAATAACACGGTGCACCATAATTTGCAAATTTCCTCATTATTCAATTGAGGAATGAATCTTTAGTAGTTGTAGGTAGAAACGATTGACTCTTTCTCAGTGTACATAATGTGTGGGCTGGTTGATGAAATTAATCTCCTGTGTGGCTCAGTTGGTAAGAAGATGTCACTAGCAATGCCAAGGTTGCTTTCTATTGCCACAGATGCACATACTCTAAAAATACATATTCCAAAAAAATGTAAGCAATAAGGCACGCACGCGTTGGTGTGGTATGCAGCCAGGGATGTTCTTAGGCACAACGCAACGCCAATCAGCATTCCGAGCTTGAACCACCGTTTATAATATGGAATCTACAACACAGATGTGGAAAATGTTTAGAGGTGTTAAGTACATATAAAGTATAAGCCAGGCCTGTGAAATTCCAGTCCTCGGGGGCCTGATTGGTCTTACACTTTCCCCCCATCCCTAGCAAACACACCTGATTTAAACTAATTGCATTTGTAATTGAAGTTCATGATTTGGTGATTATTGGAGCTTGGTTTGTTTACTGGGACTGGGGAAAAAGTGTGACACAAATCAGGCCCCTGAGGACTGGAGTTGCCCAGGCCTGTGCTAGGCAGTAGTATATTCATAAGGCTATATTCTGTGTCCTGGCCTAATCCTCAGATTAGGGCTCCAGCTTCTTAATCAACACCTCTCTCTTTATCTCTCTCTCTCTCTGTGTGTTTGAGCCTCGGAAGGCTATTTTACACAATATGGGAAATGTGACTCTTCAGCTCTATCTTGTAATTGCATGTAGATATGAAGCTGTTAGAAGCCCCAACGCACACGCAGCCAGCTAATGTTGAATTGACTAGTATAGAAATATATTCTCCAAACTGCTGTTTTGATCCTCAGTATTGATTTGGAATCCTCATGTGAAGGCCCCTTTTGCCTTGAATCGATAGAGTTAAAATTGGATATAGGCTTCCCATGGTCTAATTGCAAACTTTCATAGATGAATGGTGGTGCACACAGACTGAGTACAATCAGAAACAGACACACACGGGAAAGAGCTTCCTCCCTGAGGGTCTGTTAAATCTCCTGGTAACTAAACCTTTCTGCTATGATGGGCCCCAATGATGTTTCATTAGGCAGGTTCCTCTATACTGATTAGAGTCGTGACTATAAACCCCTCGGGACAATATATATCTTTGGTGCACATTACTGTCAACCAGTCTAAATGGTTTGACTTGCCTAGTTAAAGGTTAAATAAAATAAATAAACAATTCATTGTCAGTCTTTCAGTGATTTCAGTGTCTCATTTTGATTGATCATTTCTTTTTCTCCCTTTTTCTCCCTCATTCTTTGAAGTTCCTGCCAACATTGCCACCAGCAGCTCAAGACAGGTAAGGATACTTTTTTTGGTTAATTGCGTCATGGTGCCACAATTATGCAAATTTCACTCAGATTTAATTTGGGTGCCTGTTACTAATTTGGGCTGATTGGTATGCTTCTCATATTTCTACCCGGTTCCCTCATCAACCCCTATTAAAGGTTTTGATTTCTTAAGCAACCTCAATCAAACCCAAAGATGTTCTCTTCTCTATCAACCGCTTGATCAATGGCCTCCTGGTCAAATCACCGCTATCACTACAAATCCATACCCTTTTTATCTCTTATTTTTCTCGTCCTCAAATAGTGGATCCTTTACTGTTGCTCTTGCTGTTCTTTTCCTTTTTTTGTTTTCAATCAGTCCTGTGTACTCGCCTCTCAATAAATAATGAGGGTGTTCAGTCACTATAATTGTTATCAGTGTGAGGGGAACTCTGACAGAAGCGCTTGTGGCTGAGCTGCTTAGCTTCACACTGTCTCACCCAAAATTCTCTTTGTTTACCTTTGTCAGCAGTTTCTGCCTCCCCCGTTCTCCGCCTCCCCATTTTGTCCTCCCCCATCTACGTTCACAGTTTTATATAATATTTTTTATTTGACTTTTATCAGTTTAAAACGGTGCCAGGCAGAGGAAAAAAATCACAATGTGTAAAAAACTAGAGTGGAGGGTTGTCTCTTGTTTGCATTTGTCAATGCGCTCGAGCTGCAGTCACAGCCAGCAGACTTTCACCACTGGTTTAAGCTTCAAAGGATCTTTATTTGACTCCAAACTTTGTTTGCTTTGAGAATCCATTTCACTAACCACAAAAATGATTTTTATGTGAGTAAAGTCCTACCTTATTAAACACAATCACGACAGCTGGGATGGAAACAGGAAGTTTCGGGACAATTTGAAAATGCCAACAGATAATTTGTTTGTTCGACATGGTGGGATCGTTTTATGTCTGTAAAGTTAATTATGGGAGAAATGAAGGTGGAAACACCTTTATGCGCAAAAATGTATATACTGAACAAATAATATAAGTGCTACATGCAACAATTCCAGGAATTACAGATCCTTGTGACATGGGACCGTGCATTATCATGCTGAAACATGAGGTATATAGCGGCGGATGAATGGCACGACAATGGGCCTCAGGATCTCGTCACGTATCTCTGTGCATTCAAATTGCCATAAAAAAAGGCAATTGTGTTCGTTGTCCGTAGCTTTTGCCTGCCCATACCATAACCCCATCGCCACCATGGGGCACTCTGTTCACAGTGTTGACATCAGTAAACATCCCATACATTTGGTTTGAGGTTGTGAGGCTGGTTGGACGTACTGCAAAATAATCAAAAATGACGTTGGAGGCAGCTTATGGTGGAGAAATTAACATTCAATTCTCTGCCACCATCTCTGGTGGACATTCCTGCAGTCAGCATGCCGGTTGCACACTCCCTCAAAACATTAGACATCTGTGGCATTGTGTTGTGTGACAAAAGTGGTCTTTTATTGTCCCCTGCACAAGGTGCACCTGTGTAATGATCATGCTGTTTAATCAGCTTCTTGATATGACACATGCTGTCAGGTGGATTGATTATCTTGGCATAGGAGATTTAAAAAATATATATTTCACCTTTATTTAACCAGGTAGGCCAGTTGAGAACAAGTTCTCATTTACAACTGCGACCTGACCAAGATAAAGTAAAGCAGTGCGACACAAACAACAACAGAGAGTTACACATGAAATAAACAAACGTACAGTCAATAACACAATAGAAACAGTCTATACAGTGTGTACAAATGACGTAAGGAGGTAAGGCAATAAATTGGCTATAGTAGCAAAGTAATTAAAATTGAGCAAATTAACACTGGACTGATAGATGTGCAGATGATGATGTGCAAGTAGAAATATTGGTTTGCAAAAGAGAAGAAAAGTAAATAAAAACAATATGGGGATGAGGTAGGTTGATTGGATGGGCTATTTACAGATGGGCTGTGTACTGTACAGCTGCTCTGACAGCTGATGCTTAAAGTTAGTGAGGGAGATATGTCTCCAACTTCACCGATTTTTGCAATTTGTTCTAGTCAATGGCAGCAGAGAACCGGAAAGAAAGGCATCAAAGGAGGTGTTTGCTTTGGAGATGACCAGTGAAATATACCTGCTGGAGCGTGTGCTATGGGTGGGTGTTGTTAAGGTGACCAGTGAGCTGAGATAAGGCGGAGCTTTAGCTAGCAAAGACTTATAGATGACCTGGAGCCGGTGGGTCTGGCGATGAATATGTAGCGAGGGCCAGCCGACGAGAGCATACAGGTCGCAGTGGTGGGTGGTATATGGGGCTTTGGTGACAAAACGGATGGCACTGTGATAGACTGCATCCAGCTTGCTGAGTAGTGTGTTGGAGGCTAATTTGTAAATGACATCGCCGAAGTCGAGGATCGGTAGGATAGTCAGTTTTACGAGAGTAAGTTTGGCAGCATGAGTGAAGGAGGCTTTTTTTACTAAATTAATTTTAATTTTGGGTTGGAGATGTTTAATATGAGTCTGTAAGGAGAGTTTACAGTCTATCCAGACACCTGGGTATTTATAGTTGTCCACATATTCTAAGTCAGAACCGTCCAGAGTACTGATGCTAGTCAGGCGGGCGGGTGCAGGCAGCGATCGGTTGAAAAGCATCCATTCAGTTTTATTAGCTTTTAAGAGCAGTTGGAGGCCACGGAATGAGAGTTATATGGCATTGAAGCTCGTTTGGAGGTTTGTTAACAAGGTGTCCAAAGAAGGGCCAGATGTATACAGAATGGTGTCGTCTGCGTAGAGGTGGATCAGGGAATCACCCGCAGCAAGAGCGACATCGTTGATATATACAGAGAAAAGAGTCGGCCCGATAATTTAACCCTGTGATACCCCCCCATAGAGACTGCCAGAGGTCCGGAGAATAGGCCCTCCGATTTGACACACTGAACTCTATCTGAGTTCATGCTCACTCTGAGTTCATGTTCAATGCTCACTAACAGGAATGTAAACAAATTTGTGCACAACATTTGAGAGAAATAAGCTTTTTGTGCGTATGCAACATTTCTGGGATCTTTTATTTAAAGTCATGAAACATGGGTTCATTTTTGTTCAGCATAATAATCATTATATCAAATAAACTTGAAGTTGCGCGCTGATGTGGTGTGTGGTCCTCCCGCTATGACTTGGAAAGCGTGCAGTTTATTAGGCTATAAGGAAAATAAGTTATGAGGATCTTCACAGGGTGATGAGCTTGATGCTGCTTTCCAAAAAAATATCAAGGGTCTTATTCTGGTGACATGATGATTGATGTTGGACTGCCATTTGACAAATAAAAATATCCTCTCTTATCTATAATAATCTCATCATGTAACTAGACTAGTTTACCTGCACTGTATCTGCGAGTTGTTGGCTAGAGCGCATGTTCCCAAGACCAGAGTAGGCACAGTTTTGTGACAAAACTATCGGTATAATTGAAAATGTGATGGAAACACATTAAACTTTAGATCTTTATTTGAAACATATGAACATCTTATTTTATGTGCACTACGTGCTATCGTACTTATTTACTTAATTATTATTTTACTATTGTAAAATACTTATTTTCCACCATAATTTGCAAATAAATTCATAAAAAATCCGACAATGTGATTTTCTGGATTTTTTTCCTCATTTTGTCTGTCATAGTTGAAGTGTACCTATGATAAAAATTACAGGCCTCTCTCATCTTTAAGTGGGATAACTTGCACAATTGGTGGCTGACTAAATACTTTTTTGCCCCACTGTATATCTCACTAGGGCAGGGTTTTTCAACCTAAATATATCCACTAGTTCTAATGTATCAATGATCTTTGTGATCCCCTTCAGTGCTTGAGGGTGATAGTGTGTAGAGTGATTTCCTTTACGATCTATTGAGGTACTTAAAACCGCATTATCATCTCCCACCATAATAATAGATTCATGCGTTGCTTGTGAGCTCAATAGATTATTATATATATTTTAGAAGTGTGGATCATCATTATTTGGCCCATATAGATTAATTAGCCAGATCCTTTTCTGGGCCAATAGCATATTTCAAAGGATCCTTCTTCCTTGAGGATCTGTTTTCAGTTTGCACAATTAGATCAAAATTGTTGTTAATTAATATAATCACTCCTTTTGAGTTTCTTTGCCCATGACAAAATAATTTCTCCCTCCCAGTCCTTTTCCCACCCAACCTCATCTATATTTGTAAAATGCGACATGATGATTAAGTGTCCATATAGGTGTACTATAATATTTGCCCTGTTAAGCATACTGTATCTGGAACTGTGTAAACCTCGAATTGTCTTTAATATTCCACCCACTAAAACCTCCCCCATATCTAGGTCTGTTGTCACTAAGACCTAAGAGAACTAACCAAATAGCATGGAGAATAGTCACTAAAATAAAATAATAATAAATAATATTATTCTAATTAATAAGAGCACAATATTATAGTTTCATGCTTATATTAAGAAAGTCCTAGCAAAGGCTATGAGCATGTCAGCCCAGTCTTGTCAGTTCATTGGATCCAACTGTTTGAAAACATTGCAAGACCTTTTCTTTTGTCCATTTCCATGCACGCTGCCTATCGGCAGAGAGACATATTTCATGTCGTCCTTCTTATATCCTGTTATAGTCCAACAAGAAGGAATAAGGAACATGCATTCTAACAGCCGCTAATGACTGCAAGTAAAAATAAGTCTTCGTCATCACACTACCCATAAAGGGAAAATAATTTGAACTCACAATCGACCCTGACACAGCCATGGCACGATAGCAAAGAATACATGCAGTACTGACAATCCTCTCTCCACCCATACACATTTCGTTTTTTTATTCCAGGTTCGTTGCTCTATCACCTCGGCTGTTTTACACACACAGTTGAAGTCGGATGTTTACATACACCTTAGCCAAATACATTTAAACTCAGTTTTTCACCATTTCTGACATTTAATCCCAGTAAAAAATTCCTTGTTTTAGGTCAGTTAGCATCACCGCTTTATTTTAAGAATGTGAAATGTCAGAATAATAGTAGAGTGATTTATTTCAGCTTTTATTTATTTCATCACTTGCAATAGATGTATTATAGATGTGTAGTATGTATGCGATGTATAGGCTGCATCCCAGAATGGCACCCTATTCCTATAGTGCACTACTTTGGACCAGAGCCCTATGGGCCCAGAGTAGGAAATAGAGTACCACTCTCTCCAGCCCTGTCTGTGCCATGGTTGAGGGCTATACAGATACATCTTCCCATGTCGACAGACACTGCAGATTAACAGATTACAGTCAATCAGTCCTCCATTTTGCTACTAGCCATGTTTTGAGGCTAACATTCGATGGGTGTCAGAGTTAGTCAGCCTCCATCTCAGTCTCTCTCTGTTTCTCTTTATCTCTGTATCTTCACTGCAGTGGCCGACACTCTCACTACTCCCCTGCTCGATGGATAACCACTCCAGGCGGGAGAGAGAGACGGTCAAGGAAGAAATGTTTTACTGAGAGATGTATCTAAGCCTACGAGATGGGTTGAGTGTTGTGGACTCAGTGTAATGTGTTTCTAACACCACAGGTTCCTGCAAAATGGCTGACAACCTCCTGTCAGATAGAGAGACAGACGGAGTGCTATCTATGCTCCAGCCCTGGCTGGCAGCAGACACGGGCTCCAGACGCTGAGAAAAAAAGCAAAAGGAGCCGATCGACTACAGCTCTGAGCCGAGAATAATCCATCTCTGGGATAATGGTGAAAATGCTGCTGGATTTGACCTCAGCGCTCTCTGCCACTGTCCATCAAATCATTTACTGTGAGGGAGATTTGCACACCAGTGTTATGCACTCCTGGAATGGGCTCTGAATGGACCGGCGTTTCTTTGCTTTAACAATACCATACAGATAGCAACTGTACATCGCCTTACAATCAGCAATACTCTGTCTGCCGACTTTGTGCTAAACGCCTGCAGGGGGGTGAAATTACCACCCCAGACTTTTACTGAAGCCAAGCAGAGGAATATTCAGATTGCTTAATTGCTTTCCTGCAATAACAGATTAGTATAACTATTCAGTTCTCCAAGTGACTGGAGAGTATTCTCAGAGTGATGGGTCAAAGGTTGTCTGTTAACTAAGCCCTTAGATCACACATTGTTATTTTTAAACCTTTATTTAACTAGGCAAGTTAGGTAAGAACAAATTCTTATTTACAATGACAGCCTACACCGTCCAAACCCAGACCAGGACGACACTGGGCCAATTGTGCGTCGCCCTGGTTGCAATTTTTTTCAGCCCAGTACTGAGTTACCTTCAGACGACTTCCCTGAAGCTTGTGTGCGTCGCAGAGCAGAACAACTGACACCTTTGTGTTCGTGAGAGTCTCCAGTTTCGATATGGTAACATATTAGTTTGTAGCGCCAACGGTTCAGTCTGGACAGTTGGTTTTGTGAGAATACCTCTTCAAAATGAGGAAATCTGCGACAGAGTTCAGACGAATGCCGTAAAGCTTGTGGATATTGTAAAGCAAAACAACTGACCCTGTAGTCTTAGTGAAAGTCATCTTTCAATGGTGGTGACTTATGAGTTTGTAGCTCACAAGTTTTGAGTATTTACAGACAGTTTCAACAGTTTTCAGCTGTGCTAACAAAATTGCAAAGGGGTTTTCTAATGAACAATTAGCCTTTTAAAATGATAAACTTGGATTAGCTAACACAACGTGCCGTTGGAACACAGGAGTGATGGTTGCTGATAATGGACCTCTGTATGCCTATGTAGATATTCCATTAAAAATCAGCCGTTTCCAGCTACAATAGTCATTTACAACATTAACAATGTCTACACTGTATTTCTGATTAATTTGATGTTATTCTAATGGACAAAAAACAAAGACATTTCTTAGTGACCTCAAACTTTTGAACGGTAGTGTACATACATACACATACCTACATACGTAGAAATATACACACACACAAACCCTTCCACTCCCGCCTAATTGGAGTAAACTAATAAATAACAACACTTAGGCTTCTACTTCCAGCTTAAACATACTATATACATTTCACAGACACAATCTATTTTACAATAGTTATATTTTGTTTGTTTTTAGTGCCTCCATCTCTCCATTCAGTTTGATTTCTATTTGACAAATATTTTTTACTGTGCTATTTCACCAAAGTTCTGAACCGATTTACATTTTACGTACATGGTATATTTTACATGTGTTATCTTGTTGTTATTAGTCCCACCCTTGAGTTACCTTCAGACGACTTCCCTGAAGCTTGTGTGCGTCGCAGAGCAGAACAACTGACACCTTTGTGTTCGTGAGAGTCTCCAGTTTCGATATGGTACTTCAACCCCTCCCATCTATCTCTTAACACCATCCATATTGGATTTCTATTTGCCATATATTTATGCCGCTAACTTTATCGGCGGAAATAGGGGATTGAGCTGCAGCCACTACACGAAAAGGTAAGTTTGTAGCATCAACACAGGGAGCTATTCAATATTCTAAATGATGTCTCCGTGTGACTCTAGGGGGTTTAATACCTGAACATCTCTAAAACTAAGAGCATTGTATTTGGTTCAAATCATTCCCTAAGTTCTAGACCTCAGCTGAATCTGGTATTGAATGGTGTGGCTGTTAAACATGTTGAGGAAACTAAATTACTTGGTGTTACCTTAGATTGTAAACTGTCATGGTCAAACATATAGATTCAAGGGTTGTAAAGATGGGGAGAGGTCTGTCCGTAATAGAGATAAGCTGCTTTTTTGACACCACACTCCAAAAAGCAAGTTCTGCAGGCTCTAGTTTTGTCTAATCTTGATTCTTGTCCAGTCGTGTGGTCCAGTGCGGCAAGGAAAGACCTAGTTAAGCTGCAGCTGGCCCAGAACAGAGCAGCACGTCTTGCTCTTCATTGTAGTCAGAGGGCTGATATAAATACTATGCTTGCCAGTCTCTCTTTGTTAAGAGTTGAGGAGAGACTGACTGCATCACTTCTTCTTTTTTATAAGAAACATCAATGTGTTGAAAATCCCAAATTGTTTGCATAGTCAACGTACACACAGCTTTGACACACACTTACCCCACCATGCCCCCAGGGGTCTTTTCACAGTCTCCAAATTCAAGAAAGCGTACAGTATTACATAAAGCCATTATTGCACAGAACTCCGTTCCATATCATATTGCTCAAATAAACAGCAAACCTGGTTTAAAAAAACAAACAGATAAAGCAACACCTCACGGCACAACGCCTCTCCCCTGTTTGACCTAGATAGTTTGTGTGTATGTATTGATATGGAGGCTGTGTGTGCCTTTTTAGTTCTGTCCTTGAGCTGTTCTTGTCTATTAATGTTCTGTATTATGTCATGTTTTGTGTGGACCCCAGGAAGAGTAGCTGCTGCTTTTGCAGCAGCTAATGGGGATCCTGATAAAATACCAAAAACCTTATCTGTATTACCCACCTGTCCTATTTTTTCTCTCACTGCAGTCTCACAGGATTGGGTCTTGGGGCGAACAACAGAAACGAGAGGCCACACTCACACTCTGTCCATTTAGTGGCAGCACCTGTCTAACCAGTCAATGTATCATCGTCCTCACTTTGATTCACTCTGTGGCAGAGCAATAATCTGCCATCTCTCTTCTGCTTTCGAGGCTGTGCTGCTGCTAAGGGAGACTGAGAGAGAGACCACTGTCAGCTTGTGTGTGTGTGGGGGGGTTTATGATAGTGTGTGGGGGGGGGGGAGGGGGGATCGGTGCTTGCATGCGAGACTGGGACTCTGGCACAGATGGGATTATGGCTCCTGCTCTGCTCGGGCTCATCTGTGACAACTGTGAACTCCATCTGGGGACACAGTGAAGGACAATGGCCCTTTCACCTCATTGGTATTCCGGGACGTTTTGAACTCATTACTGGCTTTATGGTGTTTCACCACTGTCTGTCGAAGCACTGCTGCAACATGTTATATTTTACCTGGAAGGCTGCAGCAGAAGCAAACTCCTTTGTCGGCGACTCTTTTGCACGCAACTGGCTGGGGGACAACGCTTGTGCGTTGGTGGCTCCATGCACTCGTGAATGCTCTCGTATTTCTTCCGTGTGGAAAATCGCTTAACCTGTCTGAAGGCTCTCATATACAGTGCCTTGCGAAAGTATTCGGCCCCCTTGAACTTTGTGACCTTTTGCCACATTTCAGGCTTCAAACATAAAGATATAAAACTGTATTTTTTTGTGAAGAATCAACAACAAGTGGGACACAATCATGAAGTGGAACGACATTTATTGGATATTTCAAACTTTTTTAACAAATCAAAAACTGAAAAATTGGGCGTGCAAAATTATTCAGCCCCCTTAAGTTAATACTTTGTAGCGCCACCTTTTGCTGCGATTACAGCTGTAAGTCGCTTGGGGTATGTCTCTATCAGTTTTGCACATTGAGAGACTGACATTTTTTCCCATTCCTCCTTGCAAAACAGCTCGAGCTCAGTGAGGTTGGATGGAGAGCATTTGTGAACAGCAGTTTTCAGTTCTTTCCACAGATTCTCGATTGGATTCAGGTCTGGACTTTGACTTGGCCATTCTAACACCTGGATATGTTTATTTTTGAACCATTCCATTGTAGATGTTGCTTTATGTTTTGGATCATTGTCTTGTTGGAAGACAAATCTCCGTCCCAGTCTCAGGTCTTTTGCAGACTCCATCAGGTTTTCTTCCAGAATGGTCCTGTATTTGGCTCCATCCATCTTCCCATCATTTTTAACCATCTTCCCTGTCCCTGCTGAAGAAAAGCAGGCCCAAACCATGATGCTGCCACCACCATGTTTGACAGTGGGGATGGTGTTGAGCTGTGTTGCTTTTACGCCAAACATAACGTTTTGCATTGTTGCCAAAAAGTTACATTTTGGTTTCATCTGACCAGAGCACCTTCTTCCACATGTTTGGTGTGTCTCCCAGGTGGCTTGTGGCAAACTTTAAATGACACTTTTTATGGATATCTTTAAGAAATGGCTTTCTTCTTGCCTCTCTTCCATAAAGGCCAGATTTGTGCAATATACGACTGATTTTTGTCCTATGGACAGAGTCTCCCACCTCAGCTGTAGATCTCTGCAGTTCATCCAGAGTGATCATGGGCCTCTTGGCTGCATCTCTGATCAGTCTTCTCCTTGTATGAGCTGAAAGTTTAGAGGGACGGCCAGGTCTTGGTAGATTTGCAGTGGTCTGATACTCCTTCCATTTCAATATTATCGCTTGCACAGTGCTCCTTGGGATGTTTAAAGCTTGGGAAATCTTTTTGTATCCAAATCCAGCTTTAAACTTCTTCACAGCAGTATCTCGGACCTGCCTGGTGTGTTCCTTGTTCTTCATGATGCTCTCTGCGCTTTTAACGGACCTCTGAGACTATCACAGTGCAGGTGCATTTATACGGAGACTTGATTACACACAGGTGGATTGTATTTATCATCATTAGTCATTTAGGTCAACATTGGATCATTCAGAGATCCTCACTGAACTTCTGGAGAGAGTTTGCTGCACTGAAAGTAAAGGGGCTGAATAATTTTGCACGCCCAATTTTTCAGTTTTTGATTTGTTAAAAAAGTTTGAAATATCCAATAAATGTCGTTCCACTTCATGATTGTGTCCCACTTGTTGTTGATTCTTCACAAAAAAATACAGTTTTATATCTTTATGTTTGAAGCCTGAAATGTGGCAAAAGGTTGCAAAGTTCAAGGGGGCCGAATACTTTCGCAAGGCACTGTACCTTGCTCAAAGGCACATCGACAGATTTGTAACCTTCTCAGCTCGGGGATTCGAACCAGCGACCTTTTTTACTGGCCCAATGCTCTAACCACTATTCTACTTCCTCATTTCTCTACGCCACGGTCCTTCAGTCTAGCAGTGCATTTCAAAACACAAATTCAACCACAAAGACCAGGGATGTTGTCCAATGCTTCGCAAAGGGCACCTATTGGTGGGGAAAAAAATAACATTGAATATCACTTTGAGCATGGTGAAGTAATTAATTACACTTTTGATGTTGTATCAATACACTCAGTCACTACAAAGATACAGGTGTCCTTAACTTGGTTGCCGAAGAGGAAGGAACCCGCTCAGGGATTTACCATAAATCAAATCAATCAATCAACATTTTTTAGAAAGCCCTTTTTACATCAGATGATGTCACAAAGTGCAATACAGAAACCCATCCTAAAACCCCAAACAGCAAGCAATGCAGATGTTGAAGCACGATGGCAGGGAAAAACTCTCTAGAAAGGCAGGAACCTAGGAAGAAACCTAGAGAGAACCCAGGCTCTGAGGGGTGGCCAGTCTTCTTCTGGCCATGCCGGGTGGAGATTATAACAGTACATGGCCAAGATGTTCATAGATGACCAGCAGGGTCAAATAATAATAATCACAGTGGTTGTAGAGGGTGCAACAGGTCAGCACCTCAGGAGTAAATGTCAGTTGGCTTTTGATAGTTGATTATTCAGAGTTAGAGACAGCAGGTGCGGTAGAGAAAGAGAGTCGAAAACAGCAGGTCTGGGACAAGGTAGCATGTCCGGTGAATAGGGTAGGGTTCCATAGCCACAGACAGAACAGTTGAAACTGGAGCAGCAGCATGTCCAGGTGGACTGGGGACAGCAAGGAGTCATCAGGCCAGAGAGAGAATTAGAGGGAGCATAGTTAAATTCACACAGGACACCAGATGAGACAGGAGAGATACTCCAGATATAACAGACTGACCCCAACCCGCCGACACAAACTTTTGCAGCATAATTAATGGAGGCTGAGATAGGAGGGGTCGGGAGACACTGTGGCCCCGTCCGACTATACCCCCGGACAAGGCCAACCAGACAGGATATAACCCCACCCACTTTGCCAAAGCACAGCCCCCACACCACCCCCACACCACTAGAGGGATATCTTCAACTACCCTGAGACATGGCCGAGTATAGCCCATGAAGATCTCCTCCACGGCACGAACTCAAGGGGGGCGCCAACCCGGATAGGAAGATCACGTCAGAGACTCAACCCTCTTAGGGCACCAGTAAGCCAGTGACTCAGCCCCTGTAATAGGGTTAGATAGGCAGACCATTCCATAAAAATGGAGCTCTAACGGAGAAAGCCCTGCCTCCAGCTGTTTGCTTAGAAATTCTAGGGACTATGGAGGCCTACGTCTTGTGCCCGTAGCGTACGTGTAGGTATGTACGGCAGGACCAAATCGGAAAGATGGGTAGGAGCAAGCCCATGTAATCCTTTGTAGGTTATCAGTAAAACCTTGAAATCAGCCCTCCTTAACAGGAAGCCAGTGTAGAGAGGCTAGCACTGGAGTAATATGATCAACTTTTGGGGTTCTTGTCAAGATTATAGCAGCTGTGTTTAGCACTAACTGAAGTTTATTTAGTGCTTTATCTGGGTACCCGGAAAGTAGAGCATTGCAGTAGTCTAATCTAGAAGTGACATCATTTTTGGACAAAGTTTCTGATTTTTGAAATGTTACGTAGATGGAAAAAAAGCTGTCCTTCAAACAGTCTGTATGTTAGTCAAAAGAGAGATCAGGGTCCAGAGAAACGCGGAGGTCCTTTACAGTTTTATTTGAGACGTACAACCATCAAGATTAATTTTCAGGTCCAACAGAAGATCTCTTTTGTTTCTTGGGACCTCGACCTAGCATCTCTGTTTTGTCCAAGTTTAAAAGTAAAAAAATTGCCTGAATGTCTGAAACACAGGCTTCCAGGGAAGAGAATTTTGGGGCTTCACCATGTTTCATCGAAATGTACAGCTGTGTATCGTCCATATAGCAGTAAAGCTAACATTATTTTCCCGGATGACATCACCAAGAGGTCAAATATATATTGAAAACAGTAGAGGTCCTAAAACGGAACCTTGAGGAACACCGAAATGTACAGTTGATTTGTCAGAGGACTAACCATCCACAGAGACAAACTGATATCTTTCCGACAGATAAGATCTAAACCAGGCCAGAACTTGTCCGTGTAGACCAATTTGGGTTTCCAATCTCTCCAAAAGAATGTGGTCATCGATGGTATCAAAAGCCGCACTAAGGTCTAGGAGCACGAGGACAGATGCAGAGCCTTGGTCTGACGCCATTAAAAGGTAATTTACCACCTTCACGGGTGCAGTCTCAGTGCTACGATGAAGCATTTCGTATACATTGTTAGTCTTCAGGAATGCAGTGAGTTGTTTCGCAACAGCTTTGTCTAAGATTTTTGAGAGGAATGCGAGATTTGATATAGGCCTATAGTTTTTAAAATATTTTCCGGGTCAAGGTTTGACTTTTTCAAGAGAGGCTTTATACTGCCACTTAGTGAGTTTGGTACACATCCGGTGGATAGGGAGCTGTTTATTATGTTCAACATAGGAGGGCCAAGCACAGGAAAAAGCTATTTTTCAGTAGTTTATTTGGAATAGGGTCCAGTATGCAGCTTGACAGTTTCGAGGCCATGACTGATTTCATCAATGTTTCAAGAGATATAGTATTAGAAAACTTGAGTCTCTCCCTTGATCCTAGGTCCTGGCAGTGTTGTGCAGACTCAGGACAACTGAGCTTTAGAGAAATATGCAGATTTAAAGAGACGTCCGTAATTTGTTTTCTAATGATCATGATCTTTTCCTTAAAGAAGTTCATGAATTTATCACTGCTGAAGTGAAAGCCATCCTCTCTTGGGCAATGCTGGTTTTTAGTTAGCTTTGTGACAGTAACAAAAATAAATTTAGGATTGTTCTTATTCTCCTCAATTAAGTTGGAAAAATAGGATGATCGAGCAGCAGTGAGAGCTCTTCGATACTGCACGGTACTGTCTTTCCAAGCGAATCAGAAGACGTCCTGTTTGGTGTAGCGCCATTTCCGTTCCAATTATCTGGGAGCTTTCTTCAGAGCTCGGGTATTTTCTGTATACCAGGGAGCTAGCTTCTTATGACAAATGTTTTATTGTTTTTGGGGGTGCGTCTGCATCTAGGGTATTACGCAAGGTTAGGGTTTTCTTTAATGGAAGCTTCTTTAATGTCAAACATGTCAAGTGGGTTGTACCACAGGGCAGCTCTCTAGGCCCTCTATTTTCTATTTTTGCCACTGGCATTAAACAAAGCATGTGAGTATGCTGATGATTCAACCATATAAGCATCATTAACCACAGCTAATGAAGTCACTGAAACCCTTAACAAAGTGTTGCAGTCTGTTTTGGAATGGATGGCCAGTAATAAACTGGTCCTGAACATCTTTAAAACTAAGAGCATTGTATTTGGTACAAATCATTCCCTAAGTTCTAGACCTAAGCTGAATCTGGTAATGAATGGTGTGGCTGTTGAACTTGTTGAGGAGACTAAATTGCTTGGCGTTACCTTAGCTTTTAAACTGTCATGGTCAAAACGTATAGAATCAATAGTTGTAAAGAGTCTGTCCATAATAAAGAGATGCTCACCACACGCCAAAAATCAAGTCCTGCAGGCTCTAATTTTGTCTTACCTTGATTAGTGGGCGGCAGGTAGCATAGTGGTTAGAGCGTTGGACTTGTAACCAAAAGATCGAAGATCGAATCCCCGAACTGACAAGGTAAAAATCTGTCGTTCTGCTTCTGAACAAGGCAGTTCACCCACTGTTCCTAGACCATCATTGAAAATAAGAATTTGTTCTTAACTGACTTGCCTAGTTTAATAAAGGTAAAATAATGAATAAATAATAATAAATTAGTGTGTGGTCAAGTGCTGCAAGGAAAGACCTAGTTAAGCGACAGCTGGCCCAGAACAGGGCGGCACCTCTTGCATTGTAATCAGAGGGCTGATTTTAAAGGTTACGCATGCCAGTCTCTCTTGGCTAAGAGTTGAGGAGAGACCTACTGCATCACTTTTTATTAGAAACATTGTGTTGAAAATATTCTAAGAATCAGGGGATGGGATGATATAATATATAAGTAATATATAGGCTATTCATCTCATATAAGGCAGTCTGAGGATGTTAGGGTCTCTCCTTAGAAACGAGCTTCAGAGGAAAGCAGTATGAAGATTGAGAAACCCATGGGCCTGACAGACTTAAGCTACTGAGCCCAATTAAAGCCAATGTCTTTTTATCCACCAATGGCACTGAATTAAATCAGCTCTGGATGTATCTTGTCTTCCGATGCATAAATCTGTGTCTCACTCTGATCACACCCAAATCTGACAACACAAAGTACATGCAAGTGAACAAGCATCATGGAAGATGTATCATTCTTTTGCTGCCTGCCGCTTGTCTTCAATCTTAGCATCCTATTATTCAAATGCCTCTGCTATATACAGTACTTGTTAGACTCATATTAAGGTTTGATGAATATTATAGGGAATGAAGGGAATAGGGAGAAGCAAGTGACAGGTGAGTCAAAGGGAGGTTCTGTTGTGACAGGGGTCAGGCAGCAGCTCAGCCAGGGTTAGGACATCTCTCTCTATGAGCTAAATGAACATCTCTGGTCGGTGTTGTTCTAATAGTTCTTAGTGGTCATCTCCCGAGAGAGGGTAATAGATGGCTTTCCTCTGATGGCTCCGTTGACTGTCGTCACCCCTTCCCTGGTTGCCCCGGTGATGCCAAAACGAGGTGCCACACCCGCCTCACTTTGAATTTATGACTTGTTTAAATTGTGCTCCTCTCCAAAGGGACCTGCCGAGCCCAGGAGGGGAGTAATTGTTAGTCTAGAGGTAGTCATAAATCAAAACATTTCTTACTCTCTCTCCTCATTATCTGTTACCACTCTGCTTTTGCTGCAGAATTCCTGAGACTTACCAGAACTGTAGGCTATACAGTCTTCCTTCCTCCCCAAAGACTGAAACATGTCTTCTTCTGAAAGATGGGAGGTGAAAAGACTCTTCAAAGCTGTGATTGATTTCCTCATTCTTCCATGGTCTGTTGCAGGTAGCTACAGGTTGACAGCCACGGTGCAGGAATTGCTCTCTGACTGTGTCTTAATTGAGCCGAGTGCTGGTTTGTTTTGTTACATTCAATTGAAAAGTCAACCGTGCCAATAGGCCTCTTAATAAGTCTTTCCCTATCTCTCTCTTTCTCTCCTCAGAACCTAGATGCAAATGAAGTCCTCTATGACAGCCAACCTGGTGAGTCTCAATGATTATTCCCCATTAAGCTAGAAATGGTTCAATAGAAAGGACCACTTTTAAAGATGCAGTAAGTATGAATTTATTTAGCTGTTTGCTAATCAAATCTTCTGAAATGTCTCACTTGATTCAACCAATATTGTATTCATTATGATTGCACTGAACAATACCTAAAAACAACGGAACTGCCCACTTCCTGAATCAGATGCCCATATGGGGTGAAAATGAAAACCAAACCCAATTGCAATCCCTAGCAGAGTTAGACAAACAACTGGGCAGTGAAATAAGAAAACAAGTTGCTGCTAACCTAGCAGGGGCGCTCCAATCCCTCCCCAGCCCGTAACACAAATACCTGAATGATCAAATTTCAACCTAATTCTGAAATCAGACGTCAAAGAACCACAACTTCAGGGGTGATTGCACAGACCAGTGCACAGTGACTGAATGACAAGAAATAATGCAAGCTTACTTGAAAAAGAAGGGATGCAGTATATCAGAACAGAGGCAAGAGATACAGGACAGACTAATGGGGCGGGCTAAAGACATAGTCAGGATTGGGCACCGTGGAACCCCCCCGTTAATATAAACAGAGAACCTGAAGCCATATACAACATCCCGAGCGGCACTTTGGAGGCAATCTAATCCACAATTCCATTAGGATACTTCTATGAAGCCTTACCAAGACAGTCAGAGAGCTGCTTGGATTATTGGGTTAGACTGAATTGACCTTGCCAATGAGTGCTTCCAAAGACAGGGAAAGACTGGATGATCCAGGTCATGAGGTGACAATGTTTCTAATACACTAACCTGACCCATCACTATACGTGCACTAACAGTGATCAGGCTTCATTGAACAAAGTGATTTCTCTCCTGGAAAAGCTTCTCTCAAACCAGGAACATTTCACTGTTACGGACTATTTATGTTTCACGAGAGCCCAAGCAATTCCCCAGTTGTTTCTCCAGATCAAATATGAAGACATTAAATCAAATCAAATCAAATTTTATTTGTCACATACACATGGTTAGCAGATGTTAATGCGAGTGTAGCGAAATGCTTGTGCTTCTAGTTCCGACAATGCAGTAATAACCAACAAGTAATCTAACTAACAATTCCAAAACTACTGTCTTATACACAGTGTAAGGGGATAAAGAATATGTACATAAAGATATATGAATGAGTGATGGTACAGAGCAGCATAGGCAAGATACAGTAGATGGTATCGAGTACAGTATATACATATGAGATGAGTATGTAAACAAAGTGGCATGGTTAAAGTGGCTAGTGATACATGTATTACATAAGGATGCAGTAGATGATATAGAGTACAGTATATACGTATGCATATGAGATGAATAATGTAGGGTATGTAACATTATATTAGGTAGCATTGTTTAAAGTGGCTAGTGATATATTTTACATCATTTCCCATCAATTCCCATTATTAAAGTGGCTGGAGTTGAGTCAGTGTCAGTGTCAGTGTGTTGGCAGCAGCCACTCAATGTTAGTGGTGGCTGTTTAACTGTCCGATGGCCTTGAGATAGAAGCTGTTTTTCAGTCTCTCGGTCCCAGCTTTGATGCACCTGTACTGACCTCGCCTTCTGGATGATAGCGGGGTGAACAGGCAGTGGCTCGGGTGGTTGTTGTCCTTGATGATCTTTATGGCCTTCCTGTAGCATCGGGTGGTGTAGGTGTCCCCCGGTGATGCATTGTGCAGACCTCACTACCCTCTGGAGATCCTTACGGTTGTGGGCGGAGCAGTTGCCGTACCAGGCGGTGATGCAGCCCGCCAGGATGCTCTCGATTGTGCATCTGTAGAAGTTTGTGAGTGCTTTTGGTGACAAGCCGAATTTCTTCAGCCTCCTGAGGTTGAAGAGGCACTGCTGCGCCTTCTTCACGATGCTGTCTGTGTGAGTGGACCAATTCAGTTTGTCTGTGATGTGTATGCCGAGGAACTTAAAACTTGCTACCCTCTCCACTACTGTTCCATCGATGTGGATAGGGGGGTGTTCCCTCTGCTGTTTCCTGAAGTCCACAATCATCTCCTTAGTTTTGTTGACGTTGAGTGTGAGGTAATTTTCCTGACACCACACTCCGAGGGCCCTCACCTCCTCCCTGTAGGCCGTCTCGTCGTTGTTGGTAATCAAGCCTACCACTACATTACCATTACACATCTCCAGTCAGAACAGGCCTTGCACAAACTTTTTCCCCCTGGCACATTTTCTGGCTAGCGCCTACATTGCCTTCATTGTTGTTTTCCTTACAAATTATAACTTTGCACATGTGTGCATTCCTATCAAAGTAAGTGCCTTTTTTTCTGTATATCGTGTTGTCGTTTCTACTGTAGCATACTATATGCCACATTCACAAAGTATTCAGACCCCTTTTCCACATTTTGTTAATTTAGTTTTATTCAAAAATGTATTAAATCATTTTTTCTCCCTAATCAATCGACACACAATACCTCATAATGACAAAGCACAATTTCTTTTGCAAATGTATAAAAATCTGAAATCACATTTAAATAAGTATTCAGACCCTTTACTCAGCACTTTGTTGAAGCAGCTTTGGCAGCGATTACAGCCTAAAGTCTTCTTGGGTATGACGATACAAGCTTGGCACACCTGTATTTGGGGAGTTTCTCCCATTCTTCTCTGCAGATCCTCTCAAGCTCGGTCAGCTTGGATAGGGAACGTCGCTGCACAGCTATTTCCAGGTATCTCTGGAGATGTTCGACCGGGTTCAAGTCTGGGCTCTAGGTGGGCCACTCAAGGACATTCAGAGACTTGTCCCGAAGCCACTCCTGTGTTGTCTTTGCTTTGTGCTTAGGGTCGTTGTCCTGTTGGAAGGTGAAAATTCGCCCCAGTGTAAGGTCCTGAGCCCTCTGGAGCAGGTTTCATCAAGGAACTCTCTGTGCTTTGCTCTGTTCATCTTTCCCTTGATCCTGACTAGTCTCCCAGTTCCTGCCGCTGAAAAACATTCCCACAGCATAATGTTCACCTTTTATGCTTGAGAGCTCTAATACAATAGCTCCGATGAGGGTAGGTCTCCAGGAAGCTGAGCTCTGGGGGAGCTCTGGCCCTCTGCCGGCTTGCTCACTCAACTGGGTCGGAAACAAAAGAAGACGAAAGCAACTTTATAATGCCCTAATTTGGCACTTTAGCCGAGTGGAAACGCACACAGACACTTATCTGAACAAATCAAACTATCTGGCACTTCCATTGTTATTTGCTCTGTCACACCAGGGAGGCTAAACTAGTCTGACAGCGAAGGATATTGTTTGTGGGGTTGGAATTCGAGAAACTGCTAATTGCAGGGGCACAACTTTCACTGGGGATGGGGGGTTCAGACAATTTGACACCACAGAGCAGGCTGACATGCTTTGTGAAGGCAAAGCTTCTGGAAGGCTGGCTGGACCAGCACGGGGGAGTTGAGCATAGTTCAATGTGTATGTTGCGCTCTTTCACCTTAAAAGGAAGCAGAGCAGAAACTGGGTACTCTTTAGTTGACTGATGTACAGTTGAAGTCGGAGATTTACATACACTTAGGTTGGAGTCATTAAAACTTCTTAGGTATAGGGGGCAGTACTTTCACGTCCGGATGAAAAGCGTGCCCAAAGTAAACTGCCTGCTACTCAGGCCCAGAAGCTATGATATGCATATTATTAGTAGATCTGGATGGAAAACACTCTGAAGTTTGTAAAACTGTTTGAATAATGGCTGTGGGTATAACAGAACTGATTTGGCAGGCGAAACCCCGAGCACAATCCGCCCTGGGATTTTTTATATTTTTTAGGTCAATCTGTTTTCCATTAGGTTTCTATGGTAAGCCCTTTTTAATAGGAATCTGCTTGCAGTTACTATGGCTTCCACTAGATGTCAACAGTCTTTAGAAATTGGTTGATGTTTTTCTTTTGAGAAATTAAGAAGTAGCCCTGTTCTTTCCATGTGTCACTCCAGGTGGACTCTAGTCTTTTTTGTGCGCGCGACCTGGAATGCACTTCACTTTGTTTTCGTCCGGTATTGAACACAGTTTATCCCATCTTAAATTTGATTGATTATTTACGTTTTAGGATACCTAAATTTGGATTTGGAATGTTGTTTGAAATGTTTGGACCAAGTTTACAGTTAACTTATTATATACTTTGTAGTCATGTTGGGCGAGTTGGAACCGGTGTATTTTCTGAATAAAATGCGCCAAATAATCTGACACTGGGGCTGGATTAACAAGAAGTTAAACTTTATTTTGATGTTTTACACAGGTATGTTTTCCAAATTTTTATTTTGAGTATTTCTGTTTTTGAATTTCGCGCCCTGCAATTTCACTGGATGTTGTCAAATCAATCCCTGAAATGAATCATTCTCTCTACTATTATTCTGACATTTCACATTCTTAAAATAAAGTGGTGATCCTAACTGACCTTAAACAGGGGATTTTTACTAGGATTAAATGTCAGGAATTGTGAAAAAACAGAGTTTAAATGTATTTGACTAAGGTGTATGTAAACTTCCGACTTCAACTGTAGCTGGCAAGGAAACTACTGTTTAACTTCACAGAAAAAATACTAAACTAGTGTTTTTTTTTCAGTGCTGAGATAGTATTTTTTATTTTTTATTTAACCTTTATTTAACCAGGAAGGGCTCATTGAGATTAAAATCTGTTTTTCAAGAGCGCCCTGGCCAAGATAGGCAGCACCAAGTCATTACTAAAAAATTACAGACAGACATCATGAAAAACTACAAGTAATCAAGTAAAAACCATTGAATTCACAAGAGTATAAAACAGCAAATTAAAAACATTGACAGGTCAGGGAATCAGCCTCAAAATCTTTCATCAGTGATTTAAAAACACCAATCGGGACAAATTCTTCCAGTTTAAAAGTATTTTGTAAGGCTTTCCAAGACGATGGCGCAGAGTACATAAAAGCCCTTTTACCAAATTCAGTTTGGACATTTGGAACAGTTAGCAGGATAAAGTCAAGCGAGCGAAGAGAGTACCCACCACATTTCTGAACAATAAAAATGCATAAATAAAAAGGTAATAAACCCAAAATGGCTTTGTAAATAAAAGTATACCAGTGACTGAGCCTACGAGTGACTAGAGAAGGCCAGCCAGCCCTGGTATACAAAGTGCATTGGTGCGTAAGGGTTTTGCAGTTTAAAATAAATCTCAAAGTGCCATGGTAAAAAGTGTCAAATGATCTCAAACACTGAGCGGAAGCATTCATATATAAAATATCCCCATAGTCTAGTAAAGGCATAAATGTAGCTGATACTAGCCTCCTAGTAACTGACATATAAAGTTAGCTAATGTTTTGTCCCCTCTTGATTGAGGTGAATGAATAAGCTACACTAGCGAGTAGGTACCACAGCCAAGTCATCTCTTGACTCTAGTTATCTGTCAGATAGCGATTTGAGTTGGCTATTATTACTAACAGCTGTTGTTGGAACAGAAATGTTTTGTAGCATTTGTTTTTCCCTTTTCAGAAGTAAATGAACTTGGCTAGCTTTCGCCAGTTGATGTAATTTGGCTAACGTTAGCTATTCTTTTTGCCTATATTACAGTATACCTGAATCAAATGATGAAACCATCGGCCAACAATTGAAGATTGATATTCTGACGTTTTTTCTGTGCAATGTGATGCAATGATGCACAGTAGATGTCTGCGCTGGACCGATTTCTTTATCCCGCTCCCACCCGCACCCGCTGGCCTTCTGTCTGACACCCACACACTACCGCAAGAACTGGTCCCAAACCCAACCGCAGTCCCGCAATGTTATTTTAGGCATATGTGACGCAGCACTCTTGCCAGCCATGGTCCCAGCAATGTTACACAATGTTACGCCTTATAAGTAATATCAAATGCACAAAATCAACTGAAGAAATTCAAATACCAGAGATTCTTACATAGCCCTTATATTGTATTACTGGGCAATATCAGCCAATATGCTATATGTAGTTTGAAGAGAGCAATGCTGGAGAGTTGTACTTTCTCTTGAGCTATTTTTACAGCCTACATTTTAGGAGATGTAAGGTTTTTAGACTGAGAAATATGGGTGAAAAGGGCCTAGGCAATGTAGTAAGCTATGGTCTAATTATAGGCCTATTTAGGAAGTACATTTCCTTGGAAAGAGAACTGTGCTGTGCTTCTCTGCTCATGCATAGGCTACATCCTACTCTATTTAATTGAGACCACACACACCTGATCTCGCAGGTAGCTACTGAACAGCAAGAATAACGACAGCGACACTTGCTATATTTAGCATAGTCCTATAGGATATAGCCTATCTTTTAGGAGGACAATTTGCAGGCAGAGACAAATCAATGGGTAATCAATATTTATTTAAAATGAAAAAGTGCGTTGCTTGCTCACCATAGTAGTCTAAACTCTTGTAAAATCAACAAAAAAAGAAACATCCCTTTTTCTGGAACCTGTCTTTCGAAGATAATTCGTAAAAATCCAAATTACTTCACAGATCTTCATTGTAAAGGGTTGAACCATTAGGGGGCGCTATTAAAATTTTTGAATGAAAAACGTTCCCGTTTTAAACAAGATATTTTGTCACGAAAAGATGCTCGACTATGCATATAATTGACAGCTTTGGAAAGAAAACCCTCTGATGTTTCCAAAACGGCAAAGATATTGTCTGTGAGTGCCACAGAACTGATGTTACAGGCGAAACCCAGATAAAAATCCAACCAGGAAGTGCCGCATTTTTGAAACCGCCTCATGCCAATGACTCCTTATATGGCTGTGAATGAGCTACGAATGAGCTTACGTTTTCCACGTATTCCCCAAGGTGTCTACAGAATTGTGACGTCTTTTTAGGCATTTCCATTGAGGAATGGCCGTAAGGGACCATATATAGCATGTGGTCACATGGTGTCTCCCACAGAAAATACTGAGGTAGCCATTTTTCCAATCGCTTCTTATGAGAAACCAATTGCCTCGGCGGATATATTATTGAATATATATGATAAAACACCTTGAGGATGGATCCTAAACAACGTTTGCCGTGTTTCTGTCGATATTATGGAGCAAATTTTGAAAAAAGTTTGGTGTTTTAGTTGCAGCATTTTCCGGTCGATTTCTCAGCCAAGCATGATGAAGAAACGGGAGCTATTTCGCCTACAAAAATAATATTTTTGGAAAAAAGGAACATTTGCTATCTAACTGGGAGTCTCCTGAGTGAAAGCATCCAAAGTTCTTCAAAGGTAAGTTATTTAATTTTGTTGCTTTTCTTATTTTCGTTAAAATGTTGCCTGCTGCCAGCAGAGCTAGCATAGCATTATGCCATGATAAACTTACACAAATGCTTGTCTAGAGTTGTCTGTAACGCATATTTTGAAAATCTGAGATGACAGTGTTGTTAACAAAAGGCTATGCTTGTGTTTGAATATATTTATTTCATTTCATTTGCGATTTTCATGAATAGGAAAAGTTTCTAGGGGTATTTATGTCCGCTGCGTTATGCTAATGCGTTTGAGGCTATGATTACGCTCCCGGATACAGGATTGCTCGTCGCAAGAGGTTAAACACTGTTTCCCATACTTGTTCAATGAACCATTAATAATTCATGAACATGCACCTGTGGAAAGGTCATTAAGACACTAACAGCTTACAGACGGTAGGCAATTAAGGTCACAGTTATGAAAACCTAGGACACTAAAGAGGCCTTTCTACTGACTCTGAAAAACACCAAGAAAGATGCCCAGGGTCCCTGCTCATCTGCGTGAACGTGCCTTAGACATGCTGCAAGGAGGCATAATGACTGAGGATATGGCAAGGGCAATAAATTGCAATGTCCGTACCGTGAGACGCCTAAGACAGCTCCACAGGGAGACAGGACGGACAGCTGATCATCCTCGCAGTCGCAGACCACGTGTAACAACACCTGCACAGGATCGGTACATCCGAACATCACACCTGCGGGACAGGTACAGGATAGTAACAACAACTGCCCGAGTTACACCAGGAATGCACAATCCCTCCATCAGTGCTCAGACTGTCTGCAATAGGCTGAGAGAGGCAGGACTGAGGACTTGTAGGCCTGTTGTAAGGCAGGTCCTCACCAGACATCACTGGCAACAATGTCGCCTATGGGCACAAACCCACTGTCGCTGGACCAGACAGGACTGGCAAAAAGTGCTCTTCACTGACGAGTC
Source organism: Oncorhynchus tshawytscha (assembly GCF_018296145.1). Classification (NCBI taxonomy): domain Eukaryota; kingdom Metazoa; phylum Chordata; class Actinopteri; order Salmoniformes; family Salmonidae; genus Oncorhynchus; species Oncorhynchus tshawytscha. The sequence continues at coordinate 46,472,872 of NC_056441.1, read as the reverse complement.
GCTGTTTTGTCTCACCAGGGGTGATGGTCTGATTTGCGTTTATCGTCGACGGAATGAGCGTTACACTGAGGCCTGTACTCTGGAGCGGGATCAATTTGGAGGTGGAGGGTCCATCATGGTCTGGGTCGGTGTGTCACAGCATCATCGGACTGAGCTTGTTGTCATTGCAGGCAATCTCAACGCTGTGCATTACAGGGAAGACATCCTCCTCCCTCATGTGGTACCCTCCTGCAGGCTCATCCTGACATGACCCTCCAGCATGACAATGCCAACAGCCATACTGCTCATTCTGTGCATGATTTCCTGCAAGACAGGAATGTCAGTGTTCTGCCATGGCCAGCGAAGAGCCCGGATCTCAATCCCATTGAAGTACGCCTGGTACCTGTTGGATCGGAGGGTGAGGGCTAGGGCCATTCCCCCCAGAAATGTCCAGGAACTTGCAGATGCCTTGGTGGAAGAGTGGGGTAACATCTCACAGCAAGAACTGGCAAATCTGGTTCTAGGACTTGAATCGTGTTAAGTTTGCTGAAAATAAATGCAGTTTACAGTGAGGAAACTGTTCTTTTTTTGCTGAGTTTATGTTCCCATATTGCCTTTTCCTTTTCAATGATGATTACATTTTTTGATTGCACTTCGACTCACGTTGGTTGAGTGCCCTCCACTTTTTTCCATTGTCAACATTTATTTACAGACAGTGTAGTAAACTACAGTGTAATCATATTGAAGTTAACTGCCACATGATTCTCCGCCTATGTAGGCAGCCTACTCTATTTCAATGAGACCACACATACTAGGAACACTTGAACACTCATGCCCATCAAAAATGCAGACTGCGCTGCAATGATCTCTGTTGGGACCCACAGCCCTCTAGTGCAGTCAGTACACAAACACTATGCTCATCATGTATTAGCAGGATCAGATGATGACAGTGGTCCCAGCAGGATAAGACAGCCAGGGGAAGACCAGTCGACCGAGGTCAGGTGAATTTAGCTGTATATTAAAAATATCAGTGAATGACACAAAGTTCCATCTTGAATTGATGGGTAACTAGAGGAAAGCACTTTAAACTTAAAGCTACCGTCTGGGATCTGGGAATAATCGTAAGTTCAATTATTGAACAACTGATCATATTATTGGATAATATGATGTATAAATGTACACCAAGGTAATCATTTGTCATGCTTCATCTTAGGAGGATCATATGATGGTTTCAGCAGGGTCAGGCAGCCAAAGAAGACCAGTCTGATGGAGCTGAGGTGAATTTTTGCAGATACAACACTTTATTCTCTCTGTGAAGAAAACTTTAGATAAGCCAGAACCTATTTTAAGGCAAACCTCCAAAGTTGATTTCCAAACTGTATCAAGGCTTTTCCCGATGACACAAAACATGTAAAAACAAATTTGAGGAAGACCTGGTATAAGCTGTTTGAATGCCCAGTCATGTTCATGTAATCTCAGACATAAATTACTGCAGTTTAAGGCCATATTCCAGTGAAACTGAATTACATGGACTCCGAAATGTCATTCCTCTGCTGAGGTGTAAACACAAAAGCGGACCAATTTGCATATGTTATGGTCTTGTGAAGGCTGGCGGAATTCTGGCAAACAGTATGTTCTTTTATCTCTGCATGTCTGTTTTTGTTTGCTTGGAAATATTGATACTGGAGACTTATCTGAAGAAACTGTGTAACCAAGCAAATATAACAGCTAAGAAATGCATTTTCCATGAATTGGAAGGTTGGTTATCCTCCCACAATGTCAAGTTATGTATGACTAGCTTTGATTTATTACAAGATTTCAGATATACTGGGCAACTTTTATAAGGTCTGGATGCCTAATATGGAATACATTATGACTGAAGGAGTCTGTATTGAAAACATGCCTACTTCAGGGGAGATACCTATTTAAGCAATCCTTAGCTGCTGGGCTGCTGAGTACTTGCCCTGAGGCTTGTCACTTTGGCCTTGGTCTAACACACCCAAAACGAATAAATGTATGTTTCACTAGGATCCTGAAGCTGTGTAGGGTGTGTGGTTTGGGGTGCTGCATGGTGGTGGACACCTAGGGACAGAACAGTGCGAACCAGCTATATTGTGTGCAAGTAAAATAGCTCTACAGTACAGTCGTGGCCAAAAGCTTTGAGAATGACACAAATATGAATTTTTACAAAGTCTGCTGCCTCAGTTTGTATGATGGCAATTTGAATATACTCCAGAATGTTATGAAGAGTGATCAGATGAATTGCATGCAAATTAATTGAATCCCAAAAAACATTTCCACTGCATTTCAGCCCTGCCACAGAAGGACCAACTGACATCATGTCAGTGATTCTCTCGTTAACACAGGTGTGAGTGTTGACGAGGACAATGCTGGAGATCACTCTGTCATGCTGATTGAGTTAGAATAACAGACTGGAAGCTTCTAAAGGAGGGTGGTGCTTGGAATCATTGTTCTTCCTCTGTCATCCATGGTTACCTGCAAGTAAACACATGCCGTCATCATTGCTTTGCACAAAAAGGGCTTCACAGGCAAGGATATTGCTGCCAGTAAGATTGCATCTAAATCAGCCATTTATCGGATCATCAAGAACTTCAAGGAGAGCAGTTCAATTGTTGTGAAGAAGACTTCAGTGAGCCCAAGAAAGTCCAGCAAGCACCAGGCCCGTCTCCTAAAGTTGATTCAGCTGCGGGATCGGGACACCACCAGTAGAGAGCTTTTTCAGGAATGGCAGCCGGCAGGTGTGAATGCATCTGCACGCACAGTGAGGCGAAGATTTTTTGGAGGATGGCCTGGTGTAAAGAAGGACAGCAAAGAAGCCACTTCTTTCCAGGAAAAACATCAGGGACAGACTGATATTCTGCAAATGGTACAGGGATTGGACTGCTGAGGACGGGTAAAGTCGTTTTCCGCTACCATCAGTTCTGTATCATGCCAACAGTAAAGCATCCTGAGAGCATTCATGTGTGGGGTTGCTTCTCAGCCAAGGGAGTGGGCTCACTCACAATTTTGCCTAAGAACACAGTCATTAACCGTATTATTTTGATGTTTGGATGAAAAAAGTACCCAAATTAAACTGCCTATTTCTCAGGCCCAGAAGCTAGAATATGCATATAATTGTCAGATTAGGATAGAAAACACTCAAGTTTCCAAAACTGTCAAATATTGTCTGTGACCATAATCCCATTGAGAACTTGTGGTCAATCCTCAAGAGGCGGGTGGACAAACAAAACCCCACAAATTCTGACAAACTCCAAGCATTGATTATGCAATAATGGGCTGCCATCCGTCAGGATGTGCCCCAGAAGTTAATTGACAGCATGCCAGGGCGGATTGCAGAGGTCTTGAAAAAGAAGGGTCAACACTGCAAATATTGACTCTTTGCATCAACTTCATGTAATTGTCAATAAAAGCCTTTGACACTTATGAAATGCTTGTAATTATACTTAAGTATTCCATAGTAACAGCTGACAAACATATCTAAAGACACTGAGGCAGCAGACTTTGTGAAAATTAATATTTGTGTCATTCTCAAAACTTTTCGCCTAATACAAAACTTTTGACTACTATTAGTCGATGAGATACATTTTATGGAGGATTTGCTGTTTCTGTGTGTTAATGTACATTTTGAGGTGTATGTGTTTTTTCGGTTCCAAAACTTGAAGGTGGGAACATTGTCAGGCATCTACAGTGGCTTGCGAAAGTATTCACCCCACTTGGCATTTTTCCTATTTTGTTGCCTTCCAACCTGGAATTAAAATTGATTTTTTTGAGGGGGTTTGTATCATTTGATTTACACATGCCTACCACTTTGACGATGCAAAATATTGTTTATTGTGAAACAAACAAGAAGACAAAAAAACAGAACTTGAGCGTGTGTAACTATTTATCTCCTCAAAGTCAATACTTTGTAGAGCCACCTTTTGCAGCAATTACAGCTGCAAGTCTCTAGGGGTATGTCTCTATAAGCTTGGCACATCTAGCCACTGGGATTTTTGCCCATTCTTCAAGGCAAAACTGCTCCAGCTCCTTCAAGTTGGATGGGTTCCACTGGTGTACAGCAAACTTAAATACCACAGATTCTCAATTGGATTGAGGTCTGGGCTTTGACTAGGCAGTTTCAAGACATTTAAATGTTCCTCCTTAATCCACTCAAGTGTTGCTTTAGCAGTATGCTTAAGGTCATTGTCCTGCTGAAATGGGTACCTCTGTCCCAGTCTCAAATCTCTTGAAGTCTGAAAAAGGTTTCCCCTCAAGAATTTCCATGTTTTTAGCGCCATCCATCATTCCTTCAATTCTGACGAGTTTCCCAGTCCCTGCCGATGAAAAACACCCCCACAGCATAATGCTGCCACCACCATGCTTCACTGTGTGGATGGTGTTCTCGGGGTAATGGGGGGTGTTGGGTTTGCGCCAGCGTTTTCCTTGATGGCCTAAAATATACATTTTAGTGTCATCTGACCAGAGAGTACCTTCTTCCATATGTTTGGGGAGTCTCCCACATGCCTTTTGGTGAACACCAAATGTGTTTGCTTATTTTTTCTTCAAGCAATGGCTTTTTTTCTGGACACTTCCATAAAGCACAGGTCTGTGGAGTGTACAGCTTAAAGTGGTCCTATGGCAGATACTCCAATCACCGCTGTGGAGCTTTGCACCTCCTTCAGTGTTATCTTTGGTCTCTTTGTTGCCTTCCTTGCCTGGTCTGTGAGTTTTGGTGGGCGGCCCTCTCTTGGCTGGTTTGTTGTGGTGCCATATTCTTTCAATTTTTTACTAATGGATTTAATGGTGCTCTGTGAGATGTTCAAATTTTCAGATATTTTTTTTTAGAACCCAACCCTGATCTGTACTTCTCTATAACCTTTTCCTGGACCTGTTTGGAGAGCCCCTTGGTCTTCATGGTGCCCCTTGCTTAGTGGTGTTGCAGACTCTATGGCCTTTCAGAACAGGTAGGTAGGTATATATACACTGCTCAAAAAAATAAAGGGAACACTAAAATAACACATCCTAGATCTGAATGAATGAAACATTCTTATTAAATACTTTTTTCTTTACATAGTTGAATGTGCTGACAACAAAAATCACACAAAAATTATCAATGGAAATCAAATTTATCAACCCATGGAGGTCTGGATTTGGAGTCACACTCAAAATTAAAGTGGAAAACCACACTACAGGCTGATCCAACTTTGATGTAATGTCCTTAAAACAAGTCAAAATGAGGCTCAGTAGTGTGTGTGGCCTCCACGTGCCTGTATGACCTCCCTACAACGCCTGAGCATGCTCCTGATGAGGTGGCGGATGGTCTCCTGAGGGATCTCCTCCCAGACCTGGACTAAAGCATCCGCCAACTCCTGTACAGTTGGTGGATGGAGCGAGACATGATGTCCCAGATGTCCTCAATTGGATTCAGGTCTGGGGAACGGGCGGGCCAGTCCATAGCATCACTGCCTTCCTCTTGCAGGAACTGCTGACACTCCAGCCACATGAGGTCTAGCATTGTCTTGCATTAGGAGGAACCCAGGGCCAACCGCACCAGCATATGGTCTCACAAGGGGTCTGAGGATCTCATCTTGGTACCTAATGGCAGTCAGGTCACATGGAGGGCTGTGCGGCCCCCCAAAGAAATGCCACCCCACACCATGACTGACCCACCGCCAAACCGGTCATGCTGGAGGATGTTGCAGGCAGCAGAACGTTATCCACGGCGTCTCCAGATTGTCACATCTGTCACATGTGCTCAGTGTGAACCTGCTTTCATCTGTGAAGAGCACAAGGGCGCCAGTGGCGAATTTGCCAATCTTGGTGTTCTCTGGCAACTGCCAAACATCCTGCACGGTGTTGGGCTGTAAGCACAACCCCACCTGTGGATGTCGGGCCCTCATACCACCCTCATGGAGTCTGTTTCTGACCGTTTGAGCAGACACATGCACATTTGTGGCCTGGCAGTGCTCCTCCTTGCACAAAGGCGGAGGTAGCGGTCCTGCAGCTGGGTTGTTGCCCTCCTACGGCCTCCTCCACGTCTCCTGATGTACTGGCCTGTCTCCTGATAGTGCCTCCATGCTCTGGACACTACGCTGACAGACACAGTAAACCTTCTTGCCACAGCTCGCATTGATGTTCCATCCTGGATGAGCTGCACTACCTGAGCCACTTGTGTGGGTTGTAGACTCCGTCTCATGCTACCACTGGAGTGAAAGCACCGCCAGCATTCAAAAGTGACCAAAACATCAGCCAGGAAGCATAGGAACTGAGAAGTGGTCTGGTCACCACCTGCAGAACCACTCCTTTATTGGGGGTGTCTTGCTAATTGCCTATAATTTCCACCTGTTGTCTATTCCATTTGCACAACAGCATGTGAAATGTATTGTCAATCAGTGTCGCTTCCTAAGTGGACAGTTTGATTTCACAGAAGTGTGATTGACATGGAGTTACATTGTGTTGTTTAAGTGTTCCCTTTATTTTTTTTGAGCAGTGTATATACACACACACACACACACACACACACACACACACACACTGAGATCATGTGACAGATCATGTGAAACCTAAATAAAGTTCACCTGTGTGCAATCTAACTAATTATGTGACTTCTAAAGGTAATTGGTTGCACAAGATCTTATTTAGGGTCTTCATAGCAAAGGGGGTGAATACATATGCACACACCCCTTTTTCAGTTTTTTATATTTGTCAATTGTTTTTTTTAAACATGGTTATTTTTAAAATTTCACTTCACCAATTTGGAATATTTTGTGTATGTCCATTACATGAAGTCCAAATAAATAAAAATAAAAATCGATTTAAATTACAGGTTGTAATGCAACAAAATAGGAAAAACGCCAAGGGGGATGAATATTTTTGCACTGTATTCCACCCCAGTTTCACTTCCATTCACTAAACTCTACTAATCAACTCAATCAATGGATATTATGTAAGCAAATCAAATCAAATGTTATTTGTCACATACACATGGTTAGCAGATGTTAATGCGAGTGTAGCGAAATGCTTGTGCTTCTAGTTCCGACAATGCAGTAATAACCAACAAGTAATCTAACTAACAATTCCAAAACTACTGTCTTATACACAGTGTAAGGGGATAAAGAATATGTACATAAGGATATATGAATGAGTGATGGTACAGAGCAGCATAGGCAAGATACAGTAGCTGATATCGAGTACAGTATATACATATGAGATGAGTATGTAAACAAAGTGGCATAGTTAAAGTGGCTAGTGATACATGTATTACATAAGGATGCAGTTGATGATATAGAGTACAGTATATACGTATGCATATGAGATGAATAATGTAGGGTATGTAAACATCATATAAGGTAGCATTGTTTAAAGTGGCTAGTGATATATTTACATCATTTCCCATCAATTCCCATTATTAAAGTGGCTGGAGTTGAGTCAGTGTCAGTGTCAGTGTGTTGGCAGCAGCCACTCAATGTTAGTGGTGGCTGTTTAACAGTCTGATGGCCTTGAGATAGAAGCTGTTTTTCAGTCTCTCGGTCCCAGCTTTGATGCACCTGTACTGACCTCGCCTTCTGGATGATAGCGGGGTGAACAGGCAGTGGCTCGGGTGGTTGATGTCCTTGATGATCTTTATGGCCTTCCTGTAACATCGGGTGGTGTAGGTGTCCTGGAGGGCAGGTAGTTTGCCCCCGGTGATGCGTTGTGCAGACCTCACTACCCTCTGGAGAGCCTTACGGTTGAGGGCGGAGCAGTTGCCGTACCAGGCGGTGATACAGCCCGCCAGGATGCTCTCGATTGTGCATATGTAGAAGTTTGTGAGTGCTTTTGGTGACAAGCCGAATTTCTTCAGCCTCCTGAGGTTGAAGAGGCGCTGCTGCGCCTTCTTCACGATGCTGTCTGTGTGAGTGGACAAATTCAGTTTGTCTGTGTGTATGCCGAGGAACTTAAAACTTGCTACCCTCTCCACTACTGTTCCATCGATGTGGATAGGGGGGTGTTCCCTCTGCTGTTTCCTGAAGTCCACAATCATCTCCTTAGTTTTGTTGACATTGAGTGTGAGGTTATTTTCCTGACACCACACTCCGAGGGCCCTCACCTCCTCCCTGTAGGCCGTCTCGTCGTTGTTGGTAATCAAGCCTACCACTGTTGTGTCGTCCGCAAACTTGATGATTGAGTTGGAGGCGTGCGTGGCCACGCAGTCGTGGGTGAACAGGGAGTACAGGAGAGGGCTCAGAACGCACCCTTGTGGGGCCCCAGTGTTGAGGATCAGCGGGGAGGAGATGTTGTTGCCTACCCTCACCACCTGGGGGCGGCCCGTCAGGAAGTCCAGTACCCAGTTGCACAGGGCGGGTTCGAGACCCAGGGTCTCGAGCTTGATGACGAGCTTGGAGGGTACTATGGTGTTGAATGCCGAGCTGTAGTCGATGAACAGCATTCTCACATAGGTATTCCTCTTGTCCAGATGGGTTAGGGCAGTGTGCAGTGTGGTTGAGATTGCATCGTCTGTGGACCTATTTGGGCGGTAAGCAAATTGGAGTGGGTCTAGGGTGTCAGGTAGGGTGGAGGTGATATGGTCCTTGACTAGTCTCTCAAAGCACTTCATGATGACGGATGTGAGTGCTACGGGGCGGTAGTCGTTTAGCTCAGTTACCTTAGCTTTCTTGGGAACAGGAACAATGGTGGCCCTCTTGAAGCATGTGGGAACAGCAGACTGGTATAGGGATTGATTGAATATGTCCGTAAACACACCGGCCAGCTGGCCTGCGCATGCTCTGAGGGCGCGGCTGGGGATGCCGTCTGGGCCTGCAGCCTTGCGAGTGTTAACACGTTTAAATGTCTTACTCACCTCGGCTGCAGTGAAGGAGAGACCGCATGTTTTCATTGCAGGCCGTGTCAGTGGCACTGTATTGTCCTCAAAGCGGGCAAAAAAGTTATTTAGTCTGCCTGGGAGCAAGACATCCTGGTCCGTGACTGGGCAGGATTTCTTCCTGTAGTCCGTGATTGACTGTAGCCCCTGCCACATGCCTCTTGTGTCTGAGCCGTTGAATTGAGATTCTACTTTGTCTCTGTACTGACGCTTAGCTTGTTTAATAGCCTTGCGGAGGGAATAGCTGCACTGTTTGTATTCAGTCATGTTACCAGACACCTTGCCCTGATTAAAAGCAGTGGTTCGCGCTTTCAGTTTCACACGAATGCTGCCATCAATCCACGGTTTCTGGTTAGGGAATGTTTTAATCGTTGCTATGGGAACGACATCTTCAACGCACGTTCTAATGAACTCGCACACCGAATCAGCGTATTCGTCAATGTTGTTATCTGACGCAATACGAAACATCTCCCAGTCCACGTGATGGAAGCAGTCTTGGAGTGTGGAGTCAGCTTGGTCAGACCAGCGTTGAACAGACCTCAGCGTGGGAGCCTCTTGTTTTAGTTCCTGTCTGTAGGCAGGGATCAACAAAATGGAGTCGTGGTCAGCTTTTCCGAAAGGGGGGCAGGCAGGGCCTTATATGCGTCGCGGAAGTTATAGTAACAATGATCCAAGGTCTTTCCACCCCTGGTTGCGCAATCGATATGCTGATAAAATTTAGGGAGTCTTGTTTTCAGATTAGCCTTGTTAAAATCCCCAGCTACAATGAATGCAGCCTCCGGATAAATCGTTTCCAGTTTGCAGAGAGTTAAATAAAGTTCGTTCAGAGCCATCGATGTGTCTGCTTGGGGGGATATATACGGCTGTGATTATAATCGAAGAGAATTCTCTTGGTAGATAATGCGGTCTACATTTGATTGTGAGGAATTCTAAATCAGGTGAACAGAAGGATTTGAGTTCCTGTATGTTTCTTTCATCACACCATGTCACGTTAGTCATAAGGCATACGCCCCCGCCCCTCTTCTTACCAGAAAGGTGTTTGTTTCTGTCGGCGCGATGCGTGGAGAAACCCGCTGGCTGCACCGCCTCGGATAGCGTCTCTCTCCAGTGAGCCATGTTTCCGTGAAGCAAAGAACGTTACAGTCTCTGATGTCCCTCTGGAATGCTTGCTCGGATTTCATCAACCTTGTTGTCAAGAGACTGGACATTGGCAAGAAGAATGCTAGGGAGTGGTGCACGGTGTGCCCGTCTCCGGAGTCTGACCAGAAGACCGCCTCGTTTCCCTCTTTTTCGGAGTCGTTTTTGGGTCGCTGCATGGAATCCACTCCGTTGTCCTGTTTGTAAGGCAGAACACAGGATCCGCGTTGCGAAAAACATATTCTTGGTCGTACTGATGGTGAGTTGACGCTGATCTTATATTCAGTAGTTCTTCTCGACTGTATGTAATGAAACCTAAGATGACCTGGGGTACTAATGTAAGAAATAACACGTAAAAAAAAAAAACTGCATAGTTTCCTAGGAACGCGAAGCGAGGCGGCCATCTCTGTCGGCGCCGGAAGTTATGTGAGATGCAAGGCTCCCCTGCCCAGTGCTCAGCCTCTGAATGACAAGAGAGACTAAAATTAGTTCACAGGTAACACAAAAAGAGCAGCCCCAAAATGAATAACAAAGACTTCTGTGTTTGGGAGAAATTGTGCTCTTGTTTCTTTTCTCTCTGGTAGTCAAGATCATTTAAACAGTACTTTATGTTGCCCTCTCCTACTTGCTGCAATTACATTATAGGCAACAGGATTTTTTTTTATACATAACCAGGTAAAGGTTTGGACACACCTAATCATTCCAGGGTTTTTCATTATTTTTACTATGTTCTACATTGTAGAATAATAGTGAAGACATCCAAACTATGCAATAACACATATGGAATCATGTAGTGACCAAAAAAAGTGTTAAACAAATCAAAATCTCTTTGATATTCTTCAAAGTAGCCACCCTTTGGCTTGATGACAGCTTTGCTCCATCTATCTCTCTGATTTGAACAGACACAGGCCACTGACCTTTAAATCTCAGCAGTTGCTAAAGGCTTTCTGCTGTGCAATGCGAGTCGGTTAGGCTAATGACGATACTGCTAGGTAGTGTTACTTCCCCGGCAGAGTACCATTGCAGAGATTAAAGAGGAACAGCCAGAGCGGGGCTTGAGCCAGCAATCCTGCAGTTATAGGGAACATGCCCCATCTACCACCTGTGCTATAAGGGCCGCTTTCTAGGACACAGATTAAGCCTAGTCCTGGACTAAACTTTGTAATCATTGTTTTTTGTTTTCAAGTGAAATGTCTAACTGTTTGAGCAGGGTTTCCCAAACTCAGTCCTGGGTCCGTTTAACAGACCATACGACTCTATGCACAAGGACTACTTTGAACAATTTATACGGAACATTTGACAAAAACACATTTACTTGAGCAATGCAGATGCAAAGTTTGGAAACAGAATGACGGTTTGTGCCATGTGTGTCTTTATTCTGTTACCAAACTTTGCATCGGAGCAGAAAATCAGAGTCTCTGATACTGTGGAATTTCCCCATACAGTACTTACAGACTGATTATTGTTTAACTTCGATTAAGCTGATAATGCTACGAGGGCCTCAGGGGCCACAATAGAGCTAAATCTGTGAGATCAGGATTGATTACATTGATGTACCCTATGAAAATATGCTTCATTCTAATCCTAATGTCTAACACCCATCAGAAATTTGTCAAATAAAATGCAGTAAAAAAAATATTTAAAATAGTGGTTTAACAATGTATTAAGCCAAATATATATTCTAGACAATACATGCAGGCTTCTGAAATGTGGTTCACGAGATCCAATACATTGACTGAAAAGTGATATGATTTACCATACATTGGTAGACGCATAAGTAATTGTTGTCCTCTTTTAGACAAATAAAAGGGGAAACTTCCCTTTCAACAACTCATACAGTGGTTCCTAGCCCATTATATTACACAGGAAGGCATCTTCTGTACGGGGGATTAAAGGAAGGCATCTTCTGTACGGGGGACATCAACACACATTGCGTGAGGTAAGGTTTTGGAAGCACAAGGACCTTATTTTTCATATCAGTGAGATATCATTATCGAAAAAGAAAAAGGTTAAATTGATACACACCTTTATACGGTTAGTGTTCCCACATGGCCATATCTCCATTTTACAGCACGTGTTTACGGAAGACAGAGGGACCACCTGTGCTAATTAGCTACAGTATATAGTATGCTCTGAACACCTGTGTGTAATGGAAGGCCGCCAGAAATGTATTATCACTGAAAAATACAGTCTGCTGCAACTGTGACGAAGCAGGTTAAAACAGTTTACAGTGCGCAAATCTCACCATCTTTACGCATCAATCTACACATAATACCCCATAATGACTAAGTGAAAACACGTTTAGAAATGTTTGCTAATGTATTAAAAAGAAAAACAGAAATTTCACATTTACACAAGTATTCAGACCCTTTACTCAGTACTTTGTTGAAGCACCTTTGGCAGCTACTACAAACAAGTATTTTTGGGTATGACGCTACAAGCTTGGCACACCTGTATTTGGGGCGTTTCTCACATTCTTCTCTGCAGATCCTCTCAAGCTCTGTCAGGGGCTGGGAGCGTCGCAACACGGCTATTTTCAGGTCTCTCCAGAGATGTTCGATCAGGTTCAAGTCCTGGATCTGGCTGGGCCACTCAAGGACATTCAGAGACTTGTCCCGAAGCCACTCCTGCGTAGTCTTGGCTGTGTGCTTAGAGTCGTTGTCCTGTTGGAATGTGAACCTTTGCCCCAGTCTGAGGACCTGAGAGATCTGGAGCAGGTTTTTAATCCGAGGATCTCTGCACGTTGCTCCGTTCATCTTTCCCTAGATCCTGACTAGTCTCTCAGTCCCTGAAAAACATTCCCACAGCATGATGCTGCCACCACCATGCAGTATTTTTATTAACCTATGTAATTGTAAAAACATGGACCTTGTAGCAGTGGTAAGGGCACGAAATCAGCAGAAGGAAAGGCAGGTTGACGTACTCAGAGTGTCGAGTTATTGACAGGTCTTGGCGATCCAATGGTGAAAGACCCATATCATACAAAATATACAAGTAGATTTACCAAATATACACAGGCAATAGCCCAAAGAAATAGCCTCTGTATCAGGCTTAACTTGTCCTCCCTGACCAAGGCCCTACTCCCACGATTGCTCAGTTCGGCCGGGGGGGACAGAACTAGGAAGAGTCTTGGTGGTTCCAAACTTCTTGCATTTAAGAATGATGTTGGCAACTGTGTTCTTGGGGACCTTCAATTTTCAGGATGCTGGGGAAACTCCCTTAAATCCAATCAATTTAATTTACCACAGATGGACTTCAATCAAGTTGTCGAAACAGCTCAAGGATGATCAATGGAAAATTTGTCTGAATATTTACGCTAATAATATTTTTTATTTTCAATACAAATTTCTAAAAACCTGTTTTCACTTTGTCATTATGAGGTATTATGTGTAGATTGATGAGGAATATTTTTTATTCATTACATTTTGGAATAAGGCGGTAACGTAACAAAATGAGAAAAAAGTCAAAGGGGTCTGAATACTTTCCGAATGCACTGTATGATTTGCACTCTTTCAGAGTTCTAAAAGCAAGCACAGCAGAAACTGGCTACTCTTAAGTTGACAAGGTAACTGCTGTTTAACTTTACATACAAAAAAATAAACTGGTGTTTATTCGCAGTGCTGAGCTAGTATTGTAACTGACATGTAACGTTAGCGAATGTTTAATCCCCTCTCGACCGAGGTGAATTAGCTGCACTAGCTAGTAGCTACCACAGTCAGGTAGAGGCTAGAGCTGACCCATCTGTCAGACAGATAGCAATATGAGGCAGCTATTATTACTAACAGCTTTTGTCGGTATGGAAATGTATGTAGCCTTTGTTTTGAGAGGTCTTATTAGTCAGTATGGCAATGTAACGTTATTGAGCTGTCCGTTTCCCTTGCTAATTCCCTACTTTTCACACTGACACAGTAATACACAGGTCTAACATTACAGGCTTCACTGTCACGGTGCACAGTAGAGGTCTGCGCCAGCATCCGCAGCTTTTCATACCTCACCCCACCGGCTTTCTGTCCGACTCCCACAAGAACTGGTCCCAAACCCAACTGCAGTCCCGCAATGTTATTTTAGGTGTATGTGACGCAGCTCACTTGCCAGCCATGGTCGCAGCAATTTTGAGCCCTATAGGCAATATCAAATGAGCAAAAATACCTTAAAATAGTTTAAATTACCAGGAGATTCACACATGGCCCCGATATTAGGCTATCTGTATTACTGGGCTAGATCAGCCAATATGTTAGATTGAAGATAGTGCAAGTCTCTCCAACTCTGCTTTCGCTTGAGCTATTTTATAGGATACCTTCTAGGAGTGGGAAGATTTTCAGACAGAAATGTGGGTGATTAGTATTTAGAACTTTCTAGGCAATATAGGAAGTACATTTCCTTGGAAAGAGAACTGTGCTGTGCTTCTCTGCTCATGGATAGGCTATATCCTACTCTATTTAATTGAGACCACACGCACCTGATCTTGCAGGTCAAGATCTGAACTGGAAGCAGCATGAATAAGACACTTGCTACGTTTTGCTTAGTCCAATAGAATATCGCCCACCTATTAGGAGGACAACTTGCAGGCAGAGGCAAATAAAAGGGTAATCAATACTTAAATGAATAGGCGCAACGGTCGCTCACCATAGTCACCTAACCTATGTGTGCTTTGTGCCTTTTCAATGATGATTCCATGTTTTGATTGCAGGTCGACTCACGTTGGTTGAGCGCCCTCCATTTCTTTCCATTATCTTTTTTTTTTACAGACACTGTAAACTGAAGTATAATCTTATTTGATATTTAACTGCCACGTGATTCTCTGCCCATGTAGGCAGCCTACTCTATTTTAATGAGACCACACATACTAGGAACACTTGAACGCTCACGGCCAACTGTGAGAGATAGGCTATTGAAGAAGTTGAAGCAGCAAAATCTGAGTGTGTGAATAATGCGAAAAGGATGTGAGGCTAACTCATACCAAGCAGACAGAGGACCGTTTCCAAATAATCTGTGGGACAACAAAAAAATGTGAATCCCAAAGTCATCTGTCTGACTGTCCGCAGACTGTGCTGCAATGATCTCTGTCAAACCCGCAGGTCCTTCAGGCATCCCACAGGAATGGAACCCTGCTCATCATGTCTTAGCAGGACGAGATGGTGACAGGGGTCCCAGCAGGGTCAGACAGCCAGGGAAGACAAGTCTGTGAGGTGAAATTTTGCAGATACAATACTTAATTCTCTCAGTGCAGCAAACACTGGACAAGCCAGATGCTATTTTAATGCAGTCTGACAAACCTCCAACGTTGATATACAAACTATCATGAGTTGATATAGGCTTTTCCCGATGACACAAAACATTTGATTTAACTAGGCAAGTCAGTTAAGAACAAATTCTTATTTACAATGACGGCCGACCAAAACGCATCCTGCGGGGACGGGGCTGGGATTATAAATAAAAACTAAAATATAGAACAACACACACATCACGACAAGGGAGACACCACAACACTACATAAAGAGAGACCTAAGACAATACAGCATGGCAGCAACACAACATGGCAGCAACACAACATGGCGGCAGCACAAAACATGGTACAAACATTATTGGGCACAGACAACAGCACAAAGGGAAAGGTAGATAGAACATTACATCACGCAAAGCAGCCAAAACTGTCAGTAAGTGTCTATGACTGCGTCTTTGAATGAAGAGATGGAGATAAAACTGTCCAGCGAACTGAAACATGTCAAACAAAAGTGTGAAGACCTGGTAGAAGCTATTGATGATGATGAATGGACACATATGTTTGAATGTCCAGTCATGTTTATATCATCTCAGCCATAAATTACTACAGTTTAAGGCCATCCATAGAAAGTACTATATGCCAGGGAAACTGAATTACATGCACTCAACAATGTAATTCCTCTGCCAGAGGTGTATAACACAAAAGGGGACACATTTGCATATGTTATGGTCTTGTGAAGGCTGGCTGAATTCTGGCAAACAGTATGTTCTTTTATCTCTGCATGTCTACAGATTCACTCTTCTTATTGCTTTTGTTTGCTTGGAAATGTTGATACTGGAGACCTATCTGAAGAAACTGTTTAACCAAGCCTTTATAGCAGATAAGAAACATGTCCATTAATTGGAAGGTTGGTTATCCTCCCACAGTGTCAAATTATGCATCAATAGCTTTGATTTATTACCAGATTAAAGGAGCAACTTGCATAAGGTCTGGATGCCTAATATGGAATACATTATGACTGAAGGAGTCTGTATTGAAAACATTCATACTTCTGGGGAGATAACAATTTAGGCAATCCCTAGCTGATGGGCTGCTCAGTCCTTGCCATGTGGGTCTGCCGTCCTGTGGGTTGTCACTCTGGCTTTGGCCTAACACACCCAAAACTAAAAAAATACATGTTTTCATTAAGATCCTAAACCTGAGGAGGGTGTGTGGTTTGGGGTTACATACACCTTAGCCAAATACATTTAAACTCATTTTTTCACAATTCCTGACATTTAATCCTCATAAAAAGTCCCTGTTTTAGGTCAGTTAGGATCACCACTTTATTTTAAGAATGTGAAATGTCAGAATAATAGTAGAGAATAATTTATTTCAGCTTTGATTTATTTCATCACATTCCCAGTAGATCAGAAGTTTACATGCACTCAATCAGTATTTGGTAGCATTGCCTTTAAAATGGTTAACTTTCTTCAAACCTTTTGGGTAGCCTTCCACAATCTTCCCACAATAAATTGGATGAATTATGGCCCATTCCTCCTGGCAGAGCTGGTGTAACTAAGTCAGGTTTGTAGGCCTCCTTCCTCGCACATGCTTTTTCAGTTCTGCCCACAAATTGAGGGATTGAGGTCAGGGCTTTGTGATGGCCACTCTAATACCTAGACTTTGTTGTCCTTAAGCCATTTTGCCACAACTTTGGAAGTATGCTTGGGGTAATTGTCCATTTGGAAAACCCATTTGCGATCAAGCTTTAACTTCCAGACTGATGTCTTGAGATGTTGCTTCAATATATCCACAATTTTCCTACCACATGATGCCATCTATTTTTTGAAGTGCACCAGTCCCTCCTGCAGCAAAGCACCCCCACAACATAATGCTGCCACCCCCGTGCTTCATGGTTGGAATGGTGTTCTTCGGCTTGCAAGCATCCCCTTTTTCCCCCCAAACATAACGATGTTCATTATGGCCAAACAGTTCTATTTTTGTTTCAACAGACCAGATGACATTTCTCCAAAAAGTATGATCTCTGTCCCCATGTACAGTTGCAAACTGTAGTCTGTTTTTTATGGCGGTTTTGGAGCAGTGGCTTCTTCCTTGCTGAGCGGCCTTTCAGGTTATGTCTATATAGTGCTTCTACACCTGCATTGCTTGCTGTTTGGGGTTTTAGGCTGGGTTTCTGTACAGCAATTTGAGATATCAGCTGATGTAAGAAGGGCTATATAAATAAATTTGATTTGATATAGGACTCGTTTTACTGTGGATATAGATACTTTTGTACCGGTTTCCTCCAGCATCTTCACAAGGACTTTTGCTGTTGCTCTGGGATTGATTTGCTGTTGTTCTGAGATTGATTTGCACTTTTCGCACCAAAATACATTAATCTCTAGGAGACAGAATGAGGGGTCTGACAGCTGCGTGATCCCATGGTGTTTATACTTGCGTACTACTGTTTGTACAGATGAACGTGGTACCTTCAGGCATTTGGAAAATGCTCCCAAGGATGAACCAGACTTGTGGAGGTCTTCATTTTTTTTTCTGAAGTCTTGGCTGATTTCTTTTTATTTTCCCATGATGTCAAGCAATGAGGCACTGAATTTGAAGGTAGGCCTTGAAATACATCCACAGGGACACCTCCAATTGACTTAAATGATGTCAATTAGCCTATAAGAATCTCCTAAAGCCATGACATAATTTTCTGGAATTTTCCAAGCAGATTAAAGTCACAGTCAATTTAGTGCATGTAAAATTCTGTCCCACTGGAATTGTGATTCAGTGAATTCTAAGTGAAATAATCTGTCTGTAAACAATTATTGGAAAAATTACTTGTGTCATGCACAAAGTAGATGTCCTAACCGACTTGCCAAAACTACAGTTTGTTTTCAAGAAATTTGTGGAGTGGTTGAAAAACGAGTTTTAATGACTCCAACTTAAGTCTAAGTAAACTTCTGACTTCAACTGTTTGTTTTTTTGTTTCCATCCAAAACGTTCCCTTGGGAACAAAAAAAAATAAAGGTTGGAACTGGGAAGGAACTTGTGCTGGGAGAGAGTGGAGTTATTTACTAGACTGGTGGGGGCCGGGCGTGCAGGTGGCTCGGGCTGGCAGGTCAGTCTGACTGAAATTTGATATAGAGTATGTCTTAAAGTCAATCAAAAGTCTTTGTAGTTTTTCAAGTTGTTCATTTGTTCGTCTATTGGTTAAAAGTGCAACAATATTTATTATTGAATTACCTTTGATCTAGTTCAGTCTGATTAATCACATTAAACATACTTAATAATGATCTCTTACCTAGCTTGATGACAGAGGGCATTTTTGCTTACTTTTTGTTCTAAATAGAGACGGCATATTGGATTGTGTAAAAATGCAAGAAAATAGCTTTAGATGTCCCAAAAAAATCTGGGGAGGACCATCCGACCCCCCCCACCAGATTATGTCTCCCCACTTCTAAACCCAAAGTGGTGCCCCTGGTGTACAGTAAGTGTATATTTTGTATTTGTGAAATTATTTTGATGAGATAGTAAAGGGCGTTATGTTTCTAGAATCATGTCGCAATAGAGAAATCAATTTATTTTCAGATGGAGTATTTGGCTGTTTTGGCTGCCAGAGCCAGTCTACCTCTGAAAATAACATACAAGGTTCTTGGACCTTAAAATTAAGAATACATCTTGGGCTAAGTGGGCTAACCTTTTTCGGTTACTGTACCACTGTCGGGCAAATTCATTTTGGTCTGCCTGGAGTACCCCTGAAGAATCCCTCATGTGCATTTTACCAGTCGTCCTAAGGTCTCATGAGACTTCTCAATTACCAACTGTGGCTTGGCCAAGTACCCCTGGTTGAGAACTAGGCTGGGAACAACTGCATTTGTACATATACTCTAGCTAGCCTAAAGAGACCACTCTACATTAAAACTAGAACCACAAATTCAACAGAGAACGTATCTTCGTGTAGCGTACTAACTCAAATTTGTATCGCGTACAATCGGCAACAATGTAACATCATAATTACCGTAAATACTTCTGCCGGCCAATTTATCGTGTCGGCTACATGTCAGCAACGGGGGAAATATGTACAAATAGGTTGGCAGCGTTGATGAAGGCTGAGTGAAATTGGCTTCTGATTCAGTCCTATTTTGACTAGATGGGTTACAGTTTATGTCAGAATTGACTTTCCGTGGCAGGTTAGGATAATTTACGCTGCAGTTAAAGTGAGTTAATGTAGCAGGTTAGGAGAATTAGATTAAGGCTATGAAAATGGTTCTGTTTAGCTAGAATGAAAAGTACTTCAACTTTATTAGACGTCAATTTGACACAAACAGTCTCCCATCTAGCCATGACCATTATGTCCGCGGTTAAGGCACACTGGCGGCGTCTAATCCACGATTGCCATTGGTTAGCAGTCTCACATGACCAACACACAATAAACACACACACAGTGCCTATAGAAAGTCTACACCCCGTGGGGGCATATTTCTGCTTTACCAAATGAGGAGAGTTACAAACTTCACACACCAGTCAGAGTTATACTTAAACTACATATTTTTTATTAAGAGCTTTGCAATAGCCTTTTTTGACTTTCAATGATGCACTATCTCTAATGAACCATTGAAAAGTACCACCAGAAAAGTACAAAGCTCTTTTATAGCCAAGATACACCCCTCTCAACTTACACTGACGAACCACAGATCTTAGGAACAGTTCACAAAGAAAGACTTTTTCTTGAGAAAGGAGTATCCCTTAGCCAGATAACATTCACTATAAATTATCGTTCAGTTTGGTCCCTCAGACGAGGTTCTAATCTTGTTCTTGGTACTTCATAGTACAAAAACACCTACTCATCCAATGGCATATATCAATTTTCAACTCTAGATACTCCCATCTCATGTAAACCCCCTCTTGACCCCACTCCTGGACAAGCTCACTGAGGGGAATGAGCCTCTAGGTCATACACTATCCCACGATAAGTGTAAGATCAGAGAGGACATACAATGTTTCCAGACACTGCCATACACCACCCCCAATGGGAAAAGGAGGGAGTGACTGGCGCACAGACATTGTGGAGACAAGTAATTGGTTCCCCATTAATCATGCCATCCCTTCACATGGTTTAAGAATAGGTAAAGACACATTCACATATGAAGACAATGTTCCATTCTGTCCTCTTCCCTTTCTGATATTCTGCATAGCACCAGGGACATGTGAAAGACAAGCCTGACCTCTCCCCTCTCTGGGCCCCAGGTGACTGAGCCCCAGCTGAGGGAAAAGTGCAATTGCTGACAATATAGTCCAAAAGGATACATTCTAATGACAAGTATCTCACATCTTATTTACCCAACTACTTCTGATTCATCCGCCACAACCCCATGAATTTTTACATTTTGTTGCGTTACAAAGTGGGATTGAAATATGTTGACATGACAAGAAATTACAATTAAAAGTTCAAATAAAATTATATACATTTTTACAAATTAATATCTAATCTGAGAACATGGCAACCATGTTCTGTGTACGTTTGGTGGAACGTTGATGGGATATTCTTCTAACCCACAGAAAACTGGATACATTACATTAATATTCTTGCAACATTCTCATGAAACATGTCTAACATTAATGTCTTATATTCAGGGAACATGGTAACCACGTTCTGTGTAAATTCTAATTGTAATTAAGGAGGTTTAAGGAGGTTTCCAAGGTCTCTTGGAAATTTTACTTGCACATCACAGGAACATTCCTATGAAAATGATAGTTAATGACCTAATGAGACTCTTAAAGGAATGTTCTCTAAAGTTGTGGGAAAGTTTGTTGTTAACTGGGAGCTCGCCGGTCCTGTCAAACAAAACAGTTCAAAGGAGCATGGTTCATGCTCTCTCTCTCTCCATCAAATGCACACTGATCTGCATGTACAATCATCACAATACTACAGGAACAATAAACAAATCACTGCTAATATGCAGGAAGGTGCTTTTCCGTGAACCAGTTGGGCTGGGATTACCATTTACTAGCACGAGATTAGAACATATACCTGGCGGGTTAAGGACACTCCATCAAGACCATACACATTCTGGGATGTTTGGCCGTTAGTTATGTATTCATGAAGGCAAGTTATATCTGCAGCAACTGGGGCAGTAATGTTGTGTCCCTTGTAATCTCAGTGACACAAGTCGCGTCCCAAATGGCACCCTATTCCACATACAGTGCATTCGGAAAGTATTCAGACCCCTTGACGTTTTCTACATTTTGTTACGTTACAGCCTTATTCTAAAATGGATTACATTGTTTTTCCTCATCAATCTACACAATACCCAGAATGGTGTACATTTATAAATAACACTGAAATATCACATTTACATAAGTATTCAGCCCCTTTACTCAGTACTTTCTTGAAGCACCTTTGGCAGCGATTAAAGCCTAGAGTCTTCTTGGGTATGACGCTATGAGCTTGGTACACCTGTATTTGTGGAGTTTCTCCCATTCTTCTCTGCAGAACCTCTCAAGCTCTGTCAGGTTGGATGGGGAGCATTTCTGCACAGCTATTTGCAGGTCTCTCCAAATATGTTAGATCGGGTTCAAGTCCGGGCTCTGGCCGGACCACTCAAGGACATTCAGAAGACACTGCTGCGTTGTCTTGTCTGTGTGCTTAGGGTCGTTGTCCTTCGCCCCAGTCTGAGAACCTGCTCCAGAGCGCTCAGGACTTCATCAAGGATTTCTCTCTGCTTTGCTCCGTTCATCTTTCCTTCGATCCTGACTAGTCTCTCAGTCCCTAACGCTGAAAAACATCCCCACAGGTTTACTCCAGAACTGACACTTGGCATTCAGACCAAAGAGTTCAATCTTGGTTTCATCAGACCAGAGACTCTTGTTTCTCATGGTCTGAGAGTCCTTTAGGTGCCTCTTGGCAAACTCCAAGCGTGCTGTGATGTGCCTTTTACTGAGGATTGGCTTCCGTCTGGCTACTCTACCATAAGGCCTGATTGGTGGAGTGCTGCAGAGATGGTTGTCCTTCTGGAAGGTTCTCCCATCTCCAGAGAGGAACTCTGGAGCTCTGTCAAAGTGACCATTGGGTTCTTGGTCACCTACCTGACCAAGACCTTTCTCCACTCCGCTTAGTTTGGCCGGGCGGCAAGCTCTAGTAAGAGTCTTGGTGGTTCTAAACTTCTTCCATTTAAGAATGATGGAGGCCACTGTATTCTCGGGGACCTTCAATGCTGCAGACTTTTTTTGGTTCCCTTCCCCAGATCTGTGCCTCAACACAATCCTGTCTCGGAGCTCTATGGACAATTCCTTTGACTTCATGGCTTGGTTTTTGATCTGACATGCACTGTCAACTGTGGGACCTTATATAGACCGGTGTGTGCCTTTCCAAATCATGTCCAATCAGTTGAATTTACCACAGGTTACTCCAGTGAAGTTGTAGAAACATCTCAAGGATGCAAATATTTCTAAATGGGGTATTGGGGTGTTGTGTGTGTGTGTAGTTTGATGAGGAAAAATATGTATTTAATCCATTTTAGAATAAGGCTGTAACTTCACAAAATGTGGAAAAGTTGAATGGGTCTGAATACTTTCTGAATGCACTGTAATTGTTACTGTGTGGATTTTCTTTAGCGATTGTAAATGTGCTTATGGCCCTGAAGATAATTAGGCCAGGCTAAGCCTGGGCAGTGCTATCTATTGTTCTTCAAGCCAACGGCCTCATATCCATGCTACTGTATGACAGGGAGCCAGCCCATGATGAGAGTTCTCCTCCGTGAAGCCCTCCTAGGAGGCCCGCTCACAAGTTGCTGACAGAAAACTTATTGTAGGCTACACCACCAAAAGCTCTCCTCTAAAAAATGTAGTAGCTTAAAATAGTCTAACATGTTTCAACACACTATACATCAGGGCCACTGTGGGAGTACTTGTCAAAAATGCTCGGCTGTGTGTGTGCCTCTCGAGGAAAAATCCTACAAAGAAGATCTTGCCTCTCGCCACTCTTGTCTTCCCACTCGGTTTGTCTCCCGTTTTTTTTCCTGAACTCATCTGACCTGCGCTTTATTTCTTAGATCAAGGCATCGAGCACACCCACCAAACACAAAATATTAGAAACATTATCCCACACTAGTCTATTAAGGAAACACTCTCCCATAGTACTTCCTCTATGTTCTCTCTCTCTCTCTCTCTCTCTCTCTCTCGTACTATGCAGAAACATGCTGTTTCGGTACTAAGTGGCAATGATGTTGACTAGATCCAGCGTTGAGGTTTAAAAGCAGATGATGGGAATGAGGATTCGGAATCTGTTAAAACTAAATAGCCTCTGGGTCCTGAATTATTGATGCAAAGTAGGGGGTTTAAAGCTGCCTTCAACACTCATTTGCTGAGTTTTCCACGGAGACCTGGACTGCAGCATTTATAATGAGTGTGATTAAAGTAGGCGTACAGGCCCCTCTGAACTACAGGAGTTGATTCTGGCCGGCTCTCATTCTGTGCCCATTACTCTCTGAGAATCGTAATAAGGACATTGTGTTTTTCTCTCTCCCCCATAACGAGTCAGGGGGAGACTGACTCATTCTCTTTCTCTCTCCCAATCTCTCTCTCTGTCCCCCAGCTCCCTATTTCCCTCCTCTCCAAATCACAGAGAGATATTTATGACACTGACCTTTCCCGCCATAAACTGAAAGTTGAACACACCACGCTTCTATTGATCCCTGCACCGGGCAATTAAAACTCGGTATGAGTGGAAATCGTTTGCACTTTCTGTATGACACATGGGCCAGTGGCCTGCCGAAATGCCCCTATTGGAATATAAATTCTCTCCATCCGACTGAATCGAACCCTCAGCAGGCCTGAAAGTTGGCCATATTGAATTTGTACTTTTGGATAGAATATCCCTTAGCGCCTGGGGATCGGTATTAGATTGTGGCGCTATCTGGCGTAACAGACACGCTTGAGCAGCTCAATGCTCTCCTGTGTGCCCCATCTCTTAGGAGCTCCCAATTGGATCCCTAGCAAGAGAGAGAGAAATGGAGTGTGTTTTTATGGCAAGAGATGGATAATTCCGGAGCGGGATAATTCCAACATGCCAACTGATGCAAGCCATCGGAATGCGGCATCTTCCTACACCGACCCAATCAGAGGCGGCGGCGAGGACTCGGGGCCCTCCGCTTATAGAAATCAGCTATTGACATCCTCCGTGTCTGTCTGCGCTGATGGCTACAATAGAGAGCTTTACATCTGCAATGACACATCTATTGTTCTCCACACAACACACTAATGGCCTCAACGGTGGCAGAGGAGCTCTGTCCTTCTCAACAGAAGCCGAATGTCATTTGACAAAGAAATTGGTCTCATTGAAATTGCACGATTGATCTGCCTCGATCTTTCCCTTTCTATGTATTGTCTATGCTTATGTGTTTAACCTCGCGCGGGGGTGAAGTTGGGCCCTGAGCTGTGTGAAGGGTTAAGCGCCAGTGAGCTGTAGTTAGGACTCCCACACCTGCAGCACTGATGGGGTGACCCCCTCCCTCTCTCTACCCTCATGCTCCTCTGTCTCCTATCACTTCACCCCCTGCCATCCTGTTCCTTCCTGCTCAGTTGACACAAATCCATGTGTCAGTATGGATTTGTGTCAACAAGGTGACAGCACTGCAGGGCCAGGCAACCACATGCACAAACACAATTTGTATGCTACATTTTAGCATGTATGTGTGCCCACGCATGAACACACACACACAGACTTACTTTACAGTGCAGTCATGATCTGCTCTTGTGCACAGTCTACTGATCATCACCATAAACACACTTGGCTTTGCTTTTCTATCTCTCTTTCTCTCACTCACACCCAGAGTGCATCGAGCATCAACTCTAACACACTCCACTGCCTTCACTGACCAGAGAGGGTGATTGTGTTTTTGCCATTTATCAGAGAGGGTGATATTACAGGAAGGCTGGCTCCATGTGATGAGAAAAAGGAAAGGAATGGAGAGGGGCAGAGCTTTCTGTCTCCTTCCAGGCAATATATATATTTTTTATCTATGGACTGCCCCCACCTCTTGTAGAATACAGAGCGAGAGGAAGAGGATCAACAAACACACTCATATGCTCGCCAGCTCGATGACCAGACAACGACCTGGCAAAATAAATAATCTAAATATGGTGTGAGGTTGACGACTGTGTGTGCGTGTTTGCTTGCGTGCATTTGTGTGTCTGTGGTGTCTCTGTCCGTGTGAATGTATGTCCGTGCGACCTCACAACCAGTGCTAAGGGACTCCACTATCTCCCTAGCCACCTTCTTTCCTCTTAAGCATCGCTCCACACTCTTCTCAGCCGCTAGCCATCGCAGAGCAAAGCGGGGAAATCCACTTCCGTTTGTCATTGAGAGGTATCTCTTTGTGTTTTGAAGTGTCTTTGGCATGGGAGCCACCATTTTAAATCAACTCTGCTGTAATTCGATAGATTTATCGAACCCTCACTTCCCCTGGGACTGCCTGCTGTGGCTGTCGGGATATTAAAAGAGGAACGTGGAGAGGCATTCGGGGCTAAAGGGCTAAATTGAGAGGACGGGAGGACAAGGCATGATGGAGATTAGGTTAGAAGGGGGCACTGTACCAGGATTCATCATTTTCCTCTCTTCATGTGTGCACCACAAGGCACCCTATCCCCTAAATAGTGCTCTATGTAGTGCTCCATGTAGGGACACATCCTCCACACATCCGGCGCCGACAGAGATGGCCGCCTCGCTTCGCGTTCTTAGGAAACTATGCACTATTTAGTTTTTTTAATCTATTATTTCTTACACTGTTACCCCAGGAAATCTTAAGTCTTATTACATACAGCCAGGAGGAACTATTGGATATAAGAGCAACGTCAACTTACCAACATTACCAGGAATACGACTTTCCCGAAGTGGATCCTCTGTTTGGTCCACCACCCAGGACAATGGATCGGATCCCAGCAGGCGACCCAAAACAACGGTCCCACAGAAGGGGCTGACGGGGCAGCCTTCTGGTCAGGCTCCGTCGACGTGCACATCGCCCACCGCTCCCGAGTATACTACTTGCCAATGTCCAGTCTCTTGACAACAAGGTAGACGAAATCCAAGCAAGGGTTGCCTTCCAGAGAGATATCAGAGATTGCAACATTCTCTGCTTCACGGAAACATGGCTCACTCGGGATACGTTATCAGAGTCGGTACAGCCACCTGGTATCTTCACGCATCGCGCCGACAGAAACAAACATCTCTCTGGTAAGAAGAAGGGTGGGGGTGTATGCCTTATGATTAACGAGTCGTGGTGTGATCATAACAACATACAGGAACTCAAGTCCTTTTGTTCGCCTGACCTAGAATTCCTTACAATCAAATGCCGACCACATTATCTACGAAGAGAATTCGCTTCGATTAAATTCACAGTCGTGTATATCACCCCCACCCCAAGCAGGCACCTCGACGGCCCTGAAAGAACTTCAATGTACTCTATGTAAACTGGAAACCACGTATCCCGAGGCTGCATTTATTGTAGCTGGGGATTTTAACA
The DNA here is from genome assembly GCF_018296145.1 of Oncorhynchus tshawytscha. Lineage (NCBI taxonomy): Eukaryota > Metazoa > Chordata > Actinopteri > Salmoniformes > Salmonidae > Oncorhynchus > Oncorhynchus tshawytscha. Next base: position 46,446,168 of record NC_056441.1, on the reverse strand, counting down.
AGGCTAATCTGAAAACAAGGCCCCCTAAATTTTATCAGCATATCGAATGCGCGACCAGGGCTGGCAAAATCCTGGATCATTGTTACTCATCATTGTTAATCGACGCATATAAAGCCCTCCCTCGCCCCCCTTTCGGCAAATCTGACCACAATTCCATTTTGTTGCTCCCAGCCTATAGACAGAAACTAAAACAGGAACCGCCCGTGCTAAGATCTGTTCAATGCTGGTCCGACCAATCTGATTCCACGCTTCAAGATTGCTTCGATCACGTGGACTGGGATATGATCCGATTAGCGCCGAACAACATTAATGTATACACTGATTCGAGCTAAGTGTCAGTACAGAGACAAAGGAGAGTCGCAATTCAACGGCTCAGACACGAGAGGTATGTGGCAGGGTCTACAGTCAATCACGGACTACAAAAAGAAAACCAGCCTCATCGTGGACCCCGATGTCTTGCTCCCAGACAAACTTCTTTGCTCGCATTGAGGACAATAAAGTGCCACCGACAAAGGCCTGATACCAAAGCCTGCGGGCTCTCTTTCACTGCAGCCAATGTGAGTAAAACATTTAAACATGTTAACCCTCGCAAGGCTGCCAGCCCAGACGGCATCCATAGCCGCGTCCTCAGAGCAGCTGGCTGGTGTGTTTAAGGACATATTCAATCAATCCCTATCCCAGTCTGCTGTTCCCACATGCTTCAAGAGGGCTACCATTGTTCCTGTTTCCAAGAAAGCTAAGGTAACTGAGCTAAATGACTATCGCCCCGTAGCACTCACTTCCGTCATCATGAAGTGCTTTGAGAGACTAGTCAAGGATCATATCACCTCCACCCTATCTGACACCCTAGACCCACTCCAATTTGCTTACCATCCCAATAGGTCCACAGACGGCGCAATCGCAATCACACTGCACACTGCCCTAACCCATATGGACAAGAGGAATACCTATGTAAGAATGCTGTTCATCGACTACAGCTCAGCATTTAACACCATAGTACCCTCAAAACCCGTCATTAAGCTCAAGACCCAGGGTCTCAACCCTGCCCTGTGCAACTGGGTCCTGGACTTTCTGACGGGACGCCCCCAGCCGGTGAGGGTAGGAAACAACATCTCCAACCCGCTGATCCTCAACACTGGGGCCCCACAGGGTGCGTTCTCAGCCCTCTCCTGTACTCCCTATTCACCCATGACTGCGTGGCCATGCACACCTCCAACTCAATCATCAAGTTTGCAGACGACACTACAGTGGTAGGCTTGATTACCAACAACGACGAGACGGCCTACATGGAAGAGGTGAGGGCCCTCGGAGTGTGGTGTCAGGAAAATAACCTCACACTCAACGTCAACAAAACAAAGGAGATGATCGTGGACTTCAGGAAACAGCAGAGGGAGCACCCCCCTATCCACATTGACGGGACAGTAGTGGAGAAGGTGAAAAGTTTTAAGTTCCTCGGCGTACACATCACGGACAAACTGAAATGGTCCACCCACACAGACAGCGTGGTGAAGAAGGAGGCTGAAGAAATGTGGCTTGTCACCAAAAACACTCGCAAACTTTTACAGATGCACAATCGAGAGCATCCTGTCGGGCTGTATCACCGCCTGGTACTGCAACTGCTCCGCCCACAACCGTAAGGCTCTCCAGAGGGTAGTGAGGTCTGCACAACGCATCACCGGGGGTGAACTACCTGCCCTCCAGGACACCTACACCACCCGATGTCACAGGAAGGCCAAAAATATCATCAAGGACATCAACCACTCTGAGCCACTGCCTGTTCACCCCGCTATCATCCATCAGACTGTTAAACAGCCATCACTAACATTGAGTGGCGGCTGCCAACATACTGACTCAAATCTCTAGCCACTTCATAATAAAAAAATTGGATGTAATAAATGTATCACTAGTCACTTTAAACAGTGTCACTTTATATAATGTTTACATACCCTACATTACTCATCTCATATACTGTACTCTATACCATCTACTGCATCTTGCCTATGCCGTTTGGCCATCACTCATCCATATATTTATATGTACATATTCTTATTCATTCCTTCACACTTGTGTGTATAAGGTAGTTGCTGGGGAACTGTTAGATTACTTGTCAGATTTTACTGCATGTTCGAAACTAGAAGCACAAGCATTTCGCTACACTCGTATTAACATCTGCTAGCCATGTATATGTGACCAATAAAATTTGATTTGAATAGGATGCCGTATGGGACAGAGCCTTCCTCTCTATTGTTTGATGATTCATCGAAACCCATGTGGCACCAGGGCCGGTGAATTCACTCTTAATTAGTTGATTTTTTTAACCCCCGGTTTCTCCTCTGCTTTGACATGGGGGGGGGGGTGTATTTATCTACACAATGAGAGATTGGCACACAGCTTATCTGATGATCGCACTAGTCGCAGGCAGCTGGTGTAATATTGCTGTTTGGTGTAGTATCAGGACACTAAGCCGTCGTGGAACTGCACCTAGGGTTTTAGAATACAGTACACGGGCGCAGAGTATAACAGACATCACACTCTAACTAAGCGGACTGAGCAGAAGGGCGTTTAGAGGGGATCTAGAGGTACAAGAGACGTATTTTGGCTCTAACCTGATCTTTCAGAGGGTGGTGTGTGTGTATAGGAGAAACGATAAACAAAAGCCTTTTGATCTATTGGGGATCTGTGATGGGGTGTGGGTAACCATGGTGGAGAAAGAGGATGCACACCCAGAGCAACACACATGACATTAAAAAGATATGACACCGATCCAGTGTTTACCCTTTGTTATGTTTGTTCCTTGTATAATGACAAACCAGAGCATAGGTTTAACTACTTTTAATGAACATATACTTCAGCTAGAAAACTCCTTGTTTAGCCATGCAAGGCATTCTTCAACCACCTGCTCCCCCCCCCCCCGCATAGCCTGCTGGGTAACGTAGTCTAAATGTTATTAACACAACAACACATCTTCTTTCCTTTACAAGAAGTTTAAAATAATTACTTTTCTATTTAACTACACATGTCACATCACATTTGTTTACTCAACCTGCATAACACGCAATTTTCAATAACACACACTTCTTTCCCCCAATTGCTTTTTTTTTACATTGCTCTCATCGCTTAAGAGGCAATAAACATATTCTGATGTATTATTTTTTCAACTAAATATAGTCTTTCCAACAATACAATATTGTGGCTCTATTTCTTTTCACATAAACAAAACATTCAGTACAGTTGCCCCCCTTTTTTTAAAAGCAATTCTCAATAAGCCTTTCAGGGGCTAAGACAGTCCTTTTTGGTCTTTCTGCTGAAGTGCTTCCTGAAACATTTGGACAGCGTTGTCAGTCAGGGTGTTCTGACTGATTTGTCCATTTCTAAAGGCATTTGATGCTTCAGCAGTATCCTCCTGATGATCCTCTTGAGTGAATGGCTGAAGCCTTAGATCCACTCTGTTTCGTCTCAGTTGTGATCCATGCTCTGTTTGGATCTCATAGGATCGTGGTGCAACTTCTCTCTGCACACACCCTTGCTGCATCCAGGTTCCTGTAGTGATGTCTCGGAGTCGTTTATGATCTCCAGGTTTCAGTTCAGGTAAGTGTCTTGCACTTTTGTCTTGTCGCTGTTTTTGTTTGTCTTTTTGTTTTTCCTTCGCGAGTTTGACTTTGTGAGCACCTCTGGGTGTTAGAAAGTCCTCATGGATGGGCAGGTTGGTTCTGATGCGACGTCCCATCAACATTTGTGCAGGTGAAAGTCCGTTCTACAGCGGTGCGCTGCGGTAGATCATCTGATTTTTGAGGAAATCCTCCTTTCCATCATGTGCCTTTTTCATCAGACCTTTGACAATTTTGACTGAACTCTCTGCTAAGCCGATGGACCTTGGGTAGTTGGGGCTGGAGGTGTTGTGTCGGAATCCCCAATCGTTAGCGAACAATCGGAATTCGGAACTTGAGAATTGCGGGCCATTGTCCGAGTACAGTTCAGACGCAACCCCATGTCTTGCAAATCCTGATTTCAGGTAGGTGATTACAGATTTGCTGGAGGTAGTTGGTAGTGTTGCTACTTCAGGGTAGTTTGAGTAGTAGTCGGTAACAACAATGAGACTTTTTCCATTGCAGTCAAAAAGGTAAACTCAAAATTTGTGGGAGGGTCTGTTGGGTACTGGATGAGGCATTAGCGGCTCGGCGTGCTGCTTTGGCCTGTAGGTCAAACACAGTTCACATGAAGCAGTGGTCTGGCTGATTTCCTGGTTCATTCTTGGCCAGTACATTACTTCTCGTGCTCATCGTTTTGCATTTTTCCTCACCCAAGTGACCCTCGTATTTTCTGTAGCATTTCTTTGTGTAGTGTCATGGGAATGACAATCTTATTGCCTTTGAACACTGTTATCCACCATGATGAGCTCTGCTCTGCACATCCAGTAATCCTGTATTCTCCTTGGACAGTTGTTTTTGTTGAGCGGGCCATCCTATCAGTGTTGTTTCTTTCAACTCTGTCATTGTTTGGTCAGCTGCGGAGTCTCTTTTGATCTGCTCCATTCTCTCAGAAGACACAGGAAGTGATGCTACCATCATGTCGACGTAGGCCTGAATCTCAGTGTTTTTCTGTGTGTCGAAGCTCTCTTTCTTGTCGACTGCTCGAGAAAGAGTGTGGTGGCAAACATGAACTTTCCCGGGGTATAGATCATCTTCACATCATACTTTTTCAGTCTGATCAACATTCTCTGGATTCTCATTGGACAATCATTCAGTGGCTTCGACATGATTGACACCAATGGTTTGTGGTCGGTTTCTACTTCGAAGTTCCGTCCGTAGACGTATTGGTGAAACCTTTGCTCGCCTGTCAAGGCTCTGGACGCATAAGCGACGGGTTGCCATGTGTCGTCATGCTGTTGCAGAAGAACTGCTCCCAGGCCAAACTGTGATGCGTCTGCAGAAATCCTTGTGCTTTTCTCTGGAACATGAAACCTGAGCACGGGCTCTCCATGTTGTTGATGGCTGACGTTTTCCTCTAGTCTGGTTTGACTCCATCCTCTGAAAGTACGTCTCCCACAAATGTAAGTGTTTTCACACCAAACTCGCATTTGTCCTTGTTTAGTTTTAGGTTGACTTTCCGTGTCAGGTCCAGCACTTGTCTCACTGTCGCATCGTGCTCTTCTTTTGTGGACCCCCAGACGATGATGTCATCCATCATGGTCTCCACTCCTGGAATCTGCTCGAATGTGCTCGAAGATCATGTGGATTGTCTTGTGGTAGACCTCTGGCGCTGAGAGAATCCCATATGGTAGACGAAGAAATCTGTACCTGCCCTCAAGTGTGTTGAATGTGCATAGCCTTGAGCTTGCATCGTCTAGCTTCATTTGCCAGAATCCTGGTGTGGCATCAAGCTTACTGAACCACTTTCCTCCAGTAAACTGCGACATTATCTCTTCTCTGGTTGGCAACTTGAAATACTCTCTCTTGATTGCTTTGTTGAGATCTCTCGGGTCTAGACATATCCTGAGATCGCCATTCTTTTTTCACCACAATAACCAGTGAGTTTACCCAGTCTGTAGGTTCATCCGTTTTTGTGATGACGTCCATCTTTTCCATGCGTCCAAGTTCCTCTTTCAGCTTTTTCCTCAGTGCAAAGAGAACTTTTGTCATCGAACACATCCTCATACTCAGCCAGTAGTGATTCTTGATCATTTTCACTCTGTGATGTTACTACACTCTTTTCAACAAATTGAGCTTTTCACATGCATTGATTCCGAGAATAGGCTGCACACTCTTCCACAATCAGCAGCTCTGCTCTGAACTGTTTCCTTTGTGCTGTAAAGTTACTATGCAGCTTCCTTTGACTGGTATGTTCTCCCCTGTATAACCAGTAACATTCATTTTGGGTGTATTTTGCTCTTCACCTTCAGTGTTTTGTAGTCATCCAGCGACAACAGGTTTAGCTGTGCTCCAGTATCAAGCTTGAATGGTATTCACAGTCAATGGCACAATCCATTCAGCATTTACTGCATTGCATATTTCCACAGAATTAACAAAGAATTCTTCAATCTCCTCCTTGACTGTGTGAATTATTTTCTTTGTAGCCTGAGCTTTGCAGCATTTTGAGAAATGATTATTTGGATAAATCCACATTTTCCACATGTAGTGTTTGGATTTCTCTCTTTTGCTTGTTTTTGTTTTGTAAGGCGTTGTGTGTATTGCTCCTCTCTTTTTATTGCGTACACTGACGTCTCATCCCTGCACAGCTCTTTAGCTTGTGCTCTGGTGGTTTCAGCTGCTCGACACATTTACTGCTTTATCCAAAGTTAAATCTTGCTCACGCAGCAATCTCTCCTTGAGTCCATTATCAAGTATGCCACAGACTGTCTTTCACTAGTGAGTCTTTCAGATTTTCATTTTCACAGGTTTTGCTCAGTGTGTTCAGCTCATCCAAAAACTTGTATCTCTCAGACGTGACGTTCTGGCTTGGTACAAAGTACTCCTCAAATTGAGTCATTAGCACAGTCAATGTGAAGTTTGCCTCGTCTTGCTGAAAGCTATTGTAAATGTCCAATGCCTCCTCTCCAATAACATGCAGAAAATTGGAAGCTTTCAATTTGTCATCATCTCCCCCTGCACCACTGGCTGCTAGGTAGATATTGAATCTCTGCTTGAAACATTTCCAATTGTCAGCTAAATTGCCTGTTAACTGCATAGGAGTAGGAGGACTTAGCCTATCTATGACGGAGGACAGGAACAGTGTCAATTTCTCTTACTTCAGTATGCTGTTCATCAACTTGCTCGTCAACAGATTCCAATGCAGCCTTGCTCTCGCTGCTGTCACTCTGGCTGCTGTCATTCTCGCTGCTGCGGCTTGTTGTCCTCACTCTAGCAAGCTAGCATCTTCGACTACTCACGTCACTTGACTTGTGGTAGAATGTTCAATTTTCGTTGCGGAAATTTGCAGTTACTCCTTTCTTTTCTGTCTCGTCATAGCGACTACCAATCTGACACCATGTTATGTTTGTTTCTTATATAATGACAAACTGGAGCGTAGGTTTAACTACTTTTAATGGACATATACTTCAGCTAGAAAACTCCTTGTTTAGTCATGCTAGGCATTCTTCAACCACCTGCCCCCCCGCATATCCTTCTGGGTAACGTAGTCTAAATGTTATTAACACATAACACACCCTTGACCCCAGTGCAGTTTTTTCAGGCCCTGTGTGGGAATGGGTTCAAGTGCCATCCAGTGTGCTTGCATCATCTCTTTCTCCTCCCCCTCTACCACTCTCTCTCTATTCCCCGTGTTGCTCTACCACCACTACTCGCCAGAGGAAGATTACAGACCTGACACTAGCTGCTGTGACTTGTTTGTTTTTGTTTTTAAATCCCCGTGTTACTGTTTGTTAAAAAAGTTTTGCAGAAACACAAACCTCCCCGCCGGTAATCATAATTTACGACACGCAATACCTTGGACTACATTGTGTGCAAATACTTCAGCGGCTAATTAAAATGTCCAGGACTTCAAAATGGTTTGTTTGAGCCCTATTGCGAGAGCATGTATGAGGCCAAGGGCTTTAAAGTGTAGACAATTTGGTCGGATATGCAACGAAATATTGTGATGTGTGACCAGGAGTTTTATTTTGGGAGCACTGTGCGACTATGAAAAAAATCTCCCAGTTAATAATTGTTGTAATGATGAAGCTACGCTGTACCGTTGTTTCCTGAGTGCCCTATTGAAGAAAGTCCAGACTCGTACGTGTCATGATAGCACCATTGCTACAGCGAAAACGACTTGCATCTAGCCCAACGAGCTCAAGTGATCTGACCCATATTACCGGCGTAATATTTTTTTCTTCCTATGCAGCGGATCACTGGGACCACATTTTACATCCATAAACCATGTCGTGGGCCGTTCTAAAACTACTCGTGCGTCAACGTTGTTAACCATCTGTGTACACTTTGTTTAGGCGTTACTTCATTGGCTAGCTGGCTAATAACCTGGTTACTTTACCAGTATAACCCAACCATTTGGGGACACAGAAAGAAAGGAAAAGGGATAGCTTCTTCAGGAGATCAATGATCGTAGCAATGAATGAATGGCAGTTATCTTGCATGTGGTCATCACAAACCTGACGTTTTTAAAGAGACTGTGTACCATTTTCAATGTGATGCATCTCAGTAGGAAAAGTGTGATTTTACACAATGTAGAAACCTAATATTCCACAAATGACTTTGTAATTTCAATGACAGGTATTCGTATCAACGTTTTAGCTTTGATATTAAACGGATGTGTTTACAGTGTTACATCTTAGTTTCTAGGGCACCACATGTGCTTCAGAAGTAGCTAGAATTCATATAGGCTCAATATAGGCTGTATCTCCGTCAATTAAAACAAACTTATTTGAAGTGCTCCTAACTTTTTAAAGTTGAGAGCACCAGAGCCAAGGAGAGATGTTAATTTAGAAACCTGACGGGGCCCCAGAAGGTTACAGCAGAAGTCATTACAAGGAGTGCTGCCTGAGAGGCTTGGCTGCTAGCCTGGCCAATTTGCTCCTCTCTAGTTTCTACACCTGGATGTGGCTTGTTTCCCTACTGGGGCGGCTCTGTAGACATATTCTGTGTTTATAGGCTAGGCCTATACCATGTAGCCTAGGTTCCATAGATTTAGAGACCTGTTCAAGAGGTTAGAAAGGGAGACCAATATCCAGAAGGTTGCTGGTTCAAATCCTGGTAGGGACAATGAAAAGTGGGAGAGGATCTGACAATCTCAAGGAATGCTGCTCGTTTAAAATCCTTGGCTCCATCCATCCATTCAGGGAGTCAGTCAGTCAGTCAGTACAGCTGGATGTGGCCTACTGTCCCAATGTATCTCACTGATCATCCCTAAAGCCAACACCTCATTTGGCCGCCTTTCGTTCCAGTTCTCTGCTGCCTGTGACTGGAACGAATTGCAAAAATCGCTGAAGTTGGAGACTTTTATCTCCCTCACCAACTTCAAACATCTGCTATCTGAGCAGCTAACCGATCGCTGCAGCTGTACATAGTCTATCGGTAAATAGCCCACCCATTTTTACCTACCTCATCCCCATACTGTTTTTATTTATTTACTTTTCTGCTCTTTTGCACACCAATATCTCAACCTGTACATGACCATCTGATCATTTATCACTCCAGTGTTAATCTGCAAAATTGTAATTATTCGCCTACCTCCTCATGCCTTTTGCACACAATGTATATAGACTCCCCTTTTTTTCTACTGTGTTATTGACTTGTTAATTGTTTACTCCATGTGTAACTCTGTGTTGTCTGTTCACACTGCTATGCTTTATCTTGGCCAGGTCGCAGTTGCAAATGAGAACTTGTTCTCAACTAGCCTACCTGGTTAAATAAAGGTGAAATAAATAAATAAATAAAAAAACAACTATACTGAACAAAAATTTAAACGCAACATGCAACCATTTCAAAGATTTGACTGCGTTGCAGTTCATATAAGGAAATCTCTCAATTGAAATACATTTATTAAGTCCTAATATATGGATTTCACATGACTGGGAATACAGATATGCATCTGTTGGTCATAGATGCCTTTAAAAAAGGTAGGGGTGTGGACCAGAAAATCAGTCAGTGTCTGGTGTGACCACCATTTGCCTCATGCAGCGCGACACAACTTCTTTGCGTAGATTTGATTAGGCTGTTGATTGTAGCCTGTGGAATGTTGTCCCACTCCTCTTCAATGGCTGTGCGAAGTTGCTGGATTTGGTGGGAACTGGAACATGCTGTTGTACACGTCGATCCAAAGCATCCCAAACATGCTCAATGGGTGACATGTCTGGTGAGTATGCAGGCCATGGTAGAACTGGGACATGGGGCCGTGCATTATCATGCTGAAACATGAGGTGATGGCAGTGGATGAATGGCACAACAATGGGCCTCAGTATCTTATCACGGTATCTCTGTGCATTGAAATTGCCATCGTTAAAATGCAATTGTGTTTGTTTTCCGTAGCTTATGCCTGTCCACACCATAACCACGAGTGGTTTGACATCAGCAAACTGCTCGCCCACACAACGCTATACACGTGGTCTGCGGTTGTGAGGCCGGGTTTGGACGTACTGCCAAATCTCTTAAATGAGGCGGCTTATGGTAGATAAATTAACATTAAATGCACTGGCAACCGCTCAGGTGGACATTCCTGCAGTCAGAATGCCAATTGCACACTCCCTCAATACTTGTGGCATTGTGTTTGTGTGACAAAATCGCACATTTTAGAGTGGCCTTTTACTGTCCCCAGCACAAGGTGTGTCTGTGTAATAATCATGCTGTTTAGTCAGTTTCTTGATATGTCATACTTGTCACGTGGATGAGTTATCTTGGAAAAGGAGACATGCTCACTAACAGGGATGTAAACAAATTTGGAACATTTCAGGTATATTTTATTTCAGCTCATGAAACATGCAACCAACACTTTACATGTTGCGTTTATATTTTTGTTCAGTGTATATTTTCACAATCCTCAGAGCAAAGGGCTGTAAAATCGTCAAAGACAGTTTTGGGGATTTTTTGCGGGTCGTTGGGTATAATTCCATTGAACTGTGTGATGGGACCAAAATTGCACACATTCTTCACTCCATTAATCCTTCAGCCAGGTTGTTATTCCGTTGGCAAGCAAGAGAGACCGAGAGCTTATGTAGCTTACAGTCGTTCCAATGGCCACCGATGTGATTCGTCACCCTGGCAAGGCCCCCATTCCATTTACTATTCTGTAAATGGATTCCGCATTAAGGCCGCCTGCATTAGTGGGGCCTGTAATATGAGCCCTATAGAAAGTGACAATAATGATATGTAAACGTTTCACACGCTGAGGCGGCCCACTTCCCTGAAGAGCGATCAAGGCTGATAAGAGACATTGTCGAGCTGCTACAGCAAACTATCAGCAGGCTCCCTGTTAAGCTCAGGATCGTTACACACTGGAGAAACTCAATAATATTTACTAGGCTGCCCATCTTGTTTCTCTGCCCTTGCCACACACAGTGGACAGCAGGGCTTTAGGCTGATTCAGCTATCTGTTGGGTTCTGTCACTACATTAGTTAGTCCCCATCTGACTGATCATCATTTACTGTCGTGTGTGTGTGTGTGTGTGTGTGTGTGTGTGTGTGTGTGTGTGTGTGTGTGTGTGTGAGACAGTGACATTTGTCACTCAGGCCAAATAAAGTTCTTATTTAGGGGATGGTGATTGTTTACAATGGAGGTCAGAGTATGGTAGTGTTGGTGTTTGGAATTTAAGAGAGCTGTTAATTATCCCTAGAATATCTTTAGAAAGGGAATGTGTTGTGTGGGAATTTAAGAGAGCTGTTAATTATCCCTAGAATATCTTTAGAAATGTAATGTGTTGTGTTGGTTTGGCACAAATTCACATCCTGTGCTGTTTTTCTGACCTAATGTGTGCGTATTTCTTCTTTTTAAACCTGGTGTGTGCGTGTCTCTGATCTGTTCCTGTGCTGTTTGTGTGTTGCAGACCTGCGAGAGATAGTGTTTGTGATCCAGAGCCAGAGTAACTCATTCCACGTGAGTCGGGCGGAGAGACAGAGAGCAGACCTGTTACAACAGACTCAGAGCCTCACACAGGTACCACCAGCGCCACCAATGCCTCTTAGAGTCGCACACACAGCATACGTTTTACTATCCTGTATTTACATTCAAAATCCTATTTTCCCTGAACCCTAACCTTAACTCCTACCCTAATTGTAACCCTAACCTGGGACATGTCCCCATGAGGGACTATTCCTTGTTTTACTATCATTGTGGGGACATTTGTGGCTTTCCGGTACCCACAATGATAGTAATTCACACACACACACACACACACACACACACACACACCACACACACACACACACACACACACACACACGTTTTTAGAGAAACAACAGCAGCATCCCTTAACTTCAACCATCTTCTCTAAGCAATATGGTTCATGGCCACAAATAGCTGTTATTTACCTACTTTCCTCTTTGCTCCCTGTGGACCATATAGCCGTTATCCTTTTGGAATAATTTGTGTGGAAAACCATCAGTTTAGTGTAACCGTGTCAAGTTGAAATACCACCATTGGTATTCTACCATTGAATTGCTTTTTGGTGAAGCTTCCAGCCAAAGTGTTTCAAAATTGTGGTCAAGTGTGTTTGTGAGACAGAGGATGCAAGATCGAATACCAGTGCAGGCTTGTGAGCGAGAAAGCTAGACTTTTAAATAAAGCCATTGAGAGTGGTTACATTTCTCCAGCCCCATCCCTTACCAAAACAGTGGCGGGGTGCCTGCTTTGTTGTTTTTTGAACTGCAGATTGTTCCTTTAACACCGTGTTATAAAACCTAATTAAGGAGTGGAGTTGATAAGTTCTGTACAGAATACCATAGACAACCAATGAAATAAAGGATATGTCTTTTCACAACAAACATAATCAATGAAAGAGGCACCAGTGCAGCCCATGCTTTTTGCCACATGGTGTCAGCATTGCTTTTTATGTGACGGAAACGATCATTGTCTCAGTTTGTATCCCCATCTGAGAGGTAGAGAAAACGAGGTACTGGTAGCATTGTGTATTGTCCAGTAGTGCAATGAAATAAAGTAGCTTTCACCTGGTCAGTCTGTCATGGAAAGAGCAGAGGTGTTCTTAATGTTTCGAACCAATCACGTGTTCTTCATGATCGTTTCGAACCAATCACTCCAATAGATCTGGCAGGCCTCCCTATAGGGGTTATACACTTAGTATACAAAACATTAAGAACACCTGCTCTTTCCATGACATAGACTGACCAGGTGAATCCAGGTGAAAGCTAGGATCCCTTATTGATGTCTCTTGTTAAATACACTTCAATCAGTGTAGATGAAGGGAAGGAGACAGGTTAAAGAATGATTTTTAAGCCTTGATACAAAAAACACATGGATTGTGTATAGTATTTGTGCCATTCAGAGGGTGAATTGGCAACACAAAATCTCAAAGTGCCTTTGAATGGAGTATGGTGGTAAGTGCAAGGCACACCAGTTTGTGTCAAGAACTGCAGCGCTGCTGATTTTTCATGCTCAACAGTTTCAAATCAAATCAAATCAAATGTATTTATATAGCCCTTCGTACATCAGCTGATATCTCAAAGTGCTGTACAGAAACCCAGCCTAAAACCCCAAACAGCAAGCAATGCAGGTGTAGAAGCACGGTGGCTAGGAAAAACTCCCTACAAAGGCCAAAACCTAGGAAGAAACCTAGAGAGGAACCAGGCTATGTGGGGTGGCCAGTCCTCTTCTGGCTGTGCCGGGTGGAGATTATAACAGAACATGGCCAAGATGTTCAAATGTTCATAAATGACCAGCATGGTCAAATAATAATAATCACAGGCAGAACAGTTGAAATTGGAGCAGCAGCATGGCCAGGTGGACTGGGGACAGCAAGGAGGCATGGTCCTAGGGCTCAGGTCCTCCGAGAGAAAGAAAGAGAGAATTAGAGAGAGCATACTTAAATTCACACAGGACACCGAATAGGACAGGAGAAGTACTCCAGATATAACAAACTGACCCTAGCCCCCGACACATAAACTACTGCAGCATAAATACTGGAGGCTGAGACAGGAGGGGTCAGGAGACACTGTGGCCCCATCCGAGGACACCCCCGGACAGGGCCAAACAGGAAGGATATAACCCCACCCACTTTGCCAAAGCACAGCCCCCACACCACTTGAGGGATATCTTCAACCACCAACTTACCATCCTGAGACAAGGCCGAGTATAGCCCACAAAGATCTCCGCCACAGCACAACCCAAGGGGGGGCGCCAACCCATACAGGAAGATCACATCAGTGACTCAACCCACTCAAGTGACGCACCCCTCCTAGGGACGGTATGAAAGAGCCCTAGTAAGCCAGTGACTCAGCCCCTGTAATAGGGTTAGAGGCAGAGAATCCCAGTGGAAAGAGGGGAACCGGCCAGGCAGAGACAGCAAGGGTGGTTCGTTGCTCCAGAGCCTTTCCGTTCACCTTCACACTCCTGTGTGTATAAAGAATGGTCCACCACCCAAAGGACATCCAGCCAACCTGACACAACTGTGGGAATCATTGGCGTCAACATGGGCCAGCATCCCTGTGGAATGCTTTCGACACCTTGTGGAGTCCGTAACCCCCCGACCAATTGAGGCTGGCTGTTCTGAGGGGAGGGGGGTACACAACTCAGTATTCGGAAGGTGTTCTGAATGTTTGGTATACTCAGACTGATTCAGCTGCATATTTCTATAAAAAGTGGCTGTGTGTAAGACAGTCACTTGCAGGAGCTCGCAGAGTTTGTGCGTGCGTGTGTGTGGGTGCGTGCGTGCGAGCATGCATGTACGTACGAGTGTGGAGGCTCTGGCTGTTGCAGGGACCAAGCCCCCCCACCCTTTCCTCACACACCCCACCCAGTCTACTCCATGTGTAAAGCTTAGCATAATGTGTGTCTGTGATGGCTGTGTCTCTCTGAAGTGGTGTAAAGCGATGGGTTTTTGTCCCTGCAGCCTGCCGGGTGTTTGAACTGATTTGTTTCTTACTACCTGAGGTGAAAGTCAAGTTTAGACTGGTGAATATGCCATTATGTTGTTAGTGTGTATATGGGGCTTGACTGAGCTTCTGGCAAACCCCCGGCTGACTAATGTGGTTAACATACTGGACACAGACTAGGATTAGGAATTTACAGTCCAGTACTATGATGGTGTGATGCTAGGTATTTGTGGGGCATTGCTGTTGAGTAGCCTGAGTATTTAAATCAATCTGGAGAGAGGTTGTGTGTCTGTGTGTCTGTGAGCAGCATGGTCCCCCTTGGTTTCCAGTCTGCTGAGTGGAGTGGATGCAGTCATGAACCCTTGTTTTCCTCTCTGTGCGAGACTACCGCAGGCCACTACTGAATACATCACATGCCCTTCAACTCGGAATCAGAGAAGGTTTGATTGAAACCCAAGTTTCGTGTTTTCACGAAAGTGGCTAGGGCAGTCAAATACTTCAATACTTTGTGGCAATCTTTTGCACACCTGAGTACCTTTAGGCTACACACAGTTTGTTTGTTTTAAAATAACGATTCTATAGGTACTTAGTAGAGCTGGGCGATATGAACAAAAATCCATATTGTGATAAATTGCCTGAAATTGCGATAAAAGGATGACCCTTTAAACTACTAGTAGTAGTTTGATGGTTGTAGCTGTCAATTGTCCATTTAACAATCGCCCATATTAGCAAACATTTCATTTCAAGCTTCACTTTCTCTAGTATAGGCTACTTGTTGTAATGAACAACATCAGCAAAATGCCTGCGATAAGTGAACGCTGTGGTCAGTGTCAAATGTTTGGTTTATCGTCCCAGCTCTAGTACTTAGGCTTTGTTTCTGTGCCTCTGCTGTGTCCAACTAAACAAACACAATTTCTCCTAATAAAGATTCTTTGAGGACTGTCCTTCCATAGGTTCCTTAGGTTGTCTTTCCTCCTGCTGTAAACTAAAGACTCTTTGGTTACTCTGCTCTAAATTGAAGAGTTCCTTTCTTAGTTACTCTGCTCAAGATTACTGCTGCAAACGAAAGACTACCTCTTAGGTTAATGTTTTAAAGTAAATACTATTTTAGTTAATCTGCTGTAAAGAAAATACTTCCTTGGGTTACTACTGTAAACACTTCCTTAGTTACTCTGCTCTGAAGTCAATACTTCTTTAGGTTACTGCTGTAAAGTAAAGATTTCCAGAGGTCCCACTGTTGGGCTTGACTTAAACACTCTTTCTCTTTTCAGACACCCCCTCCGATCCTGCTCCTCCACAGTCTGACAGACAATGAGGGAGACTGGAGCATCCTTCCTGTGCTGCCTTAGTAAGTGCTTGGACCTGTCAGCTCTCAAAAGAGCAGCCATTACCCACATTCACAAAGACTTCCATCTTGTAATTCCCATCCATACAGTACAGTATGGATGTAACGATTCACCGATAAAGTTTACGAATCGGTGGTTAAACATTTTTTGGGCCTCAAATGACTTCCTACCTTCCTGAAAATACCGCTCATATTTTGTGACAACTGCCTCCTCTCCTTCAGTGTTGAACTAAGAATGTAATTATGTTGATGGTTATTGAGTCATTTTGCATGCCGAACAACAATATCAGTAGTCTATTTAAAATGTGCACTGTGTGCAGCCTCGTGCGCAGACCAACGAGAGGTAGGCCTATTTCTGATCGACAAGTCACATTCAGCATTTAAATGTTTGCAAAATGGCCTTCACAATATTCAGCTTTATTTGTTGAGTGACAACCAATGTAATTTGCTAGGTCATTTTATTCAAATGCATTTTTGAAAATTGTGATTTACTGGAATATAAATAGGTTAAGCTACTGCCGGAGACAACTCAAGCATGCATGCACATGCAGCTTTCAAGACATGTTGGGCGAGCTTCACCATCCCTTCACCAAATCTAACATTGCCCCCCACCATAGACATATACGTCATTCACACATGCATGCAATCATGCACTCACTCACACACAAACACACTCACTCAAACACACCAGACAGAACCAGCTCATGAGCTCCATCAGCAGCAGGGCCACTCTAAAATGTCAACGTTGAGAACAGAGTGCCCCATGGTGGCGGTGGGGTGACGTCTTTGAAATTGTTTCAAACGAAAACGTGCAGTTCTTGTATCCTATAGGAGCTCGTATCTAGATACGTATCAAATCGCCTTGTAAGGAAAATATGCACATCCCTACTATACAGCATGTCTCCACCTGCTAGGGTCAGGCAAAAACATATCATCTCTGGCAAATAATCATGTAGCAATATTGGAGGTTATATGAAAGTATTATTGATTTAGTACAGCATGACCAATACACACAATACTTAATCCATTTGAATTTTAGAAGGTATTTCTCCTATTGTATAACAGGATTAGCTACCATACTATGATAGTTACCTATAGCCGCCCGTGAACGTATGCCCTGTTCTGCCTTTTGCTAGCCTGGGTGTCAGTCTGTTTCTGCTCTCTTGCCAACTACTTATTGAATTCTCATGCCAAACAATGACAACAATGATGGAGAAGGCAAGAGCGTAATACCAATCTGGAACCAGGCTAGCCTTTTTCCTACAATGAGGTCAAAACGAGAGGTCATGTCATGAATGTATCCACTGGTTCAATAAGCTGTGCAAAGGTCTGGTGACCCTGACAGTATTTCTGCTTCCTCAGTTTATCCTTGTTGTTTGGGAAGAACTCATCCTGGTTGGTGTTTCTGGAAGAGGAGACTAACGTCAAGGTGACCAAACTGCTCCAGGCCCTCAGGAAGTTTGACAGGAGAAAAGTAAGTGACCCACAGACTTAGGATTGTAATAATAATATTTTTATACGGAGGGACCGCTCTGTACCAGTCTTTACTTACCGTATTCACAGTACTTCACTTCTCCTTAGCCAACGACAGGGGAATTTCCCCACTGAGCACCAGCCTTCTGTCTCAGCAGCTGTAATAGTCAGTGGGTTGGACCTAGTCTTGGAAACCCACACCCTAGGAAACAGCAGTGACTAGGGTCTGGGATTAATGATGGACTCTCTTGGTAACTTCGAAAAGGAAAAAAACTATTCCGGGTATGGTCCTCTTCAGCAGAATACCGGCTCTGAAATACTACCCTGGTTATGGTAAAATTAAAGTGAGTATTGGACATCATTTTTCATTCCAACCTTAAGCATTGGGTTGGATCCTGTATCTGGGCCCATATAAACCTAGTTTCTAGGCAGATAGGTTGCTTCCGGCAATATACCAATGCTGGAGCTTAACACATCTGTAGAAGTTCCAGCATCAGTTGGGATAGAGTGGTTGGAAATAGGAATCGTGTTACCGATAACGTCGCTGCCGGATCCACTTGTTGCTCTAGCTCAGGGATGGGCAACTCCAGTCCTCGGGGAACCCAGCTAACACACTTGACTCCAATAATCAACTTCAGTTTAGAATGCAATTAATTGAATAAGCTGTGTTTGCTAAGGATGGAGAAAAAGTGTGACACCACTCTGGCATCCCAGGACCAGAGTTGCCCATCTCTGCTCCAGCTAAACGCAATTCCTGCCTGCATTTTAAGCTCTGCCTACCCAAACTCATTATTTGTTGGGAGAGTTGTCTGTCATGAAGAGGAATTTTACGAAATGTTAGATAGAAGCCGACATCATCCCCGAACCTTGTGCCGTTGCCTATCTTGGCCTGTCTAGGCCTGCAGTCCAACCAGCCTGTAAAGCAGGCTGTCTGTCAAACACAGTATGAGCTGTTTTAGCCTCCCGTCCTCCGGAGGCCTATTTTAATCTCTCACTCCAACAATAATAATAATTAACATTTAACAATTAACATGTAACAGTTAACATTTTATCTTGACCGGCAGCACAGATGCATGCAGGGTTTATTAAGGTGTCATCATTTGGGGCGGCAGGTAGCTTAGTGGTTAGAGCATAGGGCCAGTAACCGAAAGGTTGCTAGATCGGATTGCCGTCGCTCTGCCCATGAACAAGGCAGTTAACCCACTGTTCCGAGGCCGTCATTGTAAATAAGAATTTGTTCTTAACTGACTTGCCTGGTTAAATAAATAAGTATTTAAAAAAAAAAAAAATATATATATATATATATATATATATAGAGAGATTTTTTTTATTTTTAAATATACCATTTTACTTCTAGCTTGTCTCCAGGGCCACTCACTGAGGTTCAGGATCCAGGTGTTGCAGGTTGATTACCTAGTTGTTTTAAACCACGAGCACAGGATGCCAATAGAAGGTTTTGTCCTCCATAGTGTTATTGAGTTAATATTAATTTTGTTTTAGAAAAGTGGATTCTGTGGATAAAACCAGATAATGACAGTTGAAAGAGGTGTTGCTTCATTTGCTTCACCTGTCATCCTATTGACTGTAGAAAAGTGAATGCTTAAACTTTCTGGATTTTGTTACCATCAATAATTTGTATAGGTTTTATCAATGTTTCCAATTTACTTGGCTTTCCTACGGTCAAACATATATTTCTTGTTGTCTTGGGAGTTCAAAAATTATGTTTTTGTTGCTTATTTTTATGGATGAAAGATGAGGTTTTTGATAAGCCTGTACAGTTGAAACAGGCTTTAAACCAAAGCACGGGATAGAGAACTCAAAGCCCAATATCATCCAACGGCCATCCTGATTAGTACATCCCGATACCGTCCAATGAACAACATCAAACTAATTACACCTCCCGGTGGTACACCAGACCTTCACCAAAAAACAGAGAACAGAGGTTCAAGCTATTCTTACTCTGAAAAACAATGCATAATAATTAAGTGAACCTTCCATCTGCTAGCCGGGACAGCCTGGAACCTGTAAGGGATTCCAATTCCAAGTGGGAAATAGAATTCATTATTATCTCATCATCCACACACAGCCCTGAGCTCTGTGCACAGCGCTATATCAGGGATGTAGGCTGTCGGAAACGATGTAGGCTGTCTTATGACTCATTTTAATAAATCACTCTGTATGTGTGACTTCAATTTAGACTCAATTCGATTCAGTATTAACGCAGGGACCATCTTTACTATGGTCAAATAAAGTCCCAGAATAGTTTTGGGTACTTTAAAAACAGCTACTACTTTAATAACTGGTAGACTCCCCTCAGAGATATGCTTCCATTTATCCAAATAAAATAAGTGTATGCATGCAAGCAGTAGTTTGTTAACAAAGACATGAGTAAATTTGCTTGTCATGTCTAATTGGGAATCATGTTTGCTCTTTTTATAAAATGTCTTTCTGCAATGTTTCTAATGTTTATCACCTCAATGAATACAGCCCAGATGTGTGGCGCATTAGCAGCAATGTCACCATGATGCTGATGATGTCACATCCATCCCTCAGGAGTGGTTCCTGGGTAAACCTCTTC
The DNA here is from genome assembly GCF_018296145.1 of Oncorhynchus tshawytscha. Classification (NCBI taxonomy): domain Eukaryota; kingdom Metazoa; phylum Chordata; class Actinopteri; order Salmoniformes; family Salmonidae; genus Oncorhynchus; species Oncorhynchus tshawytscha. The sequence continues at coordinate 46,426,280 of NC_056441.1, read as the reverse complement.
ATGATGAGGAGTCGACCATCATCCACCACTACGCCTTTGCAGAGAACCCCTCCATCTTTAAATACCCAGACTTCTCTGCTGCCTGGGCCCTTAGCATCCCCCTGCTTGACAGGTCAGGTCCTAATCTATATCTACCTTGTTTAACTCTTGTTGTCTCCATCTACCTTTAAAGGTGCAATCTGTGATTTGTACATCCATTTTTTTTTTTTTACTTCTAAATTAATGAAATAACTACTGTATTTCTTCTTGGAAAATATAACTTATGAATGCCTCGTGAGATTAGTTCAACTGTTTTATCTGATCAGAACCCAAAATATAAGCTGTTTCAGTCCACTGTTTATAAACAATGTGTACTGAACAAAAATTTAAAGTGGTGGTCCCATGTTTCATGAGCTGAAATAAAAAAATCCCAGAAATGTTCCATACGCACAAAAAAGCGTATTTCTCTAAAATGTTGTGCACAAATTTGTTTATATCCTTCTTAGCGAGTATTTCTTCTTTGCCAAGATAATTCATCCAACTGACAGATGTGGCATATCAAGAAGCTGATTAAACAGCATGGTCATTACACAGGTGCACCTTGTGGGGACAATAAAAGGCCACTAAAATGTGCAGTTTGTCACACAACACAGTGCCACAGATGTCAAGTTTTGAGGTGAGGGAGCGAGCAATTGGCATGCTGACTGCAGCAATGTCCACCAGAGCTGTTGCCTGATAATTGGATGTTCATTCCAACGTTGTTTTAGAGAATTTGGCAGTGCGTCCAACAGGCCTCACAACCACAGACCACGTGTAACATCTGGCTTCTTTACCTTTGGGATAAAGTCCACCCAGACCCACCCATGGCTGCACCCCTACCCAGTCATGTGAAATCCATCGATTAGGGCCTAATGATTTTTATTTCAACTGATTTCCTTATATGAACTGTAACTCAGTAAAATCTTTGAAATTGTTGCATGTTGCGTTGATATTTTTGGTCAGTATAAGTTGAAAAAAACAACACTTTATAGCTTTAAAACCTAGTTAGAACTATCAGTTCTGATCTGTTCTGATCTGATGGATACACCCATAGATCTATTTTCCCTTTTGGTCTTTAGAAACCTGAATAGTGACCACATCTCAGCAATAATGTGCTCTACTGGACAATAACTTTTTTTATACTGTTTATTTCAGTCTATCAATAATCATTGTTGAATTCTTAGTGGTCTAGGGAAATAAGAATATTTATAACTGCAAATTCTAATAGACAGGGATTTGATCTTGCAGGCTCGCAAGCAAAGTGAGAGATGAACCACTCAAGTCTGACTTCACTATCGATCTGAAGCATGAGGTAAGATTTATATCTGACCGCTTTATCACTGTGAGTTCTGATGGTTCTAATGGAAATCTGTATAAAGAGTAATTCAATCAAATGTAAAATATTGGAATATCGGCTACAGTTTGACGGCATGGAGTAAAGCAGATGTTTTTATCGCTTCATAATTTGTGTCACTAACCACGAATCCCTCAACAGTTTTTATGCACATATAAAACCCATATTTAAAAAAATGATGGAAACAGGAAGTCTGGGTACAATTTTAGAAATGCAAACAGATAATTTTTTGTTCGACATGGTGGGATCTTTTTGTGTCTGTAAAATTAATTATGCGAGAAATGGCAGTGGAAATGTCTTAATGCGCAAATATTGATATAACCATCATATTGGGGGAAACGAATTGGAGTCCCACTATGACTCGAGAAAGAATGCAGTTTATTTTGCTACAGATTAAATAAATTATGATGACGTTCAGAGTATGGTGTGAGTGCACAGTGATCTTGATGCTCCTTTCCCAAACATATTGAGGATCTTATTCTGGTGACATGATGATTATTGCTTGACTGCCGTTTGACAAATAAAATACCCTTGCTCTTATCCATAATAATCTCATCAAAGCCTACCGGCATTGTATCTGCAAGCTGTTGGTTAGAGCACACGTGCCAAGACCAGAGTGGGCACATTTGCTATTTAACACAACAGTTTGTGACAAAACTAGAGTTAGAGATGAAAATGTGATGGAAACTCATATAACTTTAGATTTTTTTTTCGGGACATGAAAACTTAAGCGTTAAAAGTATTGTATATTTTCAGTGCACTACGTCATCACACACTGATTTTTGCCCGCAACAAGTCCATTTGATGGAAGCACACCACTGGTGGGAAAATGTGCATATTTTCTTTTTGCGGATTCTAGAATATTGTCATGAAAATCTGTTGCAAATTGGATTGAAACCTAGTTTATCTTCAATTTGTATTATCCTTCTCTGCTGTCCCCTGCCTTTTCCTGCTGCTGTTGACTGGAGAGCCAAGCAGATGCTAATCAAGTGAAGTATAATTTAATATAACCAGGTGTCAAAAACTCATTACATCTGACAATAGCCCAATAGAAGCAGCTTCCTCCTCATAAAGCCCCCGGTGGCTGTCACATTGTTGTCTGAGGACACTCTGTCCCTGTGACTTTGCCTTTCCATTCTGTTTTTTTAGCCCCATCTCAGAGCATCTTCAGTCCTTCATTCAGCGGAGAAATAGAATTGCACTCACTGTGTCTCTGTCTCAGCTGGGTTTTTCTCCCAACTGTCTGGACTCATATTGCCTGTCACATTTCTCTGACTCATGGATTTAGCCTCAGATATGAAAGACAGGGAAAGATAACACTTTACAATAAGGATATATTAACATTAGTTAATGCATTAGTTAACCTGAATAAATAATTAATTCATATATCTACTAAGCAATTATTCATGGTATGTATGTTTACTAAGCCATCAACAATCCATGAATTCATTATTTATCAAGCTTATAGTTCATGTCAGTTAATAGGTTAGACGTCAATGAGGTATTTGACATTATTGATCATAGTCTGCTGATGGAAAAATGTACAGTTGAAGTCGGAAGTTTACATAGACCTTAGCCAAATACATTTAAACTCAGTTTTTCACAATTACTGACATTTATTCCAAGTAAAAATTCCCCGTCTTAGGTCAGTTAGGATCACCACTTTATTTTAAGAATGTGAAATGTCAGTATAATAGTTGAGTGAATGATTTATTTGAGCTTTTATTTATTTCATCACATTCCCAGTGGGTCAGAAGTTTACATACACTCAGTTAGTATTTGGTAGCATTGCCTTTAAATTGTTTAACTTGGGTCAAACGTTTTTCCACAAGCTTCCCACAATAAGTTTGGTGAATTTTGGCCCATTCCTCCTGACAGAGCTGGTATAACTGAGTCAGGTTTCTAGGCCTCCTTGCTCGCACACGCTTTCTCAGTTCTGCCCATAAATTCTCTATAGGATTGAGGTCAGGGCTTTGTGATGGCCACTCCAATACCTTGACTTAGTTGTCCTTAAGCCATTTTGCCACAACTTTGGAAGTATGCTTGGGGTCATTGTCCATTTGGAAGACCCATTTGCAACAAGCTTTAACTTCCTGACTGATGTCTTGAGATGTTGCTTCAATAATAATTTTCCTTTCCTCATGATGCTATCTATTTTGTGAAGTGCACCAGTCCCTCCTGCAGCAAAGCACCCCCACAACATGATGCTGCCACCCCCGTGCTTCACAGTTGGGATGGTGTTCTTCAGCTAGCAAGCCTCCCCCTTTTTCTCCAAACATATCGATGGTCATTATGGCCAAACAGTTCTATTTTTGTTTCATCAGACTAGAGGACATTTCTCCAAAAGTACGATCTTTGTCCCTATGTGCAGTTGCAAACCGTGTCTGGCTTTTTTATGGCGGTTTTGGAGCAGTGGCTTCTTCCTTGCTGAGAGGCCTTTCAGGTTATGTCGATATAGGACTCGCTTTACTGTGGATATAGATACTTTTGTACCCGTTTCCTCCAGCATCTTCACAAGGTCCTTTGCAGTTGTTCCGGGATTGATTTGCACTTTTCGCACCAAAGTACGTTCATCTCTAGGAGACAGAACGCGTCTCCTTCCTAAGCGGTATGACGGCTGCGTGGTCCCATGGTGTTTATACTTGCGTACCATTGTTTGTACAGATGAACGTGGTACCTTCAGGCGTTTGAAAATTGCTCCCAAGGATGAACCAGACTTGTGGAGGTCTACAAAAAATTTCTGAGGTCTTGACTGATTTCTTTAGATTTTCCCATGATGTCAAGCCAAGAGGCACTGAGTTTGAAGGTAGGCCTTGAAATACATCCACAGGTACACCTCCAATTGACTGAAATGATGTCAATTAGCCTATCAGAAGCTTCTAAAGTCATGACATAATTTTCTGGAATTTTCCAAGCTGTTTAATTAAAGGCACAGTCAACTTGTATGTAAACTTCTGATCCACTGGATTCGTCATAGAGTGAATTATAAGTGAAATACTCTGTCTGTAAACAATTGTTGGAATAATGACTTGTGTCATGCAAATTAGATATCCTAACTGACTTGCCAAAACTATAGTTTGTTAACAAGAAATTTGTGGAATGGTTGAAAAATAAGTTTTTATGACTCCAACCTAAGTGTATGTAAACTTCAGACTACAACTGTATGTGTTATGGCAGTACACCCCCTGCTATATTGTGGATAAAGAGTTACCTGTAACAGAACACAGAGGGTGTTCTTTAACAGTGGGGACTGTGAAGTGGCACACACACAGGCACAGACACACATGGTAAGACACGCACTCGACACACATGTACATATGGATGTTGTATTGTAAATATGTGGTAGTGGAGTAGTGGCCCGAGGGAACATACTAAATGTATTGGGTAAAGTGTTATGAAATATAATGTAATATTTTTTGTTATATATACAGTGGGGCAAAAAAGTATTTAGTCAGCCATCAATTGTGCAAGTTCTCCTACTTAAAAAGATGAGAGGCCTGTAATTTTCATCATAGGTACACTTCAACTATGACAGACAAAATGAGAAAAAAATCCAGAAAATCACATTGTAGGATTTTTAATGAATTTATTTGCAAATTATGGTGGAAAATACAAATCGCACATTTACCAGTGGCTAACTGATGTGCCATGACAACTTGTTAATCATTAGTGAACTAACTGCATAAAAAAATGTAATAATACATCAGAGTATGTAATTTATCTTTAATTTCAAAAGCAGAATTATCAACATCACAGTTTCATCACAAGCTTTTCTAACGTTAGCTAACTTGAAAGATTAGCCTACCAAAACAGTAGCTAACTAACAGCAGATAATGACTTGGTATAAATGTCTGCATTGAACTTCATTTTGGTAGCCAAATGTTTGCCGTTTGTTGTAAATACTGCTGTCACAGTGTTTTGAAATGTTAGACATGGCATGCTAGCTAATCATTAGCTTGGTGGCTAGCTTCTTTTTTTGTGATTACAGGTTTTATTTGTCATTCTGGTGAGCTGCAGTGATTGGCAAATCTTGGTTTGATATTGAAGTGTAGTATGTTGTCCCCTGGAGGTGGAGGTGAAGTAGCTGTGTAATTTCATAGCCTACATTTTTCTGGAACACAGAGAGGCAAACACAAACTCACTGGGCACGTCGAACCAGCGCTTCTCACTTGCAGCTTTCATCTCCAGACAGTCCTTTCCTACTCCAGTGTTATTGGGCTCGTAAGTGTTGCGGTTAGTGTAATAAAACCTGGACCAATCTGACCACATTCATGTTCCCTCCTTGACTGCATCAAAACCTCCATCCCAGGTCCTAGGTAGCTGGCCAGTGGTATCCTGTATCAGTGCTTGCATGGACTGGTACTTTAAAAAGCTCTGCACGGATGCTCGGTTTCCACTAAGTGCCAAACAGTTTTGTTCCAAATTGGCCCATGACCACTGAATGCTGACAAACTTGAAACAGCGTGATCCATAGGTTTTCATCAAGGATTCTGCCACCACTATGCTTCACCATAGGGATTGTGCCAGGTTTTCTCCAGACGTGACGCTCGACATTCAGGCCAAAGAGTTCAATCTTGGTTTCATCAGCCCCAAGAATCTTGTTTCTCATGGTCTGAGAGTGTAGATTGATGAGGAAAAATGTACATTCTCTCCATTTTATAATAAGGCTGTAACGTAACAAAATGTGGAAAAGGTAAAGGGGTCTGAATACTTTCCGAATGCACTGTATATCAGACCGTATAGCGCTGGTATGACAAAACATGTATTTTTACTACTCTAATTATCTTTGTAACCAGTTAATAATAGCAATAAGGCACCTTGGGGGTTTGTGGTATATGACCAATATACAACGGCTAAGGGCTGTATCCAGCACTCCGCTTTGCGTCGTGCTTAAGAACAGCCCTTAGCTGTGGTATATTGGCCACATACCACACCCCCTCGGCCTTATTGTTTTAATCGAGTATTGAGTGAATTTCATTCTCTACCTCTTCGAGGTCACTGTAGTTACAAACTCTCTCCTCTTCCATTTCACCGCAATACCGTTCTGTTTCAATACACGGGCAATATCCCTGATCTTACCTGTGCACATAGGGGGTGGCAGGTAGCCTAGTGGTTAGAGCGTTGGACTAGCAACCGGATGGTTGCAAAATAGAATCCCCGAGCTGACAAGGTAAACATCTGTCGTTCTGCCCCTGAGCAAGGCAGTTAACCCACTGTTCCTAGGCCGTCATTGAAAATAAGAATTTGTTCTTAACTGACTTGCCTAGTTAAATAAAGGTTTAAAAAAACCTCCTGCTTTTAAGTAGGGTGTACATAACACACACTATGGACACCACTTCATATTGGTGCATTTGGCTATTACAGCCACACCCATTGATGACAGGTGTACAAAATTGAGCACATAGCCATGCAATCTCTATAGACAAACATTGTCAGTAGAATGGCCCGTACTGAAGAGCTCAGTGACTTTCAACCTCCACCATCAGAGGATGCCACCTTTCCAACAAGTCAGTTTTTCAAATTTCTGCCCTGCTAGAGCTGCCCTGGTCAACTGCAAGTGCTGTTATGTCTATGAACAACAATGTCTCAGCCGCAAAGTGGTAGGCCATCAAGCTCACAGAACGTCAAGTGCTGAAGCATGTATTCTATTCTGGCAATTGGCATATCCAACAGTCGATTCCAAAGTCTCACCATGCATGCCTTCCATCTCAGCTCACAGGGTTCCCAACACAGGTCCCCACTAATTCCCAGTGTAGGTGCAAACTTGTGGACACACAAAAAATCACTAGCTACTTAGCTATTTTGATGTCGACCGATTAATAGGAATGGCCGATTAGGGCCGATTTCAAGTAACAATCGGAAATCGGTATTTTTGGAAACTTTATCAATGTAGAAGAAAATAAAAATGTTCCTACTTTGGTCATCCTACTTTGATCTGGTTTCATCCAAATATCATCAAATTTCATGAAAAACATGATTTGGGTTGTTTAGGACCTCTTTAATCTCAATTTAAATAACTGTATTGCGGCCATTCATGGCTTCCTGTTTCACTGGGGCATTAAAAAAGACAAAGACAACAAACATTTAATAGAAGAATCCCTAATGTTGACAAATTTCCGACGAAGGGGCATAGACTTCAACTACCGATTTCGGCTTGCCTCAAGAAAAAATGTGTTTGCATGAGCAGCTGAAAAAAACAGTAACAGTATCTTCCCATGTTGTTGCAGGTAGCTCTGTATATCTGGGAGAATGGCCAAGGGCCTCGTCTGACGGCAGTCCCAGAGCTGTGTACTGAGCCAGAACACTCTCCCACTGCCCAACACTGTGCTACCACCCTCAGCAGTCCTGCTCCCCTGTGTGTAGGTACCACGTTGTGCATACTGTACATCACAGGTCCATTATTGACCACAGATCTGGGTTGAATAGTTTTTTTTTTCTTACTTGGTGCACTTGATTGGGGTTTAACCGGCATTGCACCAATGGAATAGTCCCAAAGGGGCAGATACATGCTTTTGGCCCAAATCTGCAACACCCCCCTGGTCTCACACAGGAACGATGATTATGTCAGTCTTTATGCATGCAAACTATCAGAGAGTTGGAGAGGAATCTCAGGATTACTTCATTGTCCAAATCCTCTTTTTCCCTCAAGCGTTATTTTAGAGAACCCTCAAATCTTCTTCCAGTACTTTACATTCCTGGATGAGACTCTCTTCAGCAGGAAATTCCATGCTGGATTTCTGTTTCACAGCGTCGGGCAGCTAGCGTCCACAAGAGCCGTGTTGGTATCACACCTTGTACCGCTTTTCGGGATTCATGTGTCCAAAAAAACTACACTGCCTGTTAAATCAAAATAACAAATAAATGAGAATTACAACCCTTGATGACTCCATCTTAACTTAATTGTATCCTATAAGGTTATTCAAGCAATAGTAAAATAGACTACAGACAAGTGTTCCCTCATTCAGGGGCAGCGATCTCTCTCTCTCCTTCTCGTGATCCCAATCACACGTAGGACTATTGATAAATTATAAACTTCTTAGTGTTTACATAGCCCATTTAAGTCTCTAGTCTTTTTAGTGAGAGTAATCAAGCCTCACCAGAAAGTCATAACAGAGGTCAGAGGTCATTCAACCCCATTAAGTGAGTGTTTCTTTCCCTGTATTTCAGACATTACTTAAAAATATTTCAAACATTTTGTGTATCAGGTTTACATTGGATTTTTCCTTACATTTCTTAACAAGAGAATGTATATGTGTGCCACCAAATTTCTGACAATAGATACTTTAATTTGTGTGCCCTTTAAGGTGCATCACTTCTAACCTGTGAAAAACCAATTAAAACCAAAATAACAAGACCCCACACATTAAACCAGTATAAACACCACTAACAAATATTCATAGCAGGTAAAAACAAACAAAATGGTTAGGCCTTACTTAATTTGGGAGTTCCCTTAACAACTCAATCTGGGTAGCTTCATACTAACTCCCAAGGCACCTACCTCGGAAAGCATTTGACATTATAAACATGATTTTTAAAAACTTGGTAGCAGACATTCCATCAGTCCTGGAAGAAAGAAAATAAATATGTACTTAGTTTGCACATCATCAGTCCATAAAATTCTTAATCTTAATTGAGTTCACTGCATCTTGGGCAGGAAGTCTTAAGCCGTGCCTACACAGAATTATACTTCAGAAACATCAGATGATATGGTGTCCCATTAAGCAGAATAGGCACCTTCTAAAGATAACCATCCCAGAGCCCCTTTCTTGTAAATCTTATCATTTTTACCTGTTGCATTGACATATGTTCTGTACGGACAGTCCCTGAGACCTAAACTAGTCATAATATGAAACCTGTTGTTTAACAACTCTACTAGGTCCTGGACACAGTTCCACGTATTGGAAACAAATTGTTTTAGATGACATTACATTTGTTCTACCCAAACTATAGAATTAAGTAATAATAATTGGAACTTGTCAAAAACGTATCTTATTCAATTCTTCATACCTCTGTCCCACAATTCCCCACTGTGTCCCTTAGTCTGTTTGAGTTCAGTTAGCACTTGCTGCTATCTATTGTTCCACAGGAAACGTTTCTCTAACCCAAACACCAGATATCAGCCCCAATGCTCAATCCCTCTGTTCGTAATGTGACCTTATATTGAGTGCTATCTGAAAACCACTAATATTACCATTCACTGTGTTACTTTCACGAGTATCCATATCTGTTTCCCTCAACTAGGATTCTCTTCTTCCCAATAGGAAGACATTCTTAATATCTACTGCTAATATACTTGGATCACTCTCAAACAATGTTCTGCTTTTCCCCCTATTGCAAGGTTTAACATCAAAACAAAACAAACCAAACATGATAACTTTCTCCATATTAGACGGCATTGTTTATAATTTTGTCTACCCTACTATGTCACTCTATATTTATTTCAAATTTCTGTTGGATATTCACTTTATGCTTCACACTTATTAAATGTCTATTATTTTAAGATGAACATCTAATGCCCTGACTTTATGAAATACATCTGCCAATTCAGAAGGGAAGAGATACACTTTGGAGGGAGCTTCCTTTTTCAGCTCTCGAGATAAGAATCTCTTTCTGGGATCAACTTTCACTATAACTGGGCTGGCACTGTCTATCAGTCCCCTATAGATGGCGTGCTCTGTCCATACTAAGTCTCTACCTAGCAAGTTAAACTCGATTAATCATTATACATTCATACATTGTTACTTTATCAAATCTAGTAACCCATTATGCTACTCATTTCTCTGTGACTGTGAAAGTTGTATGTTATTATTTCTATTATTACTTAATGAAAACTCTAATAACCCATGATACGCTTCATACAGTTGAAGTCGGAAGTTTACACACACCTTAGCCAACTGCATTTAAACTCAGTTTTTCACAATTCCTGACATTTAATTCTGGAATCTGGAATTATTTATTTCAGCTTCTATTTTTTTCATCACATTCCTAGTGGGTCAGAAGTTTACATGCACTCAATTAGTATTTGGTAGCCTTGCCTTTAAATTGTTTAACTTGGGTCAAACGTTTCTTGTAGCCTTCAACAAGCTTCCCACAAAAGTTGGGTAAATGTTGTCCCATTCCTCCTGACAGAGCTGATGTTACTGAGTCAGGTTTGTAGGCCTCCTTGCTCGCACATGCTTTTTCATTTCTGCCGACAAATGTTCTATAGGATTGAGGTCAGTGCTTTGTGATGGCCACTCCAATACCTTGACTTTGTTGTCCTTAAGCCATTCTGCCACAACTTTGGAAGTATGCTTGGGGTCATTGTCTATTTGAAAGACCCATTTGCAACCAGCTTTAACTTCCTGACTGATGTCTTGAGATAATGCTTCAATATATCCACATAATTTAATGTATATTTTTGTTTCATCAGACCAGAGGACATTTCTCCAAAAAGTACGATCTTTGTCCCCATGTGCAGTTGCAAACCGTAGTTTGGCTTTTTTGTGGTGGTTTTGGAGCAGTGGCTTCTTCCTTGCTGAGCGGCCTTTCAGGCTATGTCGATAAAGGACTCGTTTTACTGTGGATTTAGGTACTTTTGTACTTGTTTCCTCCAGCATCTTCACAAGGTCTTTTGCTGTTGTTCTGGGATTGATCACCAAAGTACGTTCATCTCTAGTAGACAGAACGCGTCTCCTTCCTGAGCGGTATATGACGACTGCATGGTCCCATGGTGTTTATACTTGCATACTATTGTTTGTACAGATGAACGTACCTTCAGGCGTTTGGAAATTGTTCCCAAGGATGAACCAGACTTGTGATCTACAATTAATTTTCTGAGGTCTAAGCTGATTTCTTTAGATTTTCCCATTATGTCAAGCCAAGAGGCACTGAGTTTGAAGGTAGACCTTGAAATACATCCATAGGTAGACCTCCAATTGACTCAAATTATGCCAATTAGCCTATTAGAAGCTTCCAATGCCATGACATTATTTTCTGGAATTTTCCAAGCTGTTTAAAGGCACAGTCAACTTAGTGTATGTAAACTTCTGACCCACTCAAATTGTGATACAGTGAATTATAAGTGAAATAATCTGTCTGTAAACAATCGTTGGTACAATTAATTGTGTCATTCACAAAGTAGATGTCCTAACCGACTTGCCAAAACTATAGTTTGTTAATTTAATTAGGACTAGGCCCTTTTTAAAAAAGTTTACTGCCTGAATGACGTGCTCAAAGTAAACTGCCTGTCGCTCAGGTCCTGATGCCAGGATATGCATATAATTGGTACCTTTGGAAAGAAAACCCTTGGAATTTCGAATAAATGTTAAACTAATGTAGGAGAATATAACACAATAGATATGGTTGGAAAAAATCCAAAGAAAAACCATCCAGAATTTATTTTATTTTTGTAGAGACCATCCTCTTAATAATGCAAGAGAAAGGTCATGTTGAAAATTAGCTCCCTCAATGCAATTCCTATGGCTTCCACAGGGTGCCAGCAGTCTATGTTCATGCTTGTAACTTCAAAAACGAATAAGAAATAACAGTTTTTGTAGAAGGACACAGTCTTTGTTTGCGCGCGCCATGAAGACATTACACACCTGCTGAAATCAATTTCATATTGAACATACTTCTTTCCAAAATAAATATTATAGTTTGATTACATTTTAGGGTATCTGAGGAGTAAATCGAAAGGTATTTTGACTTGTTGAAAGAAAGTTTGAACGAGTGGATTGCTCAAATCGATGGCGCCAACTAAACAGACTATTTGGGATATAAAGAAGGATTTTATCTAACAAAACAACACTACATGTTATAGCTGGGACCCTTTGGATGACAAATCAGAGGATGATTTTCAAAATGTAAGTGAATATTTAGTATTTGTATGTAAATGTATGAAACCTGTGCCAGTGGAAAGAATTTAAGCTTTCAGCCGATATAATACACTTATATGTACCGAAATGTTTAAAATCCATATTATTTATGATCATTTATTTGAATTAGAAAACACTCTAAAGTTTCCAAAACTGTAAGAATATTGTCTGTGAGTATAACAGAACTGAAATTGCAGGCGAAAGCCTGAGGAAAATCCAATCAGGAAGTGCCTCTTATTTTGAAACCTCTGTTCCTATGCAAGCCTATCCTCCATTTAAAGGGATATCAACCAGATTCCTTTTTCTATGGCTTCCCTAAGGTGTCAACAGTCTTTAGACATAGTTTCATGCTTTTATTTTGAAAAATGAGCGTGAAGGATCACATTGCGTAAGTGGATAGGTGGGGGCTCTCAGAGTGAGTTTTGCGCAACTGAGTAAAGCGGGCCATTGTTTCTCCCGCTGTTATTGAAAAAACTACACACCCGGTTGATATATTATCAAATATATATTTTAAAAACAACTTGAGGACTGATTATAAAAAACGTTTGACATGTTTCTGTGGACATTATGGATATTATTTGGAATACATTTGGAATACATTGTCTGCATTGTCGTGACCGCTCTTTCCTGTGGATTTCTGAACATAACGCAACAAATAAACGTCGGTATTTGGGGTATAAAAATCATCTTTGTGGAACAAAAGGAACGTTTGTTGTGTATCTGGGAGTCTTGTGAGTGAAATCATCCGAAGATCATCAAACGTAAACGATTTTTTTGATTGCTTTTCTGATTTTCGTGACCTAGCTACTTAATGCTTAGTGTACATAATGTTATGCTGCGCTATCGATAAACTTACACAAACGCTTGGTTTGCTTTCGCTGTAAAGCATAATTTCAAAATCTGAGACGACAGGTGGATTAACAAAAGGCTAAGCTGTGTTTTGCAATATTGCACTTGTGATTTCGTGAATATGAATAATTTTTAGTAATTTTATTTGACTGTGGCGCTATGCTATTCAGCGGTTGCTGATGACAATTATCCCGGTACCGGGATGGGTAGCGTCAAGAAGTTTTTTAAGGAGATTTATTTTTCACATGTAATTTGTGGAGTGGTTGAGAAACGAGTTTTAATGACTCCAACCTAAGTGTATGTAAACTTCCGACTTCAACTGTATGTTACATTATCTTTAGTAACCCATTATACTTCCTTAACACTAGTGTTCTCTAGTAATAGCATATTCTGGAATAGTACTTTCTCCTTTCATATCTCCGCATACATAATAATGTTATACCATCAAACTCCACTGATGAGTCATGTTACCCTCTGAGACATGTTATTTTCTTTACTAATGAGACATGTTATCCTCGATTGAGATCTTGAGAAATGTTATACTCTACCTGTTACTCTGGACCCTGATCTCTCTTGACGAACATATCAAGAATATTTCAAGGTCAGCTTTTCTCCATCTTTGTAAATTGCAAAAATCTGAAACTTTTTGTCCAAAAATTATGCAGAAAGTCTAATCCATGCTTTTGTCACTTCTAGATTCGACTACTGCAATGCTCTACTCTCTGCCTCCGACCCTAGTAGTGCTAAACCCAGCTGCTAGAATCCTGACTAGAACCCACAAATGTTATCATATTACTCCAGTGTTAGCTAGTAGACTCTCAGGATAGGGGGCAGTATTTCCCCTTTGGATGAATTGCGTGCCCATAGTGAACTGCATCAAAATCTGTCCTAAATTGCTAATATATGCATATTATTATTATTATTGGATAGAAAACACTCTGAAGCTTCTAAAACCGTTTGAATTATGTCTGTGAGTATAACAGAACTCACAGGGCAGGCAATCTTCCAAACTAGTTTTGGAATCCTGAAAGTTGGGGCAACATTGACGTCATCGCCCCCTCCCTTCCCAACAAGTTATGGATCTGGAAACACTTCCTATGTCTTCCACTAGATGTCCTCATTCAGTAGAAAGTGGAATGGAGCATATGCTGTGAACTTTGACCTAATGGGATGAAAAGTTTTAAGTGTCGCAAAGATTTTCATGTGCGTGAAGGCGCGCTTGGGGAAAGAGTGCTTCCTTTGTTCCAATCAGCCTCCGATGAACATGGATGTCCCGGTTGGAATGATATTCGATCTGTATGATTATAACATCCCAAAGATTGATTCTGCACTTAGTTTGACCAGTTTCGTCGACCTGTAATATGTAATTTGGAAGTTTTGATGCACAATTATTCTGGACCAGATGTCATTTTTTGGGCATTTGAGCTGAAAGTGTTAGCAGATGCTACTACATGGACACTAGAATTGAACATTATGAAACAAAATGATTTATTGTTGAAGTAGGACTCCTTCCACTACATTCTGATCAAAGACCATCAAAGGTAAGGGAATATTTATGTTATAATTTTGTATTTCTGTTGACTCCAACATAGCGGAGAAATATTGTTACGTCTGAGCGCCGTCTCAGATTATTGCATGTAGGCTAACGTAACGTAAAAAAAAATGTGACACAGCGGTTGCATTAAGAACCAGTGTATCTTTCTAATTATATGTAGAACATGTATCTTTAGTCAAAGTTTATGATGAATATTTCTGTTATCTGGCGTAGCTTTCTATAATTTCTCCGGACATTTTGGAGAATTTTCTGAACATGGTGTCAATGTAAACCGAGATTTATGGATATAAAATGCATATTATCGAACAAAACATAAATGTACTGTGTAACATGTCATATGACTGTCATCTGATGAAGATTTTCAAAAGGTTAGTAAATTATTTTTCTTTTAATCCTGCTTTTGTGATTGTATCTTTTGTTCTACAAAATGGCTGCCTATTGTCTGTGGTTTGGTGGTGGTATAACATAAATATGTGCTATGTTTTCGCCGTAAAACATTTTAAAAATCTGACACGCTGGGTAGATGAACAAGGTGTTTATCTTTCATTTGAGGTATTGGACTTAATGTGTTAATGTGTGGAGGTTAAATATTTCTAAGAATATTTTTGCATTCCCTGCGCCACCGTTTCAGCTGAACGGGGGGTGTAGTTCCCGCATGGGAACCTATAGGCACAACAGTTAGGCTAGGGCTAATTTCAAGGTTTTACTGCTAACCTACAAAGAGTTATATGGTCTTGCTCCCACCTATCCTTCCGATTTGGTCCTGCCGTACATACTTACAAGTCCACTATGATCACAAGTCGCAGGCCTCCTCCTTATTGTCCCTAGAATTTCTAAGCAAACAGCTGGATGCAGGGCTTTCTCCCATAGAGCTCCATTTTTATGGAATGATCTGTCTGTCCATGTGAGAGATGCGGACTCGGTCTCAACCTTTAAGTCTTTACCGAAGACTCATCTCTTCAGTAGGTCCTATGATTGAGTGTAGTCTGGCCCAGGGGGGGGAAGGTGAACGGAAAGGCACTGGAGGGACGAACTGTCCTTGCTGTCTCTGCCTCCCCGGCTCACCTCTCTCCACTGGGATTCTCTGCCTCTGACCCTATTATGGGGGCTGAGTCACTGGCTTACTCGTGACCTTCCATGCCGTCCCTAAGAGAGTTGAGTCACAGACTTTGAACTTCCTGTCTGGGTTTGCGCCCCCTCAGGCTTGTGCGGTGGAGTAGTTCTTCGTGGGCTATACTCAGCCTACTCATGGTAGTAAGTTGGTGGTCTGTTGATATCCCTCTAGTGGTGTGGGGGCTGTGCTTTGGCCAAGTGGGTGGGGTTATAACCTGCCTGTTTGGCCCTGTCCGGGGATATCATCAGACGGGGCCACAGTGTCCCCCAACCCACCCCTGTCTCAGTCTCCAGTATCTATGCTGCAATAGTCTATGTGTCGGGGGGCTAGGGTCAGTCTCTTATATCTGGTGAAATTCTCCTGACTTATCTGGTGTCCTGTGTGAATTTAAGTATGCTCCTTCTAATTATCCCTCTCTCCCTCCCTTCCCAGAGGACCTGAGCCCTAGGATCATGCCTCGGGACTACCTGGCCCGATGACTCCTGGCTGTTCCCAGTCCACCTGGTTGTGCTGCTGCTCCAGTTTCAACTGTTCTGCTTGCGACTAGGGAGCCCTGACCTGTTTACAAGATGTGCTACCTATCAAGGACCTGCTGTTTTTGACTCTCTCTCTCTCCGCCGCACCAGCTTTCTCGACCTCTGAATGCTCGGCTATGAAAAATCAACTGACATTTACTCCTGAAGCACTGACCTGTTGCACCCTCTACAACCACTGTGATTATTATCCTGCTGGTCATCTATGAACATTTGAACATCAAGTAGAAATATCTGGCCTTAATGGCTATGTACTCTTAAAATCTCCACCCGGCACAGCCAGAAGAGGACTGGCCACCCCTCAGAGCCTGGTTCCCCTTTAGGTTCCTTCCTAGGTTCCTGCCTTTCTAGAGAGTTTTTCTAGCCACTGTGCTTCTACATCTGTATTGCTTTCTGTTTGAGGTTTTAGGCTGGTTTTCTCTATAGCACTTTGTGACATCTGCTGATGTAAAAAGGGCTTTATGAATAAATGTGGTTGATTGATTAATAGATCCGATGGGCTGTAGTGGACTTAGGTATTTACATCCACACCCCCCATGTGCATCTTCAACAATTCCTAAATACCTACAATATTAATAACACTTGTGCTATTATCAGTGGTTCAGACCACGTAGACATTTCTGTCATTACGTTCTATGCATCTTCAATGATTCTCTTTCTGCTTCTTCCTATGCATATAAAACACCCTGTGCTCAATGACACTCGTGCTAGTAGTCCCAGACCACGATGGGCGATGGTGGACTGAATCCCTAGATAACCCTAGTTAGCGTTATAGATCGAAAAACTTACATAGAACTGGTTGTGGTATTCTTTCACACAGCTCTCATTCACTCAGTACTTAATAGCTCAATTTCATTCCTCTAATTATCCACATTTCAAGCCACTTATTATCCAAATTTCAATCAATCAGCTTATCCAAATATCATCCTCTTGTTATCCAAATTTCAATCGGCTTAACTTGTCCTTTCCACTCTCACACAACTTTCACATCCTCATTTACTCCCAAACACACTCAGTAATCTCCCTTATTACCCATTTGCAAATGGAAATATATATTTCACAAACAATTAGAAGTGGCCACAGACCACTTAAACATTTCTTCTATAAATGCCTACCGACAGCTGTCAGCGGGGCTTTCCATGGTACCGTTACGCCCTTGCTCTAGTCTTCTCATAAGACTAGTGAAAAGCCTTTCTCTCTATAAGACTGTGGGTACCTTATTATGCGTTATTCGCCTTAATTTGATTGGTTTTATTATAATATTTTTTTTTACACAAATTCATTTATATTGACTTCATAAATTCAAAGATATTCCCTCAATTGTTCGCGGATGATGTGTCTCCTCCTGGGCAGCTCACAGTAAGGGTCTGGTCTGGGCGGGTCTCGTCCTCTTTTGGTCAGATGGGAATTTCCCTCACGCTTCATAAAATAGGCCACCGATTTTCCTCACAGACCCCCACTGGAAAGTTCTGCAGGCAGAATCAATCATCCTGTTCTTTGACGCCAAATTTTTGTGGAAATTCTACACAGGGACGTTCAAAGTCAATCTTCAATGAATCATTGTTTATTAACAGTGTGGCGTACAGCAGGTCAGCCACCAGGGGGAGACTCGTCGAGGCCTGTTGACAGACGGAGTATACATCACTAGGCGATGGCTCCATCTGCTGGACATGCCAGGTCTTGACGGGCTCTCCGCCGAGGACTAATTGGGGCTGATTGGGGAGTTGGTGAGTAATCCAGGGCTGATTGCTCACCAGCTGTACAAGCGCCATAAAGCTGCCAGAAGGGCAGCGCACAGGGGAGGCCTGGGGGGAAGTAAGGTGACTTCCGTGTAGTTGGAGATGGTGCCTGAGCTAAGACGGGGGAGTTTGAGTTTGTATGCCCAACAGGATACAGCAAGACCCAGAGCCCAGAAGACGATATCCCGGAGAGGGTCTCATGGGGGAGACCTATCCCTTTCTTTTGATTTATTATTTAATAAACACCCTTGAAATCGAGCTAATCATACTCTGTCCGTGTCCGATCTGTGTAAACGTCTTGACCCAACCCCCTGGTCTGCCACAACAGGTAACTGGAGAGGTCCCAACAAACTTGATGCAACATAGTGCGCATCTGTCAGGAGCTCTTCCGGGGCAGTCCCGTTAGATTTCTTATATACTGCAGACACATTATACGTTATTCATAATTAATTCATCATTAACGTTTGCTTCAATCATGTGACCAACCAATACTGGTTCATGCATGTGACAGACCAATACCTGACGAGGCTTCTTCTCTTGAAACTGAGATATCTTTCACTCTCAAAACAATGGTCTGGGCGTACTGCCAAATTGCAGACACTGATAGTGAGGATTCATTCACTCAGTCTCTAGCATGAACACAGAAATTGGTTATTAGAAAAGCACAAACATACAATTTACATCACATACTCTTTCCCCTTCTCTCTCATTCCCCTTAGGGAGAGAGATCCAGGGCTATTTTGGCTCTCTCTCTCCATTTAGTCTTTCTTCTACCCTTCCTCCCTCATTTTAATTTAATTTAAATTACACATTTTTATTTAATTACATTTTCGACATTTAGCAGATGCTCTTATCCAGAGCGACTTACAAGTGCATACATTTCCATAATTTTTTCATACTCCCTCCTACCCTTTCTCCCCCTCTCATTTCTGCCTATCCTGGCTTGTTCCTTTTCTCTCTTCTATCTTTCCTCCCTCCCCATCTCATCTCTGACTATGCTGGCTCTCTCCTTTTAGTCTCCCTCCTACCCTTTCTCCACATCATCTTCCCGCTAACCTGGTTGTTGCCAGAGCTCTAATATGCCAAGAAGATAGTGATAACACATTGGGTATGTTCCAAATTCCACCCTGTTCCTTACTGGCCCTGGTCAAAAGTAGTGCACTACATAGGAAATAGTGTGCCATTTGAGATGCAGATATAAAGCAGAAGGCCTTGAGCCTCACAGAGAGGCCTCATCAGCCTGAGAGCCACAGACAGACAGGCAGGAGACCTGAGCACTTAAATAAAGATGGCCAATTCACATTTCACTCAACTAAAAACCTAATAATACTGCATGTGTTATCTTGAGGAGATATTGAAATATTCACGAGGACAATTCAACACGGGGCAGGGAATTAGAAAAATCCACCATCTCAATAGTGCTTCAACAATGATAACAGCTCCCCTCTTAGTATGTATGTTCTTCCTGACCACGTGACCTGACCAGGAAAAACTCCCTAAAATATGTCAATTTTTTCATGTTTTTTTTACAGGGGGAGCCTGTAAAGAAGGAAGACATCTTTGTCGCTGTGAAAACTTGTAAGAAGTTTCACACAGAGAGGGGTGAGTCAGATCTTTGAAGCTCATCTGAAGCTCTGGGGTGGTTAAACTCAGACATGGTCCATAATGTTCGTAAAATATTCATGTCAACATTTTCGCTATTCTTCTAAAAGAGTGTATTTTTAGCCTTTTGAGATGTGTGCCTGGTAAAGTGCTAACTCTGTCAGGTCTGGTTTAACTCTCAGCACAAACTTGCTTTGACTTGGCTGTTTGAATTTCGGAAACATCATGAAAATTCGACATCAGCTCCAGCTGACATGTTGGTCACAGCTAATTGTTCTGATTATAATAATGAAATAATAATGTTTATTTCAAAAAGTTCTGTAAAAGACAAGTTATATGTTTTTAACATTCATAATTAGTAATGCTGCACGTTTTCTGTGTAGAGAAGCCTGATTCTTCTTACTATGGTAGTGTGGACGTGTTGAGCTGTATTGTTTTACCTGTCGTCCTGTTGTCCTGCCCCAGTCCCAGTGGTGAAGAAGACGTGGGAGAGAGAGGCATTTCTGTTGGAGTATTACAGTGACCACACTGACCCTTCCATACCTACCATCGACCTAGGAGTCCCCAACACAGAGAGAGGTGAGTTAGTCCAGGGCCTGTATCCATAAAATGTCTCAGAGTTGGAGTGCTAATCTAGGATCACTTTTGCCTGATTTAGATATGAATAAATATTAAGATTACATGGACAGGGAGGACCTGATCCTAGATCAGCACACTTAATCTGAAACGCAATGTGAATTACAGGCCCTGCTTCCACATATCCACTCTAGTCAGGACCTGTTGCAATTGAGACAATTTGATGCAATTTCAAAAGCACAGTTGAAAAGTTCAGAGTTGATTTTGTTCAAAGATAAAGATCGCTAAATAATTTGTATGAAGCGAAGATCTAAGATGATTCACCTCTTATGATGATTCACCTCATTATGTCGCATGCTAGCAGATGTGTAGATTCAGCTATATGCCCAAGTGAATTGAATAGATAAGGACTGAGTTATTTCCTGATTTGATTCAGTCTGACAAACTCTGGCAGATGGCGAGTCTGATGCTACAGGCATGTTATACCATTCAACCAATTGCACTACACATTATATTTTGTTGTTATTATTTAATCAAGCATAATTTGGCTTCCTGTCCGATCCTGCTCTCATAACATTTGGGATGCAACAAAGGGCTGTGGGAACATTTTGTGCCTCTGTTTTGCCACTGCTTTTTCATGAGGTTGTTAATTGGGTGTCTTGTCTGTTGACTGAGATGCGCAAATCTGCGCATTTACTAAAATGTCAGCTCTCATTTCTTCTACGGTTCTCAATGTCAAACGACGAAGGCCGGATTGTTTGTTTTTTCATGATTGTGACCCTGGTCATTTTAATTCAGGACTCTTGTGACAGAAAGTATCCATTGAAGTGTAAGAGATAGTAACAATGTCAGCATGACTTCAGGTAGACCTGTTAATGATGTCGAATATGCCCACAGTAGCAGGAATTTGAATATGGTGGCTCGATTAGATGTTGTGTGATTTGATAGATTTACTCTTATCAGGTGGAAATGCCCAACTTTTAGGATGGTTTTGGAATGAATATGGAAACCTCTGATTCAACCAGTACCACTGCTCTGCGAGTAAATTACCTTTATTGACTTGAGTTTTATAGAAGAGTTCAAGTAAGCTCTGAATAGGCTTATTAACTATCAACTTTGCTCTCTTCTGATTTTATCTTAATTATGACAACTTCACCTATCAATTCTCCAGTGGAAAAGGGGCAGAGGAAGGGAATGGTGTGTAATGGAATGCTTGTGTTGTAATATGCAGTAAATCAGTGTGGAACAGACGAAGCCAACACTCTGTCTTTCACGCACAATCCCACAGAGTCGGGGCTGTGCAATCGCCCTAATTATCATTATTCAATGGCACGCTTAATTAAACATTTTAAAAACCTTGGTTGGCCTTGGCGTAGCGCTGCATGGAAAGCTCATTCACCACTCTGTCATTGTTCCAAATGGCACCCTATTCCCTGCATAGTGCACTACTTTTGACCGGACACTTATTTTATTTGTGTCTACATTCAACTGGTAAAAGTTGATTGTCATGTGATTAAGAGAAAAAAATCCCTATTAGGGTGTGGTGCCTGACCTCAAAAGGGGCAGCTCCCTATTTTAATGTTGATGTCTATTTAACAGACTGTTAAATTCTGTTAAATAGCCATCACTAACAAATTAGAGGCTACTGCCCTATATACATATACTTGGAATCGCTGGTCACTTTAATAATGGAACACTAGTCACTTTAATAATGCTTACATATTTTGCATTACTCATCTCATATGTATATACTGTATTCTATCCTATTCTACTGTATCTACAGTTGAAGTCGGAAGTTTACATACACTTAGGTTGAAGACATTAAAACTTGTTTTCCAACCATTCCACACATTTCTTGTTAACAAAGTATAGTTTTGGCAAGTCGGTTAGGACATCTACTTGGTGCATGACACAAGTAATTTTTCCAACAGTTGTTTACAGACAGATTATTTCACTTATAATTCACTGTATCATAATTCCAGTGGGTTAGAAATGTACATACACTAAGTTGACTGTGCCTTTAAACATCTTGGAAAATTCCAGAAAATGATGGCATGGCTTTAGAAGCTTCTGATAGGCTAATTGACATAATTTGAGTCAATTGGAGGTGTACCTGTGGATGTATTTCAAGGTCTACTTTCAAACTCAGTGTCTCTTTGCTTGACATCATGGGAAAATCAAAGAAATCAGCCAAGACCTCATAAAACAATGTGTAGACCTCCACAAGTCTGGTTCATCCTTGGGAGCAATTTCCAAATGCCTGAAGGTACCACGTTCATCTGTACAAACAATAGTACGCAAGTATAAACACCATGGGACCATGCAGCCCTCATACCGCTCAGGAAGGAGAGGCATTCTGTCTCCTAGAGATGAACGTACTTTGGTGTAAAAAGTGCAAATCGATCCCAGAACAACAGCAAAGGACCTTGTGAAGATGCTGGAGGAAACAGGTACAAAAGTATCTATATCCACAGTAAAACAAGTCCTATATCGACATAACCTGAAAGGCTGATCAGCAAGGAAGCAGCCACTGCTCAAAAACCGCCCTAAAAAAGCCAGACTGCGGTTTGCAACTGCAAATGGGGACAAAGATCGTACTTTTTTGAGAAATGTCTTCTGGTATGATGAAACAAAAATAGAACTGTTTGGCTATAATGACCACTGTTATGTTTGGAGAAAACGGGGGACGCTTGCAAGCCGAAGAACACCATCCCAAACGTGAAGCACGGGGTGTGGGGGTGCTTTGCTGCAACTTTTTGTGGGAAGCTTGTTGAAGGCTACCCAAAACGTTTGACCCAAGTTAAACAATTCAAAGGCAATGCTACCAAATACTAATTGAGTGTATGTAAACTTCTGACCCACTGGGAATGTGATGAAAGAAATAAAAGCTGAAATAAATCATTCTCTCTACTATTATTCTGACATTTGAGATTCTGACAGATTTAATTGTAAAATGACTTTGTATGATCTGAGTCTCATTTACGAGTTTCTCTTATTTTAACTGCAAAAGTCATGTCATCACCCGATCAGCTACAGTGAGTCCTCCTACCATTACCCTCTACCATTACATTTGTTAATATCCTTTGCTAGTTAGTGAGCTATTAGCCCAGTTATAGATAATTGTATAGTCAGCAATAGAGGAGTGATTGCTTCCTACAAGAGCACAAAACGTGTACATTTCTAAACATCTTTGAACGCTAGTCGGGGAAATAGATTTTTTTGGTCTGAAGAGGCAGTGTT
The DNA here is from genome assembly GCF_018296145.1 of Oncorhynchus tshawytscha. Taxonomy (NCBI): domain Eukaryota; kingdom Metazoa; phylum Chordata; class Actinopteri; order Salmoniformes; family Salmonidae; genus Oncorhynchus; species Oncorhynchus tshawytscha. The sequence goes on along the minus strand of NC_056441.1, from coordinate 46,402,844 downwards.
GTATTTTGAGACTGCCTTGAATAAGCTAAGTAGAGGGTAGCATAATTTCTCAGATTTTCTGTAAAAATGGAATGGGAATAATAATGGGTTTTATTTTGTAAAGTGTTTTTTTTTAAAGGTCAAAGGTGGGCCTACATTGAACACCACACATTGGCTGCAGAATGATAGAACAGCTATTTCCATGTTAAAATGTTACGGAATGCATTTTCTACATTGTTTTTGATGGTAGGCCACTCTGGTAGGCCTACATTCTGATCAAATAGCCACAGTAGTCTACTTGGCCATTGTTAAAACTGGAACTTTAAGTGGGTACAGCCTCAGTGTTCACAGTCATTTCTTTCTAACGAGGGCTTTGTGTTGGACCCTATTTCTTCCTAGTTAAGAAATAAGAGGTAGCCCTACTGAACCTGTTTGACAGACAGAATTATAGTCTACTATCCATAGATTTTCTCAGTCAATTCCTTCAGTCCAAGATGTTTAGAAATGTACACGTTTTGTGCTCCTTAAAAAACAAGTTGCTTTTTCTCTGTGCATACCTAGTAGTGGGGTAGGCTAAATAAATACAACAGAATAGGGATAAAGGAAGCAAAATATGCTGTGTAGATCATGCCCAGAGCTCATCGTTGAGCCGTAGCAAAATTAGAGCTGGGCCAACACTCCCACTCCTTTTTTTTCAATTCTCTCAGCACTCCAGCCAAATTACACATGCGTGGCTCCTCACTTAAACTCAAGTCACATGCTCTGGTGTTGTATTCAAAAATATTATTCTCGTCTCCACTCATGTAAAATGATGTAAAATTACATGAAATGTGTTTATCAAAGGCTATTTTTTCTCGGATCCCCAAATACGATGATACAGTGCCTTGCGAAAGTATTCGGCCCCCTTGAACTTTGCGACCTTTTGCCACATTTCAGGCTTCAAACATAAAGATATAAAACTGTATTTTTTTGTGAAGAATCAACAACAAGTGGGACACAATCATGAAGTGGAACGACATTTATTGGATATTTCAAACTTTTTTAACAAATCAAAAACTGAAAAATTGGGCGTGCAAAATTATTCAGCCCCCTTAAGTTAATACTTTGTAGCGCCACCTTTTGCTGCGATTACAGCTGTAAGTCGCTTGGGGTATGTCTCTATCAGTTTTGCACATCGAGAGACCGACATTTTTTCCCATTCCTCCTTGCAAAACAGCTCGAGCTCAGTGAGGTTGGATGGAGAGCATTTGTGAACAGCAGTTTTCAGTTCTTTCCACAGATTCTCGATTGGATTCAGGTCTGGACTTTGACTTGGCCATTCTAACACCTGGATATGTTTATTTTTGAACAATTCCATTGTAGATTTTGCTTTATGTTTTGGATCATTGTCTTGTTGGAAGACAAATCTCCGCCCCAGTCTCAGGTCTTTTGCAGACTCCATCAGGTTTTCTTCCAGAATGGTCCTGTATTTGGCTCCATCCATCTTCCCATCAATTTTAACCATCTTCCCTGTCCCTGCTGAAGAAAAGCAGGCCCAAACTGCTGCCACCACCATGTTTGACAGTGGGGATGGTGTGTTCAGGGTGATGAGCTGTGTTGCTTTTACGCCAAACATAATGTTTTGCATTGTTGCCAAAAAGTTAAATTTTGGTTTCATCTGACCAGAGCACCTTCTTCCACATGTTTGGTGTGTCTCCCAGGTGGCTTGTGGCAAACTTTAAACAACAATTTTTATGGATATCTTTAAGAAATGGCTTTCTTCTTGCCACTCTTCCATCAAGGCCAGATTTGTGCAATATACGACTGATTGTTTTCCTATGGACAGAGTCTCCCACCTCAGCTGTAGATCTCTGCAGTTCATCCAGAGTGATCATGGGCCTCTTGGCTGCATCTCTGATCAGTCTTCTCCTTGTATGAGCTGAGAGTTTAGAGGGATGGCCAGGTCTTGGTAGATTTGCAGTGGTCTGATACTCCTTCCATTTCAACATTATCGCTTGCACAGTGCTCCTTGGGATGTTTAAAGCTTGGGAAATCTTTTTGTATCCAAATCCGGCTTTAAACTTCTTCACAACAGTATCTCGGACCTGCCTGGTGTGTTCCTTGTTCTTCATGATGCTCTCTGCGCTTTTAACGGACCTCTGAGACTATCACAGTGCAGGTGCATTTATACGGAGACTTGATTACACACAGGTGGATTGTATTTATCATCATTAGTCATTTAGGTCAACATTGGATCATTCAGAGATCCTCACTGAACTTCTGGAGAGAGTTTGCTGCACTGAAAGTAAAGGGGCTGAATAATTTTGCACGCCCAATTTTTCAGTTTTTGATTTGTTAAAAAAGTTTGAAATATCCAATAAATGTCGTTCCACTTCATGATTGTGTCCCACTTTTGTTGTTGATTCTTCACAAAAAAATACAGTTTTGTATCTATATGTTTGAAGCCTGAAATGTGGCAAAAGGTCGCAAAGTTCAAGGGGGCCGAATACTTTCGCAAGGCACTGTAGATTCAAGCAATGCTTTTTACACTGAACAAAAATGTTAAAGATTTTACTGCATTACAGTTCAATAAAGGAAATCAGTCAATTGAAATCAATTTATTAGGGCCTAATCTATGGATTTCACATGATCGGGAATACAGATACAGCAGGTATCAGATACCTAAAAAAAGGTAAGGGTGTGGATCAGAAAATCAGTCAGTATCTGCTGTGATCACCATTTGCCTCATGCAGCACGACATATCTCCTTCACATACAGTTTATCAGGGTGTTGATTGTGGCCTATGGAATGTTGTCCCACTCCTCTTCGCTGTGCGAAGATGCTGGATATTGGCGGGAACTGGAACATGCTGTCGTACATGTCAATCCAGAGCATCTGAAACATGCTCAATGGGTTACATGTCTGGTGAGTATGGTATCAGCAAACCGCTTGTTTGATTTGTTCAACACTTTTTTGGTTACTACATCATTGCATATGTGTTATTTCATAGTGTTGATGTCTTCACTATTATTCTACAATGTAGAAAATAGTAAAAATAAAGAAAAACCCTTGAATGAGTAGGTGTGTCCAAACATTTGACTTGTACTGTATCTACAGTAATGAAATTGCATTCTATTGGTGCATCCTACTTATTAGTCAACCAAAGACAGATCGGCTCTTGTTGTCAAATTGACTAGGCCTGAGCCGCATGCTAACCGAATCAGTTAGCTTACGGAGAAGCTCAAATTGACTGGGCCTGAGCAGCACGATAACCGAATGTTAGCTTACGGAGACGCTCAAGTTGACTGGACCTAAGGCTAACGCTAACCGATTGTGGCACAATCCATTAGCGTGCAATACTCAGGAAGTGTAAAGTGGATGTTGTTCCCACTGTGACAATTAAAACCTATCTGAACCAAAAGACGTGAATAGATGGCAGCATTTTGCGCAAAACTGAAAATGTGAATCACCACATGTTGGTAAAGCATTCTTCCTGAAGCTTCTTGAGAAAATGCCAAGAGTGTGCAAAGCTGTCATTAAGACTAAGGGTGGCTACTTTGAAGAATCTGAAATATAAAAGGTATTTTGATTTGTTTAACACCTTTTTGGTTACTACATGATTCCATTTGTGTTATGTTATAGTTTTGAGGTCTTCACTATTATTCTACAATGTAGAAAATATTAAAAATAAAGAAAAACCCTTGAATGAGTACGTGTGTTAAAACTTTTGGCTGGTACTGTATATTTATACTCTTTTTTTAATGTATATTATTGTGTACTGTTATATATTTCTGCACTGTTTGAGTTAGGAACACAAGCATTTTGCTACACCCACAATAGCATCTGCTAAATATGTGTATCCGACCAATAACATTTGATTTGATTTATACAAATTGCTCAGCACCAGTCAATTTGACTGGAGATTTGCTGGCCACAAAAATATTACATTTTCTGTCCTTTAAAGTTAACTTTAAAACTTAAACATTTCACTACGCCGTCAAGATGGGTGGGGGCACTAAAATGTTTTGCCAGAGACGTGGTTTGAAAGCCCTGATACATCCGACAAACGTCAGAGCCGTTGTAGTACGATTCAATCTTAGTCCTGTGATGATGCTTTGCCTGTCTGATGGTTCTTCGGAGGAAGATGGCCTGAACACCATATCTGAATTGATATCTTCAGAGTTCTGTAACGATTTTCTGCTTCCTCTGGCGAGGAGTATGAAATATCGGACCAATGCGCGGCGTGGTAAGTGTCCATAATATATTTATTAAACTGAACACAGAATACAAAAGAACAAGAGAAATAAATTAAAACCGAAACAGTTCTCTACGGTAAAACACAGACACAGAAAACAACTACCCCACAACCCATAGTGGGAAAACAGGCTGCCTAAGTATGGTTCTCAATCAGAGACAACGAATGACAGCTGCCTCTAATTGGGAACCATACCAGGCCAAAACCAGAAATACAAAACATAGAATACAAAACATAGAATGCCCACCCCTACTCACGCCCTGACCAAACTAAAACAGAGACATACAAAAGGAACTAAGGTCAGGACGTGACAAGTTCGTACTGTTAGGTGACCTAAACTGGGCTATGCTTAACACCCCGTCCGTCCTACAATCTAAGCTAGATGACCTCAATTATCAAGGAACCTACCTGGTAGAACCCTAACTCTGTAACCATGGGCACCCTCTTAGATATCATCCTGACCAACTTGCCCTCTAAATACACCTCTACTGTCTTCAACCAGGATCTCAGCGATCACTTCCTCATTGCCTGCGTGCATAATGGGTCCACGGTCAAACGACCACCCCTCACCACTGTCAAACGCTCCCTAAAACACTTCAGCGAGTAGGCCTTTCTAATCGACCTGGCCCGGGTACCCTGGAAGGATATTGACCTCATCCCGTCAGTAGGGGATGCCTGGTTGTCTTTAAAAGTGCTTTCCTCACCACCTTAAATAAGCATGCCAAAAAATGTAGAACTAAGAACAGATATTGCCCACTCCAGACTTGACTGCCCTTGACCAGCACAAAAACATCCTGTGGCGTTCTGCATTTAGCATCGAATAGCCCCCGCAATATACAACTTTTCAGGGAAGTCAGGAACTAATATACTCAGTCAGTTAGGAAAGCTAAGGCTAGCATTTTCAAACAGAAATTTGCATCCTGTAGCACTAATTCCAAAACGTTCTGGGACCCTGTAAAGTCCATGGAGAATAAGAGCACCTCCTCCCAGCTGCCCACTGCACTGAGGATAGGAAACACTGTCACCACCTATAACGAACGATAATCGATCATTTCAATAAGCATTTTTCTATGGCTGGCATGCTTTCCACCTGGCTGCCCTGCCCTGGCCAACATCTCAGCACCCCCCGCAGCAACTCGCCCAAGCCTCCCCTGCTTCTCCTTCAACCAAATCCAGACTGCTGATGTTTTGAAAGAGCTGCAAAATCTGGATCCCTACAAATCAGCAGGGCTGGACCATCTGGACCCTCTCTTTCTAAAATTATCAGCCAAAATTGTTGCAACCCCCATTACTAGCCTATTCAACCTCTCTTTCTTATCATCTGAGATACTGAAATATTGGAAAGCTGCCGCAGTCATCCCCCTCTTCAAAGGGGGAGACACTGTAGACCCAAACTGTTATAGACCTATATCCATACTGCCCTGCCTTTCTAAAATGTTTGAAAGTCAAGTTAACAACAGATCACCAACCATTTCGAATCCCACCATACATTCTCCACTATGCAATCTGGTTTCCGAGCTGATCATGGGTGCATCTCAGGCACGCTCAAGGTCCTAAACGATATCATAACCGCCATCGATAAAAGACAGTACTGTGCAGCCATCTTCAACGTCCTGGCCAAGGCTTTCGACTCTGTCTATCACCGCATTCTTATCGACAGACTCAATAGCCTTGGCTCAAATGACTGCCTCGCCTGGTTCACTAACTACTTCTCAGGTAGAGTTCAGTGTGTCGAATCGGGGGCCTTTTGTCCGGACCCCTGGCAGTCTCTATGGGGGTGCCACAGGGTTCAATTCTCGGGCCGACTCTTTTCTCTGTATATATCAATGATGTCACTCTTGCTGCTGGTGATTCTCTGATCCACCTCTACGCTATCAACATCGTTCTGTATACATCTGGCCTTTCTTTGGACACTGTGCTAACAAACCTCCAAACGAGCTTCAACACCATACAACACTCCTTCTGTGGCTTCCAACTGCTTTTAAATGCTAGTAAAACTAAGTGCATGCTCTTCAACCAATTGCTCTAAAACGCTCCCTCCTGCCCAACTAACATCACTACTCTGGACGGTTCTGACTTAGAATATGTGGACAACTACAAATACCTACGTGTCTGGTTAGACTGTAAACTCTCCTTCCAGACTCACATTAAGCATTTCAAATCCAAAATTAAATCTAGAATCGGCTTCCTATTTCACAACAAAGCCTCCGTCACTCATGCTGCCAAACATACCCCCGTAAAACTGACTATCCTACCGATCCTTGACTTTGGCGATGTCATTTACAAAATAACCTCCAACACTCTACTCAGCAAACTGGAAGTAGTCTATCACAGTGCCATTCGTTTTGTCACCAAAGCCCCATATACTACCCACCACTGCGACCTGTATGCTCTTGTTGGCTGGCCCTCACTACATATTCGTCGCCAAACCCACTGACTCCAGATCATCTATACGTCTTTTCTAGGTAAAGCCCTACCTTATCTCAGCTCACTGGTCACCATAGCAATACCCACCCGTAGCACGCGCTCCAGCAGGTATATTGCACTGGTCATCCCCAAATCCAACACTTCCTTTGGCCAAGTGTTGGAAATCCAGTTCTTTGCTGCCAATGACTGGAATGAATTGCAAAAATCGCTGAAGCTGAAGAGTTATATCTCCCTCTCTAAATTTAAGCATCAGCTGTCAGAAAAGCTTACCGATGGCTGTGTACAAGTACAGTGAATCTGTAAATAGCACACCCAACTACCTCATCCCCATATTGTTACTTATCCTCTTGCTCTTTTGCACCCCAGTATCTCTACTTGCTCATCATCATCTGCACAACTATCACTCCAGTATTAATGCTAAATTGTAATTATTTCACCTCTATGGCCTTTACCTCCCTACTCTTCTACATTTGCACACACTGTACATATGTGTTTCTTTTGTGTTATTGACTGTACATTTGTTTATGTGTAACTCTGTTGTTGTTTTTGTCGCACTGCTTTGCTTTATCTTGGCCAGGTTGCAGTTGTAAATGAGAACTTGTTCTCAACTGGCCTACCTGGTTAAATAAAGGTGAAATAAAAAAATAAAAAGCTATATCCCACAGTCAATCCTAATCCTAACTCGGGATCCATGTGCACAATTATTTTTAGTTCTAGTTCTAGAGTGAGGATTCTAGAGCTCAAATTAAGATCTGGACATTTAATGTCCTGTCAAATGATGGGCAACCTTACATCCTAGAGTTACAGAAATGGTACTCTGTGTGTTTTGTTCTGCAGGTCATTGTGGGAAGACGTTTGCCATCTTGGAGAGGTATGTCAGCGATGCAGTGCCAAAGACGAGATGGCTTCTGGTGGTGGATGATGACACACTCATCAGGTAAAGCTCTCAGTACACACACACACAGACGGACAAACGGACGGACGGACGGACGTCGTGTCGTGTCCCTTGTATATATCGTTTTTTTAACATATTTTTCTTGCAATATCTTTTAAAACATTTAGCTAAACCTCAACTTCTAAATACTCTCCTGCAAAGGACGGACGTCGTGTCGTGTCGTGTCCCTTGTATATATCGTTTTTTTAACATATTTTTCTTGCAATATCTTTTAAAACATTTAGCTAAACCTCAACTTCTAAATACTCTCCTGCAACCCGCCTCACCCAATGTAGCGCTGATCTGCTTTTTTTTCTAAAGTATTTATATTTACTTCGGATCCGGAACCCCTCAACTGAAGCTAGCCAGCTAACTACCAGCTATCAGTCAGCAAACCATTGCTAGCGGTCTTCAGCTAACCGGTCATCAGCTAACCTTTAGCTCGGAAAGCTCTCGCCAGTTCGAACAACGCGACTCTAAACCAGAGCATAACGGACCTATTATTTTTATCCCCGGATTCCCACCGGATTCCCACCGCAAACGGAACATTTTCAGCTGGATCTTCACAACTAGCTAACCGCAACCCTGGATGATTACTCCTGGCTAGCGTTTCCATCCACCTAGCTTGAAGCTAGCCCGGCCAGAGCTCCTGTGCTACCACCGAAGCATACTCCTGGGCTACGGACCCACAACCGGTCTATCGATGTCACCGCATGAAGAGGCATAAACAGACTCACCCCATCGCGATGTCCCCCAAAGGCTAACTTTCTAGCCCTTGCTAACTCCTTGCTTGCTAATTCGGCCTGCTAACTGCTAGCTTGTTTAGCCCCGGTCTACTAACTGTTCGCTTGTTAGCACAGGCCTGCTAACCGTCTGAATCGCCGCGTCCCAACCATTCACTGGACCCATATTTACTTTCAATCTCTTTTTGATTTTTATTCATTTATACCTTCCGGTAACCTGCCTCACCCAATGTGATATGGAATCGCTATTATTTTACATTTTTAGAACACATTCAAGAACCTCCAGAAGCTAACCAGCTAACTAGCTACAAGCTATTTAGTCATTGTTAGCCACTGCTAGCGGCTTTTACCTTCTGCACAGCCAGCCAGTTTTTTTAACCTGGATAATATTCGCCAGTCTAGCTTCCCTGCCCCATCCACCGTTGCCCCCTGGACACTGATCACTTGGCTACATAGCTGATGCATGCTGGACTGTCCATTAATCACGGTACTCCATTCTGCTTGTTTATGTTTTATCTGTCGGCCCCAGCCGCACTCAGGCTCTGTGTGTAGTTAATCCGACCCTCCCTGCCTAGTCAACGCCATTTTACCTGCTGTTGTTGTGCTAGCTGATTAGCTGTTGTTGTCTCACCTACTGTTTTAACTACTGTTTTAGCTAGCTCTCCCAATTCAACACCTGTGATTACTGTATGCCTCGCTGTATGTCTCTCTCAAATGTCAATATGCCTTGTATACTGTTGTTCAGGTTAGTTATCATTGTTTTAGTTTACAATGGAGGCCCTAGTTCCACTCTTCATACCTCTGATACCTCCTTTGTCCCACCTCCCACACATGCGGTGACCTCACCCATTACAACCAGCATGTCCAGAGATACAACCTCTCTCATCATCACCCAGTGCCTGGGCTTACCTCCGCTGTACCCGCACCCCACCATACCCCTGTCTGCGCATTATGCCCTGAATATATTATACCATGCCCAGAAATCTGCTCCTTTTATTCTCTGTCCCCAACGCTCTAGGCGACCAGTTTTGATAGCCTTTAGCCGCACCCTCATACTACTCCTCCTCTGTTCCGCGGGTGATGTGGAGGTAAACCCAGGCCCTGCATGTCCCCAGGCACCCTCATTTGTTGACTTCTGTGATTGAAAAAGCCTTGGTTTCATGCAATGTCAACATCAGAAGCCTCCTCCCTAAGTTTGTTTTACTCACTGCTTTAGCACACTCTGCTAACCCTGATGTCCTTGCCGTGTCTGAATCCTGGCTCAGGAAGGCCACCAAAAATTCTGAGATTTCCATACCCAACTATAACATTTTCCGTCTAGATAGAACTGCCAAAGGGGGAGGAGTTGCAGTCTACTGCAGAGATAGCCTGCAAAGTAATGTCATACTTTCCAGGTCCATACCCAAACAGTTCGAACTACTAATTTTGAAAATTACTCTCTCCAGAAATAAGTCTCTCTCACTGTTGCCGCCTGCTACCGACCCCGCTCAACTCCCAGCTGTGGCCTGGACACCATTTGTGAATTGATCGCCCCCATCTACCTTCAGAGTTTGTTCTGTTAGGTGACCTAAACTGGGATATGCTTTACACCCCGGCAGTCCTACAATCTAAGCTAGATGCCCTCAATCTCACACAAATCATCAAGGAACCCACCAGGTACAACCCTAAATCTGTAAACAAGGGCACCCTCATAGACGTCATACTGACCAACTGGCCCTCCAAATACACCTCCGCTGTCTTCAACCAGGATCTCAGCGATCACTGCCTCATTGCCTGTATCCGCTATGGAGCCGCAGTCAAACAACCTCCCCTCTTCACTGTCAAATGCTCCCTAAAACACTTCTGTGAGCAGGCCTTTCTAATCGACCTGGCCAGGGTATCCTGGAAGGACATTGACCTCATCCCGTCAGTTGAGGATGCCTGGTCATTCTTTAAAAGTAACTTCCTCACCATTTTAGATAAGCATGCTCTGTTCAAAAAATGCAGAACTAAGAACAGATATAGCCCTTGGTTCACTCCAGACCTGACTGCCCTCGACCAGCACAAAAACATCCTGTGGCGGACTGCAATAGCATCGAATAGTCCCCGCGATATGCAACTGTTCAGGGAAGTCAGGAACCAATACACGCAGTCAGTCAGGAAAGCTAAGGCCAGCTTCTTCAGGCAGAAATTTGCATCCTGTAGCTCCAACTCCAAAAAGTACTGGGACACTGTGAAGTCCATGGAGAACAAGAGCACCTCCTCCCAGCTGCCCACTGCACTGAGGCTAGGTAACACTGTCACCACCGATAAATCCATGATTATCGAAAACTTCAACAAGCATTTCTCAACGGCTGGCCATGCCTTCCGCCTGGCTACTCCAACCTCGGCCAACAGCCCCCCCCCCCCCCGCAGCTACTCGCCCAAGCCTCTCCAGGTTCTCCTTTACCCAAATCCAGATAGCAGATGTTCTGAAAGAGCTGCAAAACCTGGACCCGTACAAATCAGCTGGGCTTGACAATCTGGACCCTCTATTTCTGAAACTATCCGCCGCCATTGTCGCAACCCCTATTTACCAGCCTGTTCAACCTCTCTTTCATATGAGTCTGAGATCCCCAAGGATTGGAAAGATGCCGCAGTCATCCCCCTCTTCAAAGGGGGAGACACCCTGGACCCAAACTGTTACAGACCTATATCCATCCTGCCCTGCCTATCCAAAGTCTTCGAAAGCCAAGTCAACAAACAGGTCACTGACCATCTCGAATCCCACCGTACCTTGTCCCCTGTGCATTCTGGTTTCCGAGCCGGTCACGGGTGCACCTCAGCCACGCTCAAGGTACTAAACGATATCATAACCGCCATCGATAAAAGACAGTACTGTGCAGCCGTCTTCATCGACCTTGCCAAGGCTTTCGACTCTATCAATCACCATATTCTTATCTGCAGACTCAGTAGCCTCGGTTTTTCGGATGACTGCCTTGCCTGTTTCACCAACTACTTTGCAGACAGAGTTCAGTGTGTCAAATCGGAGGGCATGCTGTCCGGTCCTCTGGCAGTCTCTATGGGGGTGCCACAGGGTTCAATCCTCGGGCCGACTCTTTTCTCTGTATATATCAATGATGTTGCTCTTGCTGCGGGCGATTCCCTGATCCACCTCTACGCAGACGACACCATTCTATATACTTCCGGCCCGTCCTTGGACACTGTGCTATCTAACCTCCAAACGACCTTCAATGCCATACAACACTCCTTCCGTGGCCTCCAACTGCTCTTAAACGCTAGTAAAACCAAATGCATGCTTTTCAACCGTTCGCTGCCTGCACCCGCACGCCTGACTAGCATCACCACCCTGGATGGTTCCGACCTTGAATATGTGGACATCTATAAGTACCTAGGTGTCTGGCTAGACTGTAAACTCTCCTTCCAGACTCATATCAAACATCTCCAATCGAAAATGAAATCTAGAGTTGGCTTTCTATTCCGCAACAAAGCCTCCTTCACTCCGCCAAACTTACCCTAGTAAAACTGACTATCCTTCCGATCCTCGACTTCGGCGATGTCATCTACAAAATTGCTTCCAACACTCTACTCAGCAAACTGGATGCAGTTTATCACAGTGCCATCCGTTTTGTCACTAAAGCACCTTATACCACCCGCCACTGCGACCTGTATGCTCTAGTCGGCTGGCCCTCACTACATATTCGTCGCCAGACCCACTGGCTCCAGGTCATATACAAGTCCATGCTAGGTAAAGCTCCGCCTTATCCCAGTTCACTGGTCACGATGGCAACACCCACCCGTAGCACGCGCTCCAGCAGGTGTATCTCACTGATCATCCCTAAAGCCAACACCTCATTTGGCCGCCTTTCGTTCCAGTTCTCTGCTGCCTGTGACTGGAACGAATTGCAAAAATCGCTGAAGTTGGAGACTTTTATCTCCCTCACCAACTTCAAACATCTGCTATCTGAGCAGCTAACCGATCGCTGCAGCTGTACATAGTCTATCGGTAAATAGCCCACCCATTTTTACCTACCTCATCCCCATACTGTTTTTATTTATTTACTTTTCTGCTCTTTTGCACACCAATATCTCTACCTGTACATGACCATCTGATCCTTTATCACTCCAGTGTTAATCTGCAAAATTGTAATTATTCGCCTACCTCCTCATGCCTTTTGCACACAATGTATATAGAGTCCCCTTTTTTTTCTTTTTTTCTACTGTGTTAATTGTTTACTCCATGTGTAACTCTGTGTTGTCTGTTCACACTGCTATGCTTTATCTTGGCCAGGTCGCAGTTGCAAATGAGAACTTGTTCTCAACTAGCCTACCTGGTTAAATAAAGGTGAAATAAAATAAATTTTAAAAAACAGACAGACACACACACACACACACACACACACACACACACACACAATGGCTGACGGTGTGTCTGAGTGATAGTACCTCCTCAGTCCAACGTGTGTGTGTGTACACTTATGCCAAAACCCCTGATGCAGTGAAAAAGCTGTCAAATAAGAAAGTAAAAAAGTTCAAAGAACTCGTGTCAGGACTGCCTCCTGAGGACAAAGTCAGCAAACGTATTATATTTTATTTAGTGCGGAAGTTACTGGATGTAGAGAGCAGCGGTGTCAGAATTGGGAGGTTTTGATGAGGAATATCCTAACAGTGTACAGGTGTATGTAAGTTGTTTGTGTGTGCACACCTGTGTGAAGAGAGAATATGTGTTTGTGTGTGTGTGTCTGCGTGCACATGTGTGTTTGTTTGCATTCGGTGTGTGTTTGTTTGTACATGCATGTCTACCCTCCCCAGCCTGCCCAGACTGCAGATGCTGCTGAGCTGTTATGACCCCTCTGAACCGGTGTGTCTAGGGGAGAGGTATGGCTACGGGCTGGGCCAGGGAGGCTACAGCTACATCACCGGAGGAGGGGGGTGAGTCACAACATCTGCATCCAAAATGGAACCCTATTCCCTTCAGCGTACACTACTTTTGATGGCCCTGGTCAAAAGTAGTGTATTATGTAAGGGATAAGGGTGCCTTTTGGGACTAAGCTAACATCTGACACAGACATTTTGGATTCAGAAATTGATGTTAATTGAGACAGAGGCCATACTTTTAGAGCAGTGGTTCCTAACTCTGGTCCTCGAGTACCTCAAACGAGAGGTCTTCAGATCCGAAATTCCGAGACCCGAGCGGGTCTGGGTCCTAAATTGTCACTTTTGTCTCGGATCACGTGCGCCTGCTGCTGAGGAGAGAGAGAGAGGGCGAGTGAGAGGGGCCTCGGCCTATAGGCTACTCTTGATAGAGCAGATGGAGGCCTTTTTTATTGACGTAAAACTAAAGTTAGAGGAGAAAGAGTACAGTGAAAACTAGTCGACAAGTGGATTGTCCTCTGTGGGTACAAGTTGTAATATTGTGAACAAAGGTGACAAGAACATTGGTGCGGCCAAATGGACTATGTGCAACTCGCTATTCAGGTTTGATACAATTTTGTATTTATCATTATTATTATTGTGTATCATTATTATTATTGTAGGCATATTTAAAAATCTAAACCAGTTCTTTAAATATGTTGTGTTTAGATTCCTTTTGTCGAGGCATTTTCATTGGATAAGTTGTTCGAACTGTCTTTTTTATTTTGTGCTCCGTGTTTGTGCTTTAGTTTAAGATAGGTTACAAGTAGGCCTGTTGTAAAATAAATATTATTTGTCTGTAGAGCTCGCCAGCTTGTAGTCCTAAAAACCGGAAATTAGTTACCTCTGGTTTGTTCAACCATTCCTAAGGGGGAAATGAATGGGAAAGGAATAGGAAAAATTATAACATATACGATCTCTTAAGCCTGTGTTTACCACAGACTTTATTTTCTGCATTTCCAAAACTTCCAATCATTTTCCCATAAGCTGTGTCCAACGAACCATGGCGGAGTTAGTGCCTACAAGAAGACGCCATTACTATTGCTCTCTATAGCTGCCATTTGTCGGGTAGGACGACAGTAGGCACCTGCCTTTGTTGGTTATTGCTGCAATATAAGCCTCATAAAAACTTTTGTGAAGGTTTAAACCTTCAAAACCATTTTTCCTTCTATTGAGCCTTTTTATTTGGTCAAGTTAAGTTCCAACTGTAATGTTGTGTTTGCCACAATATAATATAATTACTGGTAGGGCTACTACTGTATATCTACTCGCACTCAAACCATGAAAAGGAAAAAACTAAGAGGGCGTCAGCCAAATTATTAGGTTTTTACGCCCAGCCGCCTCGTCAGGCTGCCAACTGGATCATCGGGCTCCCACGCCTCAGCTGGATCGACAGGCTCCCATGCCTCTGTCGGTTCGTCAGGATTTTACTCCCAGCCGGCTTGTCCAGCACCCGTGCCTCGGCCGGCCCTTCAGGCTCGCCCAGGTGGGACGCAGGGTGGCACCCCTAGAGGGGAGGTACTGTCACGCCTTCTCCCGCTCCCCCTCCCTGGCGCTCAAAGGCTCCAGGCTCCCCAGCATTACGTACTACTGCAACAGTCATTACACACACCTGCCTTTCCCCCGTCATGCGCATCAACGATTATTGGACTCTGTGTCATTACCTGGACATTGTGTCATTACCTCCGCTATCTGTTCCCAAGCTCTGTTCCCAGCTTCAGGTTAAATGTTTGTTTATCTTTACATACCCGGTTCTGACGCTGTCTCTGTCCTGTTTGATGTCTGTTCCTTATTAAATGTTCAACTCCCCGTACCTGCTTCTCATCTCCAGCGTCGGTTCTTACAATAACTAAAGAAATCTGCAACTCATTTTGACATTTTTGGTGTCCTTTAGTGGTGGTTTCTTTGCAGCAATTCGACCACAAAGGCCTGATTCACGCTGTCTCCTCTGAACAGCTGATGTTGAGATGTGTCTGTTACTTGAACTCTGAGGTGCAATCTGAGGTGCAGTTAATTGCCGATTTCTGAGGCTGGCAAAGCTAATGAAATGATCCTCTGCAGCAGAGGTAATTCTGGGTCATTCCTGTGGTGGTCCTCACGAAAGCCCGTAACTTCATTAGCGCTTGATGGTTGTTGCGACTGCACAGATCTCACCCCGTGGGGTCAAAATGATCACAAGAACGGTGAGCAAAAATCCCTGAACCACACTATGGCCAAGGGCGACCTAGTGAATGACCTGCAGAGAGCTGGGACCAAAGTAACAAAGCCTACCATCAGTAACACACTACGCCGCCAGGGACTCAAATCCTGCAGTGCCAGACGTGTCCCCCGGCTTAAGCCAGTACATGTCCAGGCCCGTCTGAAGTTTGCTGGAGAGCATTTGGATGATCCAGAAGAAGATTGGGAGAATGTCATATGGGCAGATGAAACCAAAATATAACTTTTTGGTAAAAACTCAACTCATTGTGTTTGGAGGACAAAGAATGCTGAGTTGCATCCAAAGAACACCATACCTACTGTGAAGCATGGGGGTGGAAACATCATGCTTTGGGGCTGTTTATGTGCAAAGGGACCAGGACGACTGATCTGTGTAAAGGAAAGAATGAATGGGGCCATTTGACATTTGACCTCTGTCATTGCCAACACAGGGTATATAAGAAAGTATTGAGATAAACTTTTGTTATTGACCAAATACTTATTTTTCACCATAATTTGCAAATAAATTCATTTAAAAATCCTACAATGTGATTTTCTGGATTTTTTTTCTCATTTTGTCTGTCATAGTTGAAGTGTACCTATGATGAAAATTACAGGCCTCTCATCTTTTTAAGTGGGAAAACTTGCACAATTGGTGTCTGACTAAATACTTTTTTGCCCCACTGTACACTTAGGTTGGAGTCATTAAAATTAGTTTTTCACCCACGACACTAATTTCTTGTTAACAAACTATAATTTGGGCAAGTTGGTTAGGACATCTACATTGTGCATGACACAGGTATTTTTTTCCAACAATTGTTTACAGACAGATCATTTCACTTATAATTCACTGTATCACAATTCCAGTGGGTCAGAAGTTTACATGCACTAAGTTGGCTGTGCCTTTAAACAGCTTGGAAAATTCCAGAAAATGAGGTCATGGCTTTATAAGCTTCTGATAGGCTAAATGACATCATTTGAGTCAATTGGGGGTATACCTGTGGAGCTATTTCAAAACCTGCCTTCAAACTCAGTGCCTCTTTGCTTGACATCATAGGAAAATCCAAAGAAATCCGCCAAGACCTCCACAAGTCTGGTTCATCCTTGGGAGCAATTTCCAAACGCCTGAAGGTACCACATACATCTGTACAAACAATAGTATGCAAGTATAAACACCATGGAACCACTCAGCCATCATACCGCTCAGGAAGGAGACACATTCTGTCTCCTAGAGATGAACGTACTTTTTTGATCAATCCCAGAACAACAGCAAAGGCCCTTGTGAAGATGCTGGAGGAAACAGGTACAAAAGTATCTATATCCACAGTAAAACGAGTCCTGTATTGACATAACCTGAAAGGCCGCTCAGCAAAGAAAAGGCCACTGCTCCAAAACCGCCATTAAAAAGCCAGACTGCGGTTTGCAACTGCACATGGGGACAAATATCATACTTTTTGGAGAAATGTCATCTGGTGTGAGGACAAAATAGAACTGTTTGGCCATAACGACCATTGTTCTGTTTGGAGGAAAAGGGGTAGGCTTGCAAGCTGAAGAACACCATCCCAACCGTTCAGCACGGGGATGGCAGCATCATGTTGTGGGGGTGGTTTGCTACAGGAGGGCTGGTGCACGTCACAAAATAGATGGCTTCATGAGGAAAGGAAAATTATGTGGATATATTGAAGCAACATCAAGACATAAGTCTTGGTCGCAAAAGCTTGGTCGCAAATGGGTCTTCCAAATGGACAATGACCTCCAAGCATTCTTCCAAAGTTGTGTCAAAATGGCTTAAGGACAACAAAGTCAAGGTATTGGGGTGGCAATCCAAAAGCCCTGACCTCAATCCTATAGAACATTTGTCGGCAGAACTGAAAAAGCGTGTGCGAGCAAGGAGGCCTACAAAACTGACTCAGATACACCAGGTCTGTCATGAGGAATTGGCCAAAATTCACCCAACCTATTGTGGGAAACTTGTGGAAGGCTACCCAAAATGTTTAACCCAAGTTAAACAATTTAAAGACATTGCTACCAAATACTAATTGAGTGTATGTACTTCTGACCCACTGGGAATGTGATGAAAGAAATAAAAACTGAAATAAATCATTCTCTCTACTATTATTCTGACATCACTTAAAATAAAGTGATGATCCTAACGGACGTAAGACAGGGAATATTTACTAGGATTAAATGTCAGGAATTGTGAAAACTGAGTTTAAATGTATTTGGCTAAGGTGTATGTAAACTTCCGATTTCAACTGTGTAAGTCTTGCTCTCCACTTTCTGGAGGACCGAGTTTTGAAATCGGTGTAATTAGAGTATGATAGTTAAGGAGATGGAGAAAACACCTGTATCCGGATTACATCTTCAAACTAAGGGTAACCATGGCATCCGTGACAGGGAGAAGCATCCAACCATGATGTATATGGGTAAGGTACTCTATCTTACTACATTGTCAGATATGATACATTTCTTATTTTGACAAAGTCGTTTTCATTTCAAGTTAAAGTGTGCTGTTAGCTAATGTTAGCTGGCTGGCTTGCTTGCTATCGTTATTTGTATGATCTTATTATTCGTATCTCAGAGCCATTTTCTTGCCTAGTTATAGCCGAATGTTATCTAGCTAACACTGAACATGGTTGGTTAGCAACTGCTGATTCATGCAGGGTAGTAATGTCATTGATTGAGATTATGGTTCATTGTTTACCTACTGTAGCTAGCTGCATGTCTTAATAACCTGTTGCGACTCTAGGGGCAATATTTTCATTTTTGGAAAAAAAGTAAAATGGTCAGAGTGTCTGGAATGCAACCCTACTCATCGGCCAGAGTGTCCAGTGTGCACTCTGAATGCTCTGAGAGCGAAACACTCTGAATTTACGAACTGACAATCTGTCAGCACAGTTACAATCACCAACACTCTGGATAACATAAAAACAGCCTAACCAGCTCTGCTAGGGCGAGTAATGTTCAGTGAGCTGTTCTCTCATTGTGTCTGGAAGTAGCTAGCAAGTTAGCCAGTTAACTTGGGTGCTTGACTGCTGTTGTTAGTACAGAACGCTTGGACCAATCCTTTGAAGAGATGGGTCGGGCTAAAGCTTAAGATGGTGTGAATGATGCTGAATGGGTGTAGACAAAGAAGAGCTCTCCAGTTGGTACCAAAATATTCAAAGGCCATTTTCTCAAAAGTGAGATTACAAGTTTATCAACTTTCAAAGCAGAACTACTTTCCCATTGTTCCTCAAATGCAGTGTATGATATACCATTTTATAGCTCTCCGTCTCTGCTTTTATCCAATGTAAAATACACCATTTCAACATTTTCTACATAAGACTGGATCAAGGCGGTCGGTCACATATGGACTTGGTCTTTTACTAAATAGGGCTATCTTCTGTATATCAACCCTACCTTGTGAAAACACAACTGATTGGCTCAAATGCATTAAGAAGGAAAGAAACTCCACAAATGAACTTTTAACAGAAACACCTGTTAATTGAAATGCATTCCAGGTGACTACCTCATGAAGCTGGTTGAGAGAATACCAAGAGTGTGCAAAACTGTCATCAAGGCAAAGGGTGGCTACTTTGAAAAATCTAAAATATATTGTAACGACCCTGGGTTTATAAGCTTGAGCATGCTTTTGCGGCACAGTGGATAAATCAAATCAAATCAAATGTATTTGTCACATACACATGGTTAGCAGATGTTAATGCGAGTGTAGCGAAATGCTTGTGCTTCTTGTTCCGACAATGCAGTAATAACCAACGAGTAATCTAACCTAACAATTCCAAAACTACTACCTTATACACACAAGTGTAAAGGGATAAAGAATATGTACATAAAGATATATGAATGAGTGATGGTACAGAATGGCATAGGCAAGATGCAGTAGATGGTATCGAGTACAGTATATACATATGAGATGAGTAATGTAGGGTATGTAAACAAAGTGGCATAGTTTAAAGTGGCTAGTGATACATGTATTACATAAAGATGCAGTAGATGATATAGAGTACAGTATATACAAATACATATGAGATGTGTAATGTAGGATATGTAAACATTATATTAAGTAGCATTGTTTAAAGTGGCTAGTGATATATTTCACATCAATTTCCATAAATTCCCATTATTAAAGTGGCTGGAGTTGAGTCAGTGTGTTGGCAGCAGCCACTCAATTTTAGTGGTGGCTGTTTAACAGTCTGATGGCCTTGAGATAGAAGCTGGTTTTCAGCTTCGGACCTCGGGATAGAAGGTCGAGGGTTCGAGACCTGCTCCCTACCTGTTTCATTACAATATTTTGATGTTACTACATGATTCCATATGTGTTATTTCATGGTTTTGATGTCTTCACTATTATTATTAAAGTAGAAAATAGTACAAATAAAGGAAAAACTCTGCAATGAGTAGGTGTGTCCAAACTTTTAACTGGTACTGTATGCACGAAATGTTTCGAATGGGAAGCATGCGGACGCCTTAAGACCGATGTCGCTTTTATCTTTTTTCAGACGATCTTGTAGTACATTAATGATTTCACTTGTATGAATCGAATATTCCCATTTCTTATCAAGAGGGGAAAAGGAAATATTCCTGAACTTTAGGCTACACATTTGATATTTGAAACAAAATCGTGATTGTGTTGTATTTCGAACAAACAATATTGTATTCTAATATTGTGAGGATAGTGGAGATTATATACATATTTAAGTTATTAGTCGAACAACGTGATAAGACTCAATAGTGAACCTTTATAATTTAGTACAGGGCTACTGTACAAAATAGTCATTCGGCCAGTAGGCCTACCGTGGCATATTGTAGCCTACTTTATTGAAGAAACCATGTCTGAATATGAAAGCAATGTAGTAAGGAGAGTAATTTCGTGTTATTTGGAAGTCGTTATCCAAAGAAACAGATGCAAAGTGTTTTGTTTTATAATTATATTTACAGTTTCTATCACAGTCATTGCTGCAATCAATATCAATTTAATTGACAATGTGGTAGGCTAATTATTTAAAAGTTGTTTTTTAATAACTTTCTTTTTCAGTTAGTGACATGGGTTACATTTCCAGTTTAATCATGTTATTTCAGTTGTAATATGTCACATTCTTCCATTGATCTTTTTCATATTTCGATTTCATTGTTATTAGTAGGATGTTTTTTCATTGGGGCGGAAGTAGTGAAGGTAGACAATGACCATTTCCCGTGCCATTTCTGCTGTCTAGTATTCAGCAGGTTTGACACAATAACAGCGTCAGATCAGCTGGTCTAGTAGTTTTATTGTGCAGTTTTTTTGTTGCAAACAGAGTTATTTTAGCTCGGAGCTACGTGTAATCTCCCGTTTAGTAGCATGTCAATAAATCCAGCGGCAACCTGCAGGTAATCTGCAGGTTCCGCGTCTTCGTTGCAATCAGGCCATTCGTTCATAAATATTTGTGGGATCTGTATGTGTACTGTACATGTGAAATTACCAGACTACCATGAGAAGGGTCGCTCTTCACTGGAAATATTCAACATAAACCTTTAAAGTCCTACTCCAGTCTCCTTTTCAACTCCTTTATCACCTAGTTCTTAACAAAAGGCACTTCCACGTGTCCTCTGACAAGGCACAAATGGGGGTGTTTTTTTCCCTCTTTTGTTCTCTAATGCTCCTATTTTGTTCCTCAAGCAAGGGGGAGGCCTATGACACCAGACCTTTAATGGCCTACTCCATGAATTTTACACTTGTGTCTAAAAAAACACAATTTTGCTCAAAACATATTTGTTTACCTGTGTGTACATTACTATATTTGTACATGTGGTATTGTTTTTCAACCAAAAACAAATAGCTGGAATGCGTCTGAGTTGTCAATCCACCTTGTTTTCCCTTAATTGTGTTGGTTAGAGTAGTGATGTTGATGTGTGTGTTAATAATAATATTATTAATAATGGATTGGATTCTCCACCCAGGTGCTCAATCATTTTCTGTGCCAGAATGATCAACACACACAAGCTAATGTGTGTTGGGGTGTGTGTGTGTTGTGTCCTGTCAGGATGGTGTTCAGTAGGGCCGCGGTGGTGAGGCTCCTGGCCAGTGACTGCAAGTGTTACCGTGATGACGCCCCTGATGACATGGTGCTGGGGATGTGTCTCAACGCTCTGGGGCTTCCTGTCACACATAGCTCCCTCTTCCACCAGGTAAAACACTGGCCTTACCCATTATTACCCTTATGCCAGGAACCCACAGTTTGGAATTTTATTGGCACGATTCATGTCACATACTATTTTCATGATTGTTCATTCATCATCGTATATGAAAGATGGGAGCTCTAGAGTCGCTCAGTGTGGCAGGGTCAACAATAGCCGATTTACTGCACTTGTGATTTCCTGACAACACCAAGTCTTCCCGAACAAAAGTCTAGCATGTCAGAATTGTCTGTGCTGTGTGAACCCTGCTACAAAGGAGATTCCACGCCAATAGGAACGCTGTATGCTGGCATGCACTGTAGAAAAGATGAAGCAATTGGGATATCTTTCTACACAGTATGTTATCTAACATTTTCTACACCCTAAATGGCAATTCCTAAGTATCCGATTTGATTAATCATATTGTAGGCCAACTAGAACATAGATTATGCTAGATTTGACAAATAAACACTTTCTGCTATCTTCTATTTTGAAAAGACATTCAAATCAAAAGAAATGTATCTTAATTTATACAAGTGGTAAGTGAGAACACCCTTCAGATAGCAAATCCTAAAGATGTATCAGCTGTTATGTCGTACAGTGGAGCACATCCACTGCACGACATAGCAAAGAAGTTTGGATGATCAAAACTGCACTGTGGGAGAGAGCCGTTACCTTATAAATATTTATCCATCACCCTTACCTAATACCAACTACAGTTGCGCACAAGTACTACATAGAGCCATGACTACATGGGAACTCTATTCCACATCAGGTAACTGATTCAAGCAGTAAAATTTTAAAAACAGATAGAAATATACCTTATGGAACAGTGGGGACTGTGAAGCAACACAAACATAGGCACATGCATACTCACACAAGATATGTGGAAGTGGTGGAGTAGGGGCCTGAGGGCACACAGTGTGTTGTGAATGTATTGTAATGTTTTAAATATTTGCTGGACCCCAGGGAGAGTAGCTGCTGCCTTGCCCATTACCCTTATCTAATAAGTTACCTTAGACCTAATATTCTTTACCCAAAATGTAAAAACAAATCACAGTATGTCAATTTCACAGTTCAACAAAGGTTGTTGTAGCAAGGCTCAGGTAACAAAGACACTAGTCTTTGGTATCCAATAGCCAATATCCCTCCTTAGTTTCCTCCTCAATTTCTCCTCGTCCCCTGGGGGACTGGTTGTCTCTGTACCAGTGTATTTAATAACCCTGTTTAAGAGTAGCAATTACAGCAGTCTCCAGTGCAGTCTCCTGTGGCTGACAGAAATGGAAGGTGTTGAAAGGAATTGTTCACTCAAATTACAAAATGGCATATTGGTTTTCTTGCCCTGTAAGCGGTCTGTGGACAAGGTAAGGGAGGCCGGTATAATAATTGTTATGTCCCTCCAGGCTCGACCTGAAGACTACTCCAGAGACTTCCTAGCCCACCAGGTGCCCATCTCCTTCCACAAACACTGGAACATCGACCCCGTCGCCGTCTTCAACAGGTGGCTAAAGGACAAGTCGAGGTCAACAAGCCCACGCGGACTAAACAAGAGCACCAAGGAAGAGTTATAGTCACTCAGACACAATCAGTCTTGTGTGTGTGTAGAGTCATGGACAAACAAATTATCTGCATGTTTCCTCCGTCGGTGTAAACGTTTTCTATATTGTGAATCTTGCGTAGATATAATTTGGAGGGTTCATGCAAGTCTCTGTCCATGACTGTGTGTTTGGGAACTTATTCATGACGGAGGCCAGGCACGGTAGAACAGCCCACTACTATGGACTTTCAAAGGTAATTTACGCTTGGGCCAACATGCTCAACATTTACCATGAATGCGATCTCCGCGAACTTCGGGGAAAACGCCTTTAGAAGACACATTGTCGGCTGTCTAGCGCTCAGTATTGTATTGAATCCCGGCCACAGTTTCAATAGATTTGCATGTTGAGGTTGTCAGTGTGTCCGGCTCTTGTCTGTGTGTATTTATAATATGATATAATCCATTTCTTGCCAAATTGAACAATTGAAACTCATTTTTTTTCTTAAGGACATATTTCAACATTAATGCTACATGCTGTACAATGTGTACTATTTTTATAAAAACGTGTTTGCGGTGTCTTAATGGAGTTTTATTTATGCCATTTGGTTTCAGGGCTACTACTAATTCTGACTGTAAATATCACACACAAAACAAATACTGTTTATTGGATTTTAAATAGAATCTTAGAGAAATGTCTCCAGATGTTTTGTTGATGATAACGTTGAAAGCAAAGGGCCTTGGGGGGGGGCATATATCCGTCATGACACACTAGCTTTCCACATTACTTCATGAATGATCAGTTTTAACTTGTGTAACTTTATTTATGGAAAGCTTATCAGTACAGGCCCAGCATGGGGACAGGGATGTGGTTAAATTAATATTTGTGTCTGCAGGTTTTTGTTTTTTCCTTATCAATTAAGCCCTAGACAACCAGGTGTCTGGGACCTTACTAATTAGTGAACTTAATTTATCAATCAAGTACAAGGGAGGAGGGGAAAACCAGCAGACAATCAGCCCACCATGGAATGAGTTTGACACCTGCTTTATATGGTGTAAAGTCAAGATTGAGTCATTCACCAAGAACGGAGTGTCCTTTTATTATGGGTCCCCATTAGCTGCCTAGGCAGCAGCTACTCTTCCTGCAGGTCCGGCAAAATTAAGGCAGTTATACATTTTTTAAAACATTACAATACATTCATAAACAGATTTCACAACACACTAAGTGTGTGCCCTCAGGCCCATACTCCACGACCACATATCTACAACACAAAATCTGTGTGTCATGTGGCAGACCAAGGGGTTGGGTCAAAACATTTACACAGGTCAGACACAGAGTAGGATTAGCTCAGTTTCAAAGGTATTTATTAAAATAATAGTCCAAAAGAAAAGGATAGGTCTCCCCCGAGAGACCCTCTCTGGGATAAACGTCTACTGGGCTCCGGGTCTTGCTGTATCCTGTGGGAATCAGAACTGAACTCACTCCTGTTACCTCTGCAACCATCCCCAGCTATACGGGAGTCCTTTCCTCCCCCAGTCTCTCCCTTATGTGCTGCCCTTCTGGCAGCTTTATGGGACTTGTACAGCTGGTGAACAATCAGCCCTTGATTACTCACCAACTCCCAATCAACCCCAATTAGTCCTGACCGGAGAGCCAGTCGAGACCTGGCACGTCCAGCAGATGGAGCCATCGCCTCGTGATGTATACGCCGTCTGTCACCAGGCCTCGACGAGTCTCCCCCTGGTGGCTGACCTGCTGTATGCCACAGTTATATGTGTGTATGTCTGTGTTTGTGTTGCTTCACAGTCCCTGCTGTTCCATAAGGTGTATTTTTCTCTATTTTTTTCTCTCAGATTTTACTGCTTGCATCAGTTACCTGATGTGGAATAGCTCTATGTAGTGCTGTGTGCCTCCCATAGTCCGTTCTGGACTTGGGGATTGTGAAGAGACCTCTGGTGGCATGTCTTGTGGGGTATGCATGGGTGTCTGAGCTGTGTGCTAGTCGTTTAAACAGACAGCTCTGTGCTTTCAACATGTCAATACCTCTCACAAATACATTGCTACATTTCCACGTTATTTATTACAAGATATAGTTGAGGATTGTGGTTCAGTGAATGATTTGTCCCAAATACAATGCTTTTCGTTTTTTGAAATATTTAGGACTAACTTATTCCTTGCCACCCATTCTGAAACTAACCGCAGCTCTTTAAGTGTTGCAGTCATTTCAGTCGCTGTAGTAGCTGACGTGTATAGGGTGAGTCATCCGCATACATAGACACACTGGCTTTACTCAAAGCCAGTGGCAAGTCGTTAGTAAAGATTGAAAAAGTAAGGAATTCCTTATTCTACCTTGAATCTAAGGAAGTCTCAGATTTTGCTCACCTGAAGTAGAGTATATTGTGATAAATTGCAGGCCACACTATTTGCCTAGAGAGTTCTCAGCTATACTTTTAGTGGCTGTTTATTTACCACAACAAACAGATGCTGGCACTAAGACTGCACTCAGTCAGCTGTATAAGGAAAGAAGCAAACAGGAAACCACTCACCCAGAGGCGGCGCTCCTAGTGGCCGGAGACTTTAATGCAGTGAAACCTAAATCAGTTCTACCAAATCTCTATCAACATGTTAAATGTGAAACCAGAGGAAAACAATTCTACATCACCTTAACTCCACACAGAGACACGTACAAAGTTCTCCCTCGCCCTCCATTTGGTAAATCCGACCACAACTATATCCACCTGATTCCTATTTGGAAGCAAAAAATTAAAACAGGAAGCACCAGTGACTCGGACTATAAAAGAGTGGTCAGATGAAGCAGATGCTAAACTACAGAACTGTTTGCATGTTCCGGGTTTCTTCCGATGACATAGAGGAATACACCACATCAGTCACTGGCTTTATCACTAAGTGTATCGAGGACGTCGTCCCCACAGTGACTGTATGTACATTCCCCAACCAGAAGCCATGGATCACAGGCAGCATTCGCACTGAGCTAAAGGGTAGAGTTGACACTTTCAAGGTGCGGGACTCTAACCCGAAAGCTTACAAGAAATCCCGCTATGCCCTGCGACGAACCATCAAACAGGCAAAGCGTCAATACAGGACTAAGATTGAATCCTACTACACCGTCTCCGACGCTCGTCGGATGTGGCAGGGCTTGCAAACTATTACAGACTACAAGGGGAAGCACAGCTGCGAGCTGCCCAGTGACACAAGCCTACCAGACGAGCTAAATCACTTCTATGCTCGCTTCGAGGCAAGCAACACTGAGGCAAGCATGAGAGCATCAGCTGTTCCGGACGACAGTGTGATCACTCTCCTTAGCCGACGTGAGTAAAACCTTTAAACAGGTCAACATACACAAGGCTGCGGGGCCAGACGGATTACCAGGACGTGTGCTCCAGGCACCTGCTGACCAACTGGCAGGTGTCTTTACTGACATTTTCTGTAATACCGACATGTTTCAAGCAGACCACCATAGTCCCTGTGCCCAAGAACACAAAGGCAACCTGCCTAAATGACTACAGACCCATAGCACTCACGTCCGAAGCCATATGAAGTGCTTTAAAAGGCTGGTCATGGCTCACATCAACAACATCCCAGAAACTCTAGACCCACTCCAATTTGCATACCGCCCCAACAGATCCACAGATGATGCAATCTCTATTGCACTCCACATTGCCCTTTCCCACCTGGACAAAAGGAACACCTATGTGAGAATGCTATTCATTGACTACAGCTCAGCGTTCAACACCATAGTTCCCTCAAAGCTCACCACTAAGCTAAGGATCCTGGGACTAAACACCTCCCTCTGCAATTGTATCCTGGACTTCCTGACGGGCCGCCCCCAGGTGGTGAGGGTAGGTAGCAACACATCTGCCACGCTGATTCTCAACACTGGATTTCTTCAGGGGTGCGTGCTCAGTCCCCTCCTGTACTCCCTGTTCACCCACGACTGCATGGTCAGGCATGACTCCAACACCATCATTAAGTTTGCAGACGACACAACAGTGGTAGGCCTGATCACCGACAACGACGAGACAACCTATAGGGAGGACAGAGACCTGGCCGGGTGGTGGCAGAATAACAACCTATCCCTCAACGTAACCAAGACAAAGGAGATGATTGTGGGCTACAGGAAAAGGAGCACCGAGCACGCCCCCATTCTCATCAACAGGGCTGAAGTGGAGCAGGTTGAGAGCTTCAAGTTCCTTGGTGTCCACATCAACAACAAACTAGAATGGTCCAAACACAGCAAGACAGTCGTGAAGAGGGCACGACAAAGCCTATTCCCCCTCAGGAGACTGTAAAGATTTGGCATAGGTCTTGAGATCCTCAAAAGGTTCTACAGCTGCAACATCAAGAGCATCCTGACTGGCTGCATCACTGCCTGGTACGGCAATTGCCCGGCCTCTGACCGCAAGGCACTACAGAGGGTAGTGCGTACGGCCCAGTACATCACTGGGGCAAAGCTGCCTGTCATCCAGGACCTCTACACCAGGCGGTGTCAAAAAAGGCCCTAAAAATTGTCAAAGACCCCAGCCACCCCAGTCATAGACTGTTCTCTCTACTACCGCATGGAAAGCGGTACCAGAGTGCCAAGTCTAGGACAAAAAGGCTTCTCAACAGTTTTTACACCCAAGCCATAAGACTCCTGAACCGGTAATCAAATCATATGTCTACCCAAACTATTTGCATTGTGTGCCACCCCCAACCCCTCTTTTACGCTGCTGCTACTCTCTGTTTATCATATATGCATTGTCACTTTAACTATACATTCATGTACATACTTCCTCAATTGGCCCGACCAACCAGTGCTCCCGCACATTGGCTAACCGGGCTATCTGCATTGTGTCCCACCACCCGCCAACCCCTCTTTTTATGCTACTGCTACTCTCTGTTCATCATATATGCATAGTCACTTTAACCATACCTACATGTACATTCTACCTAAATAAGCCTGACTAACAGGTGTCTGTTTATAGCCTTGCTACTGTTATTTTCAAATATCTTTTTACTGTTGTTTTATTTCTTTACTTACCTACACACACACACACCTCCCTTTTTTTCACACTATTGGTAAGCATTTCACTGTACGGTTTACACCTGTTGTATTCGGCCAACTTGACAAATAAACTTTAATTTGATTTGATTATGTTGGAGGCTTCCATTAAAGAACACCCTTTGCGTTCTGTTAGACAGGTAACTCATCTCCACAATATAGCAGGGTGTATAAAGCCATAAACTCCAAAGACTTTTACTGTTATTCTTTATTTCATATATCTTGGTTTCATAGTGTAGTTTCTTCTTTTTATTTAGTTTAGTCACATGATTTCTCAGTTTGCAGTACGCTTACCAATCGGTTGTGCAGCCAGGCTTATTTGCCATTCCTTTTGCCTCATCCTTATCAACCATAACATTTTTCAATTCCTTATCAGTCCACGGGGATTTACCAGTTTTTACAGGCATTTTCTTAATGCGTGCATGCTTATCAGTAACTGCGTAAGCAATTTCATAAATGTGTCAAGTGCAGCGTCTGGTTGATCCTCATTACACACCATGGACCAACAAATATTCTTTGCATCAACAATATAGGAATCGCTGCAAAATGTATTGTTTGAAACACTTATACACTATATTAGGCCCAGCCTTTGGAACTTTGGTTTTCCTAGATACGGCTACTATATTGTGATCACTACATCCGATGGATCTGGATACTGCTTTCAAGCCGATTTCTGCAGCATTAGTAAAGATGTGATCGATACATGTTGATGATTTCAATCCTGTGCTGTTAGTAACTACCCTGGTACTGATAACCTAAACCAGGTTGCAGGCACTGGTTACAGTTTGAAGCTTTTTCTTGAGTGGGCAGCTTGATGAATGCGAGTCAATATTTAAATTAATTGAATTCAATTAGCTTTATTGGCATGAAGTAACAATGTACATATTGCCAAAGCTTACTTTGGAGATGTACAATATTAACATAATACAACTAATAATAGTCAATATTGTCAATGGGACAACAGAAACAACAATAATCAGGGCTCAAAATAACCATATGTTGATCAATAACAATAAGCATAGAGGACATGTGCAGGTTGGTTGGTCTGTCAGACACTGTCCCTCATCTTATGGAAACCAACAATGTAGTGCGCTGCCAACCGACAGTTCTCTGCGTCCTCCCCCAACAGGACGGGTAGCCTATTCTCATCAGAGTGGTCTTTCAAACCTTGAATAAGGGTTTTACATTTGGGGAATTAAACTCTAATTGTTTAAGATTTTTTACATTTTGTCAGGAAATGCAGATCTGTCTCGGGTTCTGCTGTGGTGTAGTGGGTGCACAGCCTTTCCTTTACAGGGAGCCAGGTTTTCCTGTGTTTACCCTTCTCAATGGCAAGGCTGCGCTCACTGAGCCTGTACTTTGTCAACGTTTTTCTAAGGTTTTGATCAGTAACCATGGTCAAATAGTTAGTCACGGTGTAGAGTCGATTTAGGGCCAGATAGCACTCCATTTTGCTTTGTGCTTGTATTTGTCATGAGTCCGACCGAGGGTGGCTCCCCTTCCCGGTCGGGTGGCGCTCGGCGGTCGTCGTCGCCGGCCTATTAGCTGCCACTGATTGTCTTTCCTCCCCCTCCTTGTATGTTTATTGTTAGCATCTGTTAGTTAGTAATTAGTTGGGCTTTATTAGACAGCCGGCCCGCCTGTTTCTTTGTGCGGGATTAATCATTGTGACCTTCGTGTAGGTAGTAGAGGAACGTATTTGTTCCTAGTCGTTTATTTTCTGCTATACTGTTTTCGTCCCCCGTGTTTGGGGCATTTGATTTTGAGGACCCAGTGTTGCGTGAGTGCATTAAAAGACCACAGTATTGCACTCTCTGTTTCCTGCGTCTGACTCTACAACCACGACACCCGGAGTGTTACAGTGTTTCCCAATAAGCAATGTAGTTTTGTTTATTCTGATTGATTGGATGTTCTGGTGCTGGGGCTTCAGTGTGTTAGTAGAACAGGTTTGTGAACTCCCAGGAACAGCTGGATGAGGGGACTCTTTTTACTCAGCTCTTGGCATTGCAAGGCTTGGTAAGGATACAGTATAAGAGGGGGTCACTGTATTTTAGATGTTTCCAAAACTTAGTTGCTTTTTAAAAATGTGTTATTATTAGTGGATATTGGCCTAATTCTGCTCTGTATGCATTGTTTGTAGTTTTCCTCTGGACATGTTGGAGAATCTTACAGAACTCTGCATGCAGGGTTTCAATGGGGTGTTTGTCCCATTGGGTGAAATCTTGTTTTACAAGTGGACCCCACACCTCACTACCATGAACTGCAATTGGTTCAATGACACATTCAATTAGTTTTAGCCAAATTTGAATAGGTATTTCAATTTGAATTCGTTTTTTAATGGCGTAGAATGCTCTGCGTGCTTTCTCTCTCAGTTCATTCACTACCTTATTAAGGTGTCCAGTTGAGCTTATTTTGAAACTTAAGTAGTTGTAGTATGTGCAGTACTCTATATATTTTGTACCAATTGAGAACTTTTTGTCTAATTCCCAGAGATCTGGATCTTGTCTAGAAAAGTAATTATTTTTGTATTTTTGGGGTTTACTGCCAGGGCCCAGATCTGGCAGTACTGCTCTAGCAGGTGGGTGCTGTGGGTGACAGCAGGCACAGGTCATCTGCGAAGAGCAGGCATTTAACCTCTGAATTGTGGAGCCTAACATCAGGGGCTGAGGATTTTTCTAGAATAGTGGCCAACTTGTTAATGTAAATATTGAAGATTGCAGAGCTCATATTGCAACCATGGCGAAGGCCCCGCCCTGGTTTTAAAATTCTGTTATTTTCTTGACAATTTTGATGCTGCACGTGTTGCCGGTATACATTGCTTTGATTATGTCATATGTTTTACCCCCTACACCACTTTCAATAACTTAGTGTAGTAGTTAGTTAACTTAGTGTAGGACAGTATTTTCACGTCCGGATGAAATGCATGCCCAAATTCAACTGCCTGCTACTCATCCCCAAAATATTAGATATGTATGTTATTAGTAGATTTGGATGGGAAACACTCTTAAGTTTCTAAAATAGTTTGAATCATGTCTGTGAGTATAACAGAACTTATTTAGCAGACGAAACCCCGAGGACAAACCATTCAGATATTTAGTTTTTTGAGGTCACTCTCTTTTCAATGGGTTTTCATTGGGAATCCAGATTTCTAAGGGACCTTCTTGCATTTCCTATCGCTTCCACTGAATGTCAATAGTCTTTAGAAATTGGTTGAGGTTTTTCCTTTGTGTAATGAAGAAGTATGGCCATCTTGAAATAGGGTAACTTGAAGTGTACTGTTAGATAGAGGCGCGTCACCAGAAAGCATGCTACAGTTTGTTTTCCTCCTGTATTGAACACAGATCATCCCGTCTTCAATTGTATCGATTATTTACGTTAAAAAAATACCTAAAGTTGTATTACAAAAGTAGTTTGAAATGTTTTGGCAAAGTTTACAGGTAACTTTTTAGATATTTTGTAGTCACGTTGCGCAAGCTTGCCTTAGCTTTTCTAACTGCCTGTGTATATTTGTTCCTAACTTCTCTGGAAAGTTCCATATCACAGGGGCTATTCGATGCTAATGCAGAACGCCACAGGATGTTTTTGTGCTGGTCAAGGGCAGACAGGTCTGGCGTGAACCAAGGACTATATCTATTCCTAGTTCTACATTTTTTGAGAGGGGCATGCTTATTTAAGATGGAGAGGAAGGCACTTTTAAAGAATAGCCAGGCATCATCTACTGACGGGATGATGTCAATGTCATTCCAGGATACCCCGGCCAGGTCGTTTAGAAAGGCCTGCTCGCAGAAGTGTTTCAGGGAGCGTCTGACAGTGATGAGGGATGGTCGTTTGGTCGCAGACCCATTACGGATGCAGGCAATGAGGCAGTGATCGCTGAGATCTTGATTGAAAACAGCAGAGGTGTATTTGGGGGGTGAATTAGTTAAGATGACATCTATGAGGGTGCCCGTGTTTACTGATTTGGTGTTGTACCTGGTAGGTTCATTGATAATTTGTGTGAGATTGAGGGCATCAAGCTTAGTTTGTAGGATGGCTGGGGTGTTAAGCATGTCCCAGTTTAGGTCACCTAGTACTATGAGCTCAGAAGATAGATGGGGGGCAATCAATTCACATATGGTATCGAGGGCACAGCTGGGGGCAGAGGGAGGTCTATAGCAAGCGGCAACAGTGAGAGACTTGTTTCTGGAAAGGTGAATTTTTAGAAGTAGAAGCTCAAATTGTTTGGGTACAGACGTAGATAGTAATACAGAACTCTTCGGGCTATCTCTGCAGTAGATTGCAACACCGCCCCCTTTGGCAGTTCTATCTTGGCGGAAAACATTATAGTTAGCAATGGAGAATTCAGGGTTTTTGGTGGTTTTCCTAAGCCAGGATTCAGACACGGCTAAGACATCTGGGTTGGCAGAGTGTGCTAAAGCAGTGAGTAAAACAAACTTAGGGAGTAGGCTTCTAATGTTAACATGCATGAAACCAAGGCTTTTACGTTTACAGAAGTCAACAAATGAGAGCACCTGGGGGGTGGGAGTGGAGCTAGGCACTGCAGGACCTGGATTAACCAGAGGAACAGAGGAGAAGTAGGAGAAGTAGCATAAGGGTACGTCTAAAAACTATACGAACTGGCCGTCTAGCACGTTCAGAACAGAGAGTAAAAGGAGCAGGTTTCTGGGCACGATAGCATAGATTCAAGGCATAGTGTACAGACAAAGGTAAGGTAGGATGTGAGTACATTGGAGGGAAACCTAGGCATTGAGTAATGAAGAGAGAGATATAGTCTCTAGAGATGTTTAAACCAGGTGATGTCATCGCATATATAGGAGGTGGAACAACATGGTTGGTTAACTTCTTGCGACTCCAAACCCGTATCCGGGAGCGTAATCATAGCCTCAAGCTCATTACCATAATAAATATGTTGAAACACAAGCTTAGCCTTTTGTTAACAACACTGTCATCTCAGATTTTCAAAATATGCTTTTCAACCAAAGCTACACAAGCATTTGTGTAAGAGTATTGATAGCCTAGCATAGCATTAAGCCTAGCATTCAGCAGGCAACATTTTCACAAAAACAAGAAAAGCATTCAAATAAAATAATTTACCTTTGAAGAACTTCGGATGTTTTCAATGACGAGACTCTCAGTTAGATAGCAAATGTTCATTTTTTCCCAAAAGATTATTTGTGTAGGAGAAATAGCTCCGTTTTGTTCATCACGTTTGGCTAAGAATTTTTTTTTAAATGCAGTCACTACAACGCCAAACTTTTTTCCAAATTAGCTCCATAATATCGACAGAAACATGGCAACGTTGTTTAGAATCAATCCTCAAGGTGTTTTTCACAATTCTATTCGATGAAAAATAATTTGTGGCAGTTGGTTTCTCATCAGAGGCAAACGGAAAAATACTGCAGCTGTAGATCTGTAACATCAGTTCTGTGGCACTCACAGACAATATCTTTGCAGTTTTGGAAATGTCAGAGTGTTTTCTTTCCAAAGCTGTCAATTATATGCATAGTCGAGCATCTTTTCGTGACAAAATATCTTGTTTAAAACAGGAACGTTTTTCATCCAAAAATTAAAATAGCGCCCCCTAGTTATAAAAGGTTAAGGCATATTGAGCAGGGCTAGAGGCTCTACAGTGAAATAAGACAGTAATCACTTACCAGGACAGTAATGGATAAGGCATATTGATATTAGAGAGAGGCATGCGTAGCCAAGTGAACATATGGGTCCATTGAGTGGTTGGGCTTGCTGGGGGACACGGCGATTCAGACAGTTAGCAGGCTAACAAGCTAACAGTTAGTAGGCCGGGGCTAAACAAGCTAGCAGCTAGTAGACCAGGGCAAGCTAGCAGTTAGCAGACCGGGTTAGCAAGCAAGCAGATAGCAGGGGCTAGAAAGTTAGCCTTTGGGGGACGTCGCAATGGGGGTAAGTCTGCTTTTGCCTTTTCGTGCGGTGACGTCGATAGACCAGTCGTGGAATTAGTAGGGTTCCAAGTAGCTCTAGCTAGCTAGCAGGCCTAGCTGGTTAGCATAATGGGCTTTCAGCGGGCGTCGCGCCTGAGGGGCCTGTTGGAGTCCTCGGGCAGATTATGTTGGTATTCCGGTCGTAGGGGATCTACAGGGTTCCATGCCCCGTACCAGCTGTAAGAAGGGGTCCGGATATTTTAGCCCAGGAGTATACTTCGGTGGTAGCACAGGAGCCCTGGCCGGGCTAGCTTCAAGCTAATTGGTGCTTGCTCTGTGATGGAAACGCTAGCCAGGAGTAGTTATCCGGGATTGTGGTTAGCTAGTTGTGAAGATCCAGATGAAAATGTTCAGTTTGCAGTAGGAATCCGGGGATAAAAATAACAGGTCCGTTATGCTCTGGTTAGAGTGACG
Organism: Oncorhynchus tshawytscha; assembly: GCF_018296145.1. NCBI lineage: Eukaryota > Metazoa > Chordata > Actinopteri > Salmoniformes > Salmonidae > Oncorhynchus > Oncorhynchus tshawytscha. The sequence goes on along the minus strand of NC_056441.1, from coordinate 46,368,314 downwards.
TTGTTCGAACTGACAAGAGCTTTCCGAGCTGAAGGTTAGCTGATGTCCGCTGGCAATGGTTTGCTGACTGATAGCTGGTAGTTAGCTGGCTAGCTTCAGTTGAGGGATTACGGATCCGAAGTAAATATAAGTAAATATCCGAAGCAGATCCACGCCACATTGGGTGAGGCGGGTTGCAAGTGAGTATTTAGATGTTGAGGTTTAGCAAAATATTTTAAAGGATATGCGCCGAAAAAAAGATGTAAAACGATATATACAAGGGACACGACAATACAAAGACGTCTGACTGCTACGCCATCTTGGAATGATATCTACCATCTATATTATTTGTAGCTGTCTATTTAACACCACAACCCGATGCTGGCACTAAGACTGCACTGAACGAGCTGTTTAAGGCCATAAGCAAACAAGAAAATGCTCATCCAGAAGCAAGCTAACTTAGTTCCATTTTACCTCATTTCTGCCAGCATGTCACATGCAACCAGAGGGGAAAGAACTCTGGACCACCTTTACTCCACTCACAGAGACACATCCAAAGCTCTCCCTTGCCCTCCATTTGGCAAATCTGACCATAATTCTATCCTCCTGAATCCTGCTTACAAGCAAAAACTAAAGCAGAAGTATCCGTCACAGCCTGATCTATTTCACCTGTCTTTGTGCTTGTCTACCCCTCCAGGTGTCGGCCACTACGAATACCTGGTAATTTTCGTTTTCTCCCACTCAGCCCAAGAACACGTTCTCCAATTCCGACAGGTCCTCCAGCGCCTCCTGGAGAAACAGCTTTTTGTGAAAGCGGAGAAATGCGAATTCCATCGTTACACCATCCCCTTCCTTGGTTAAATTCTCGCTGCAGGGAATGCACAAATGGTCCCCGGGAAGGTGAGAGCGATGGTGGACTGGCCCCAGCCTACGTCTAGAGTGCAGATGCAACGTTTCCTGCGATTTGCCAACTTCTATCGTTGCTTTATCCAGGGTTACAGCACCCTAGCTTCCACGCGGTCTGCACTCACCTCTCCCAAGGTTCCGTTCACATGGTCCCCAGCTGGTCCCTGGACCTCAAGCACCACTTCACCACAGCTCCCATATTGGTTCATCCTGACCCGTCCCGTCAGTTCGTGGTGTAGGCCGATGCTTCGGATGTCGGAGTGGGGGCTGTCCTGTCCCAGCGCTCTGCCCTGGACCTCAAGCTACATCCCTGCGCCGCCTTCTCCCATCACGCCACGGAGAGGAACTACAATGTGGGGAATCGTGAGCTTCTCGCGGTAAAGATGGCGTTGGAGGAGTGGAGACACTGGTTGGAAAGGGGACGAACCACAAAAACCTGGAATATAATGCACAGCGTTCCTAGCCGAACCCCGGGGGGCTAGATAACCGGATGTTTGTGCCTGATGCTGTCCTCTCCTCGGTCCTGGAGTGAGCCCAGGCTTGCCTGCCCTAGCGCCTTGCCTTCCCTAGCGTATCAGCCCCTGCTCTCCCCGGAGCAAGAGGCTGAGGTTGGCATTCCCTCAGCCCAGATGTTTGTCCGCCGCTTTCGCCGTACCTGGAAGAGAGCCCGGTCGGCTCTTTTCAAGACCACCTCCAGGTATCAACGACAAGCAGACTGCCACCAGACCTCGGCTCCCCAGTATCGTATGACTGTCCACTCATGACCTGACCCTCCGGGTGGATTCCCGCAAACTTTCCACACGCTTTGTCGGCCCTTTCCCCATCTCCAATATCATTAGCCCCAATGCTGTTTGTCTTCTGGTGACCCGTACCCTCCGTATTCATCCCACTTTTCATGTGTCTAGGATTAAACCTATGTCTCACAGCCCTTTGTCTCCTGTTTCCAGGTAGTGTTACACAATGATCTGTTTCATCTGTCTTTGTTCTTGTCTCCACCCACCTCCCCAGTGTATTTATACCTGTGTTCTCTGTTTGTCTGTTGCCTGTTCGTCTTGTCTTGTCAGGTCTTACCAGCGTGTTTTCCCGTCTCCCTGCTTTCTCGTATTCTGTTTCCTAGTTTCCCCGGTTCTGACCATTCTGCCTGCCCTGACCCTGAGCCTGCCTACCGTTCTGTACCTGCCGTTCTGTACCTGCCGTTCTGTACCTGCCTAACTCTGAGCCGTTTACGAACCTCTGCCTGTCCTGACCCCGAGCCTGCCTGCTGTTCTGTACCTTATTGACTCTGCACTAGATTACGGACCTCTGCCTGCCTTTGACCTGTCTTTTGCCTGCCCCCTGTTTGGGTCAATAAACATCTTTAACTCTAGCTGTCTGCATCTGGGTCTTATCCTGAGTTCTGATAGTACTAGTGACTCGCTGAATACGGAAGTGGTCAGATGATGTGGAGGCTATGTTACAGGACTGTTTTGCTAGCACAGACTGGAATATGTTCCGGGATTCATCCAATGGAATACCATCTCAGTCACTGGCTTCATCAATAAGTGCGTCGATGACATCGTCCCCACATATCCCAACCAGAAGCCATGGATTACAGGCAACATCCACACCAAGCTAAAGGCTAGAGCTGACGCTTTCAAGGAATGCGACACTAATCTGGACGTTTTAAGAAATCCTGCTATGCCCTCAGACGAACCATCGGGCAAAGCGTCAGTACAGGACTAACATTGAATCGTACTACACCGGCTCTGATGCTCGTCAAATGTGGGAGGGTGTGCAAACTATTACGGACTACTAAGGGAAACCCAGCCGTGAGCTGCCCAGTGACGCAAGCCTACCAGATGTGATAAATACCTTTTATGCTTGCTTCAAGGAAAGTAACACTGGAGCGTGCATGAGAGCACCAGCTATTCTGGATGACTGTGTGATCACGCTCCGTAGCCGTTGTGAGAAAGACCTTTTAAACAGGTCAACATTCACAAGGCTGTGGGGTCAGACGGATTACCAGGACGTGCACTCTGAGCATGCGCTGACCAACTGGCAAGTGTCTTCACTGAAATGTTCAACCTCTCCCTGACCGAGTCTGTAACACCTACATGTTTCAAGCAGACCACCATAGACCCCGTGCCCAAGAAAGTGAAGGTAACCTGTCTAAATGGCTACCGTCCCGTAGCAATCACCTCAGTAGACATGAAATGCTTATAAAGGCTAGTTATGACTCACATCAACACCATCATCCCGGAAACCCTAGAACCTCTCCAATTCGCATACCACCCCAACAGATCCACAGATGACGCAATCTCAATCTCACTCAGTACTGCCCTTTCCTACCCGGACAAAAGGAACACTTATGTGAGAATGCTGTTTATTAACTACAGCTCAGCTTACAACACCATAGTGCCCACAAAGCTCATCACTAAGCTAAGGACTCTGGGACTAAACACCTCTCTCTGAAACTGGATCCTGGACTTCCTGACGGGCCTCCCCAGGTGGTAAGAGTAGGCAACAACACACCTGCCATGCTGATGCTCAACATCAGGGGTGCATGCTTAGTCCCCTCCTGTACTCCATGTTCACCCACAACTGTGTGGCCAAGCATGACTCCAACACTCATCAACAGTTTCGATGAGACAGCCTATGGGGAGGAGGTCAGAGACCTGGTAGTGTGGTTCCAGGACAATAACCTCTCCCTCAATGTGAGCAAGTCAAAGGAGCTGACTGTGGACTACAGGAAAAGGCCTAAGGCCAAACAGGCCCCCATTAACATCTACAGGGCTGTAGTGGAGCGGGTTTTGTTCCTTAGTTGTCCAAACACACCAAGACAGTCGTGAAAAGGGCACAGCAACATACTGTATTTTCCCCCTCAGGAGACTGAAAAGATTTGGCAGGGGTCCCCAGATCTTCAAAAACTTCTACCGCTGCACCATACCGCCTGGTATGGCAACTGCTCGGGATCTGACCGTAAGGCGCTACAGAGGGTAGTGTGTACAGCCCAGTACATCACTGGACCCAAGCTTCCTGCCATCCAGGACCTATTTTATTTTTGTTTTTTTATTTAACCTTTATTTAACCAGGAAAAGCCCATTGAGACCCATAGTCTCTTTTTCAAGGGAGACCTGGCCAAGAAGGCAGCAACAATCAATACATTACAAAATTAAAACATACAGCAATACAATACAACAACATGATCCAGTCTAAAAAAAGCATCTACACAATATTTTTAATTCATTCAGTGGCACCAACATATCTAGATGAAACATGGATTGTAGATTATTCCATGTGTCTGGTGCACAAGAAGAGAAGGCATTCTTGCCTAATAGTGTGAATGTCCTGGGGACTTTAAGTTGCAACCACCTGGCAGACCGGGTATGGTAACTGCTGGTGGTGAAGGAGACCAGACTACAGAGGTAAAGAGGGAGTTTACCCAAAAGGGCTTTGTAGATGAACACATACAAATGTATCTTTCTGCACATATAAAGTGAGGTCCAACCTACCATTTGGTACTATGTGCAATGGTGGGGGAGTGATATGGCATTTGTAATAAAGCGCAAGGATGCCTGATAAACAGAGTCCAGTCTTTGTAAGATGGAGGTTGCATGCATATACAACAAGTCATCATAATCAATTACAGAGAGAAAAGTGGCCTGAACAAGCTTCTTTCTAGCCATAAGCGGGAAGCAAGCCTTATCATGAAAATAAAAACCCAATTTCAATTTAAGCTTTGTCACAAGATTATCCACATTAACTTTAAAGGACAACTTGTCTTCCAACCAAATACCTAGGTATTTGTAGGATTACACTTTTCTAATGGATAAGCCACCAGATGTGACAATGCTGACGTTCTCTGGCAGAGATCTAGCTCTGGTAAAGGTCATGAATTTCGTTTTTTGTACATTCAAGACCAGTTTGAGACCACAAATGGAGGCCTGCAGTGACTGAAAAGCAGTCTGAGCTCTTCAACAGCCTGAACCAGATAAGGAGCTCATGAATATATGACTGTATCATCTGCATATAGATGTAACTTTGCTGGTGGCATCCCATTTCCCATATCATTAATACAAATTGAGAACAACACAGGAGCTAAAATAGAACCCTGGGGCACACCTCTATTAATCTCAAGAAAGGTAGACTTGTGATTGTTAGTATATACACATTGTGTTCTGTCAGAAAGATAGTTCCTAAACCAATTTACTGTCCCGTTTCTTAACTCTATAACTTGAACTGCATTGTTGGTTAAGGGCTTGTAAGTAAGCATTTCATGGTAAGGTCTACACGTTGTATTCGGCGCATGTGACAAATAAAAATTCATTTAATTTGAACAGGGCAGCATGGCTGACCCTTAAATGTACAGAGCTACAGTTAATAAGGCATATCAATCTCTCCTGGCTCAAAGTGGAGGAGTGATAGACTTCACATCATTACCGTTTTTTGTAAGAAGTGTTGACAAGCTGAATGTACAGAGCTGTCTGTTTAAACTACTAGAACATCCATGCTTATGCCTCCAGAGGTCTCTTCACAATCCATCCGCAAGTCCACAACAGACTATGGGAGGTGCACAGTACTGCATAGAGCCATAACTATATGGAACTCTATTCCACGTCGGGTAACTGATGCAAACCATAGTATCAGATTTAAAAAGCAGGTAGAAATACACCTTATGGAACAGCAGGGACTGTGAAGAGACACACACAAAGGTACAGACACACTCATCGCTGGAGCGTCGCTGCACAGCTAATTTCAGGTCTCTACAGAGTGGTTAAAGTCCAGGCTATGGCTGGGCCACTCAAGGACATTCAGAGACTTGTCCTGAAGCTGGTCCTGTGCTGTCTTGGACGTGTGCTTAGGGTCATTGTCCTGTTGGAAGATGAACCTTCTCCCCAGTCCTGAGTGCTTCGGAGCAGGTTTTCATCAAGGATCTCTCAAGAATTTGCTCCGTTCATCTTTCCTTCGATCCTGACTAGTCTCCCAGTCCCTTCCTCTGAAAAACATCCCCACAGCATGATATGGCCACCGCCATAGGGATGGTGCCAAGTCTCCTCCAGACGAGACACTTGACATTCAGTCCAAAGAGTTTAATCTTGGTTTCTTTAGACTAGAGAATATTGTTTATCATTTTAGTTTTGTTACAGCTTTTTTGCTACATATAAATACATTTTCCATATACTGTACATTTTCCATACACATTTGACATACAGTTGAAGTCAGAAGTTTACATTTAAACTCAATTCCTGACATTTAATCCTAGTAAAAACCAGTCCCTGGTTCGAATCCAGGCTGTATCACATCCGGCAGAGATTGGGAGTCCCATGGGGCAGTGCACAATTGTCCCAGTGTCATCTGGGTTTTGCCTGGGTAGGCCATCCTTGTACTGACATTCCTAGTTAAATAAAGGTTAAACAAATAAATATATATTTTAAGAATGTGAAATGTCAGAATAATAGTAGAGAGTGATTTATTTCAGTTTGTATTTATTTCATCACATTCCTAGTGGATCATAAGTTTACATACACTCAATTAGTATTTGGTAGCGTTGCCTTTAAATTGTTTAACTTTGGTTAAACGCTTGTGGAAGGGTAGCCTTCCACAAGCTTCTCACAATAAGTTGGGTGAATTTTGTCCCATTCCTCCTGACAGAGCTGGTGTAACTGAGTCAGGTTTGTAGGCCTCCTTGCTTGCACACGCTTTTTCAGTTCTGCCCACAAATATCTTGACGTTGTTGTCATTAAGCCATTTTGCCACAACTTCAGAAGTATGCTTGGGGTCATTGTCCATTTGGAAGACCCATTTGCGACCAAGCTTTAACTTCCAGACTGATGTCTTGAGATGTTGCTTCAGTATATCCACATAATTTTCCTTTCCTCATGATGCCATCTTTTTTGTGAAGTGCACCAGTCCCTCATGCAGCAAAGCACCCCCACAACATGATGCTGCCACCCCCGTGCTTCACGGTTGGGATGGTATTCTTTGGCTTGCAAGCCTCCCCCTTTTCCTCCAAACAGTTCTATTTATGTTTCATCAGACCAGAGGACATTTCTCCAAAAAGTGCTATCTTTGTCCCCATGTGCAGTTGCAAACCCTAGTCTAGCATTTTTATGGCGGTTTTGGACCAGTGGCTTCTTCCTTGCTGAGCAGCCTTTCAGGTAATGTCGATATTGGACTTGTTTTACTGTGGATATACAGTGCCTTGCGAAAGTATTTTGCCCCCTTGAACTTTGCGACCTTTTGCCACATTTCAGGCTTCAAACATAAAGATATAAAACTGTATTTTTTTGTGAAGAATCAACAACAGGTGGGACACAATCATGGAGTGGAACGACATTTATTGGATATTTCAAACTTTATTAACAAATCAAAAACTGAAAAATTGGGCGTGCAAAATTATTATTAATTATATATAAAAGTATTTAATAAGAATATTTAATTCATTCAGATCTAGATGGGTGCTATTTTAGTGTTCCCTTTCTTTTTTTGAGCAGTGTATATTTCCTTTTACATTTTGCAAATATGTTTCTTACTTTTTAACTCTACATTGTTGGGAATGGGCTTATGAGTAAGTTGCTAGTCTGGAGTAGGAGGTAGGTACAGTTATAAGATAAACATTTTATAGAGCATGGCCAATTCTTCCATGAAGAGGAGCAATGTTTTTTCCATAATCTTTTCCATGTTTGAGTTTATAAATGTAACTATTTGAGTGAAAGCTCATCAGTCATACAGTGCATGTGGAATTTATTCAGACCCTTTGTCTATTTCCTCATTTTGTTATGTGATAGCCTTATTCTAAAAATGTATCACTTTTATTACTCATTATTCTACACACAATACCCCATAATGACAAAGCGAAAACAGGTTTTTAGACATTTTTGCAAATTTAAAAAAACAAAAAACAGAAATACCTTATTTACATAAGTATTCAGACCCTTTGCTATGAGACTCTAAATTGAGCTCAGGTGAATCTTGTTTCATCCTTGAGATGTTTCTACAACTTGATTGCAGTCCACCTGTGGTAAATTAAATTGATTAGAATTGATTTGGAAAGGCAAACACCTGTCTATATAATGTCCCAAAGTTGACAGTATATGTCAGAGCAAAAACCAAGCCATGAGGTTGAAGGAATTGTCCTTAGAGCTCCGAGACAGGATTGTGTCGAGGCACAGATCTGGGACAGGGTACCAAAACAGCATTGCAGGTCCCCAAGAACACAGTGGCCTCCATCATTCTTAAATGGAAGAAGTTTGGAACCACCAAGACTCTTCCTAGAGCTGTCCGCCCAGCCAAACTAAGCAATCGGGGGAGAATGGCCTTGGTCAGGGAAGTGACCAAGAACCCAATGGTCACTCTGACAGAGCTCCAGCATTCATCTGTGGAGATGGGAGAACCTTCCAGAAGAACAACCATCTCTGCAGCACTCCACAAATCAGGCCTTTATGGTATTGGCCAGGCGGAAGCCACTCCTCAGTAAAAGGCACATGACAGATCACTTGGAGTTGCCACCTAAAGACTCTCAGACCATGAGAAACAAGATTCTCTGGTCTGATGAAACCAAGATTGAACTCTTTGGCCTGAATGCCAAGCGTCACGTCTGGAGGAAACCTGTTACAATCTCTACGGTGGTGGCAGCATCATGCTGTGGGGATGTTTTTCAGTGGCAGGGACTGGGAGACTAGTCAGGATCGAGGGACAGAAGAACGAAGCAAAGTAGAAAGAGATCCTTAGTGAAAACCTGCTCCAGAGCGCTCAGGATCTCAGACTGGGGCGAAGGTTCACTTTCCAACAGGACAACGACCCTAAGCACACAGCTAAAACCATCTATGAGTGGCTCCGGGACAAGTCTCTGAATGTCCTTGAGTGGCCCAGCCATAGCCCCGATCTAATTTCTCCAGAGAGACCTGAAAATAGCTGTGCAGCGACTCTTCCCATCCAACCTGACAGAGCTTGAGAGGATATTCAGAGAAGAATGGGAGAAACTCCCCAAATACAGGTGTGCTAAGCTTGTAGCGTCATACCCAAGAATACTCGAGGCTGTAATTGCTGTCAAAAGTGCTTCAACAAAGTACTGAGTAAAGGGTGTAACGGTTCTCTTTTGGTGAAGGAGAGTCGGACCAAAATGCGGCGTGTAGATTTCGATCCATGTTTAATCAACAAACGTAAAACACGAATCAATACAAAAACTACAAAAAACAACAAACGTGGAAACGTAACGAAAACCGAAACAGCCCTATCTGTTGAAAACACAGAGACAGGAACAATCACCCACAAACACACAGTGAAATCCAGGCTACCTAAATATGGTTCCCAATCAGAGACAATGACTAACACCTGCCTCTGATTGAGAACCTTATCAGGCCAGACATAGAAATAGACAAACTAGACATGAAACATAGAATGCCCACTCAGCTCACACCCTGACCAACCAAAACATAGAAATATACAAAGTAAACTATGGTCAGGGTGTGACAAAGGGTCTGAATATTTATGTAAATTTGATATTTCAGTTTAATATTTTTTCAAAATTAGCAAACAAAAAAACCTGTCTAAAAACCTGTTTTTGCTCTGTTGTTATGGGATATTGTGTATAGATTGATGAGGGGGAAAAACAAATTAATCATTTTTATAGTAAGGCTGGAAAGTACAACATTTTTTACAAGAAGTCAAGGGGTCTGAATACTTTCCGAATGCACTGTATGTGACACGCTCTAACATAATCAGTCGGAAGTTGCTATGGCTAATTTGCATAGAAACTGTATTTTTATCAACATTTTAATTAATCTGTTTTAGGGGTTTCATTCTGTTTTTTTAAAACAATGTCTTAGCTTTCATAATTTGCATAATTTATTGCCAAAATAAGGATTAGATAAGTTGTAAGTCGCTTTGGATAAAAGCAGCTGCTAAATGGCATATATTAATAACAGCATTATTCACAGATAAATTAGCGTCTTAAAGGTACAATCTGCAGTATTTACAGCTGTTCATGGACATTTCAATATACAGTATCCTTGATATATGAATAATACATAATTATTAATTATTCTTGAAGAGGTCTTGGTGCAGGCAGGCCATCCCCCATTGCAAAACAGAAAACACAGGATATGTTAGCCTACAGGAGTTAATGGTCTGGAGTAGAAGGTAGGTACAGTCATAAAATAATATTGCAAAGCATGGCCAATTTCTCCTGAATTTTTCCATACTTTTTCCAAGTTTACAAATCTAACTCTTTAAGTTAAAGTACATCAGCAGTCATATTCTCACAAAGTATTTTCTGGAAAAAGTAAGTGATCATGCTTTTAAATATTTGACCTGCAGTTCTCTGATTTCAGGTACTCTCTCCTGCCATTGTGCCCTTGAGCAAGGCACTTGACCCCTTAAAAACGGCACTCCATACAGGATACTGACGGCAACTGCTCTATTCTATTCTATAATATTCTATTCTCCAGAATCAAACTTCTGCTGTTCATTATGCATCATCACTTCTCTGGATGAGTCTGTGGTTGCTAGGGGTGGAACCTGTCTCTGTGCTTTAATAGTGCAGGGAGCAGTGTTGATAGAGAAGGCATCTGAGAGGGAGAGGGAGAGAGAGAGTGAGAGAGAGCGAGAGAGCGAGCGAGCAAGTGCAGTTTTAGGGACCACTGACTGAGACAAGAACTTCGACAACATGTTTGGCAAGGAGATGGACTAAGAACAGAACCAATGAGCACCTGAAACAGTTACAGGTATTTAACATTCTTTCATAAGCGCATTTCTTTATGTATGACATTATCCTTTAGACCATTGTTTTTTTAAGGATATTTTGGGGGTAAAAAATAGTAAAATCACTAGGAATTCTGCAATTTAATTTAGGAAATCTGTATTTAAGTATTCCCACAAATAAAAAATAGACATCCCAAGGGCACAGACGTCAGTTAAATGCCTATTCCACATAGGTTTAATGTAATTTCATTGAAATGATGCGGAAACAACGTTGAATCGAGCAGTGTGTGCCCAGTGGGATGTGACTGTGTCTCAATGTAATCAAGGTACGAAATGGTTCTTATTTTTAAATTCAATCTCTTTTTGGGCTTACTTGCCCCCCGACCATTTTCTCCGACAAAAATCTAGTTACCTACCCGTGCTTAATACAGTCAGTCATATGATACCGCATGGAAATAGTCACAACATAAATTATTCAAGCTCCTGCAGAACACAAGATTACATGATAAGTACTTAGTTTATTGTACTTTATCGATATGATAACCAACAGAAAAAACCTTTTGAGTAGAAGTTGGTCTAATGGGGATGAGATGATATTGGTTATGTTGAAATGCTTGCATTATTCATTTGTCATTGCGCATAAAACATTATTTTAACCCATTTGAAGCAAATGCTTGAAGTGGGCGATGTTGGCAATGACTTTCAAACAGCAAGCGCGTGGGTGTATGGTTTTCTTTCAACGTGCTCCAACAATGTTGTTTTCGGTGAAGTGTTGGGTGATTTTAGTTAGGATATTCTTTGCCATGATTGTAGGGCTGGTTGACATAGTCTACAGTACAGTATATGCCATCAATAAGGATGCTATTACTTGCTATTCCTCTTCAAAAGACGTCAACCTATTTTGATGATTTATTTAAGAATCTATTTGCATGTGGCAACACAATTTGTTTTTTGCTTTTACAAGTTACAAAGCACTTGGTTGTAGGCCTAGTCTGTAAAATATTTGATATCAAATAAGCAATAAGGCTGGGGGTGTGGTATGGCCAATATGCCACAGTTGAAGCACTCTTCACACTCTATGCAAACAGAGATGGTCCGTGTAGGCCGCTACGCACTTTACACAAACTACTCAAACGCAGCATCATTTTTATGTAGTTCTACATACTTTTGTTCGGCATTATTTTTGGAACGGACCTTATAAGACGCTCTGTTTGCATAGGGTGTGTAGGGCCCTTAATTTAAGGATCCAACCCGTTTTTCCAATTTTCACCTAAAATGACATACCCAAGTCTAAATTCCTGTAGCTCAGGACCTGAAGCAAGGATATGCATATTCTTGAAACCATTTGAAAGGAAACACTTTGAAGTTTGTAGAAAAGTGAAATTAATGTAGGAGAATATAACACATTAGATCTGGTAAAATATAATACAAAAAATCTGTGCTTTTTTGTATTGTACCATCTTTGAAATGCAATAGAAAGGACTTAATGTATTATTCCAGCCCAGGCGCAATTTAGATTTAGGCCACTAGATGGCAGCATTGTATGTGCAAAGTTTTTAGACTGATCTGTTCAAAAATGTTTATTTATTTTACCTTTATTTAACTAGGCAAGTCAGTTAAGAACAAATTCTTATTTTCAATGACGGCCTAGGAACAGTGGGTTAACTGCCTGTTCAGGGGCAGAACGACAGATTTTGTACCTTGTCAGCTCGGGGATTTGAACTTGCAACCTTTCGGTTACTAGTCCAAAATGTTGCATCAAGACTGCCCAAATGTGCCTAATTGGTTTATTAATACATTTTCAAGTTCATAATTGTGTGCACTCCTCAAACAATAGCATGGTATTCTTTCACTGTAATTGCTACTGTAAATTGGACAGTACAGTTCGTTTAACAAGAATTTAAGCTTTCTGTCCATATCAGATATCATGTTACTTACAACCTCATGCTAATCACATTAGCCTATGTTAGTTTAACCGTCCTGTGGGGGGGGGACTGATCCTGTAGAGGTTTTAACCTAAGAGCTGTTATGGACGGTGCAATGCGGAATGCCTGGATACAGCCCTTAGACGTGGTATATTTGCCATATACCACAAACCCCTGAGGTGCCTTATTGCTATTATAAACAGGTTATCAACGTACTTAGAACAGTAAACAAGTAGTTTTGCTTCATACCCTTGGTACATTTTCTGATATACCACAGCTTTCAGCCAATCCAGGAGCCAAACGACCCGGTTTATAATAGGCTATATTTTCTACAATGCAGGCTATATCTTTCACATACACACACACACAAACAAACAACACACACACACACACACACACACACACACACACACACACACACACACACACACACACACACACACACACACACACACACACACACACACACACACACACACACTAACAATGGTTTCATGAACTAACAGCCCATTCATTATTATTATTTTGAAAAGACAAAGGCTGGAAAAAACTGGTTGAATCAACATTGTTTCCAGATCATTTTAACAAAAAAAAAGATCTATGTGATGATGTTAAATCAACGTGGAAAACTGATTGGATTTGCAAAAAGTCATCAACGTATTTTTTTTCACCCAACTTTGAACCTAAATCCAATGACAGCTTATTTATTTATTATTATTTCATGTTCAATTCACATTAGTTGACAACTCAACCAAATGTAAATCAAAACTAGACGTTGAACTAACGTCTGTGCCCAGTAGGTAATGCTTTCCATCCAACAGAAAGACTTTCAAATTCTCACATTTTACTTTCTTTATTTAAGAACAGTCATGGTGTAACCTATTTTGATGTCGTGAAATATGAACACACACATTTTTACATTTTTAAATTTTATGATAAGATGTTTGCATAATTCATATCCTGATCCATTTAGGAAACTTCAGTAGGTTGTTGAAATGGTCTTTTAGACCATGAGAATATACAACACCGTAGCCCATGCCCCCTACAGCCTTGTGTAGATCTTAAAATATTGCGTATGTTTACGAAATAAAGTAGGAGACACTCCTTTCCATTTGGCAGGCTGTATGGAATATTAGCCATATTGCTTACAATACTGTATCCAGTTCTCCTAAATCTACAGAAGTGTCTAGGGGGTAGGGGCTAGGGAGTGTTTATGGACAGGGCCATTGACTACCTTGCCAAAATACCCTCAAGCCCTTCCCTGTAAAAAAAAGGGTGAAATAAATAGTGTGCTATATTGTTCAGAGACTCTGATTAAAACCTATTCAATCCATAATGACCTTTGGTGTCACTTGATATGGCTGTCGCCCACTGGTGTCCGTGGGTCGACTGTCCAATTTAAGCCAACAGGTGATTTCCCTTTCCTTTTCAAAATGGAAGACAGTAGCTGTGTTCGAATACCCATACTAACATACTGTATACTACATTCTTAATAAGTATTACTACTTCCAGACACAAATGAGCAAATGAGAGAACACCTCACCTCACCTCACATTTTACTTACCCTAGTAGAGCTGCTTAGGCAGTTTTCATGTTATCCAGAGTGTTGGTGACTGTTGCTGGTAACAATTTATTTATGCTTTTTTGCCAACGTTTACTTCACTGGCCACATTCAACGGGTGTTGAGCGTTAGTAAATTCATCAGTTTATTCTGTGCACTTGCTCAGTCAGACGAGAGTGCTATGAAATTGGAGTAGATAGTCAGAGTGAATTTATGAACTATACTACTTAGCCTCTTGTGAGTAGGGGGCAGTATTTTCATTTTTGGAAAAATATGTAGTAAACGGGATATTTTGTCAGGACAAGATGCTAGAATATGCATATAACTGATTGCTCAGTCAGACGAGAGTGCTCTGAAATTGGAGTAGATAGTCAGAGTGAATTTATGAACACACCCTAACCACTATACTACTTAGCTAAGCTATGAATGACGTGAATAATCATGTCAATAAACGTTGGGTTGTTAGTTAGATAGCATAAAGTAAATATACTGGCAAGTTTGATGTATTAGTAACCAACTAACGTAGGTAGCCAACATACCCGGTACAAACTCCTGTAATGATATGCTATGCGGTTCGTAAGAATAGCGTAGATAACAAATTGTCAGCCAACATAATGGTGTGGCAGGGTAGCCTAGTAGTTAGAGCGTTGGGACTAGTAACCAAAAGGTTGCAAATTCAAATCCCTGAGCTGACAAGGTACAAATCTGTTGTTCTGCCCCTGAACAGGCACTGCCCCTGAACAGGCACTCTTCCTAGGCCGTTATTGAAAATAAGAATTTGTTCTTTAACTGACTTGCCTAGTTAAATAAAATTAAAAATCATCTGTAACGTAACTTATTTGAAAAGTAATTACTTTTCTCAACATTTTATTAACATTTGTCCTAATTTAGTTAAAGCAACGAATTTGTATCCTCTCTCGTCGGACTTCAGCTGCATATTTTCCGCCATTTTCTTCAAATCTGAAAATGCCACACCCATTTTCTGAAGAATTGCATTATGGGCCCTAAAAATACGGAAATATTGTCCATTGCTTGTATACTTCGTATTTTTTTGAATGGAGTACGACATCTGGGAACTTTTGGCATACTCACCATATCTACACTATGGCTAATAAGCATACTTTATACTCAATTTACATCAGAAATAGTACGGTTAGTGCGGTTAGTATGATTATTCGAACACAGCTAGTGAGTGCTTGGTAACCTGTAACTGGATAGGCTGCTCGGTGGCGAGGGCTGAGATTATGTTTTGTCATCTCAATTGCCTAAAGTGGCTTCCTCTCCTCAATAATTTCAATTATATTCCTCTGTACGTATCCTTTGATGGGCTCATCTCAATAGTCTAAAATTGCTTCCTCCTCTCCTTGTCTCCTTTCCTGCACTGATGTAAATGTTCTGGACAGGTCAGAGCAAGGTCATCTTGGTAGGCTTCAAACATATTTACAGTACCAGTCAGAAGTTGGGACACACCTACTCATTCAAGTTTTTTTTAAATTTTACTGAGAGCTTTGCACACTCTTGGCATTCTCTCAACCAGCTTCATGAGGTAGTCACCTGGAATGCATTTCAATTAACAGGTGTAATTTGTGGAATTTCTTTCTTTCTTAATGCGTTTGAGCCAATCAGTTGTGTTATGACAAGGTAAGGGTGGTATACAGAAGATAGCCCTATTTGGTAAAAGACCAAGTCCATATTATGACAGCTCAAATAAGCACAGAGAAACGACAGCCCGTCATTACTTTAAGACATGAATGTCAGTCAAGAACTTTAACGTTTCTTCAAGTGCAGTCACAAAAACCATCAAGCGCTATGATGAAACTGGCTCTCATGAGGACCGCCACAGGAATGGAAGACCCAGAGTTACCTCTGCTGCAGAGGATACATTTATTAGAGTTACCAGCCTCAGAGACTGCAGCCCAAATAAATGCTTCACAGAGTTCAAGTAACAGACACATCTCAACAAAA
The DNA here is from genome assembly GCF_018296145.1 of Oncorhynchus tshawytscha. Taxonomy (NCBI): domain Eukaryota; kingdom Metazoa; phylum Chordata; class Actinopteri; order Salmoniformes; family Salmonidae; genus Oncorhynchus; species Oncorhynchus tshawytscha. Next base: position 46,352,297 of record NC_056441.1, on the reverse strand, counting down.
GAAGACTGCGTGAATCAGGTCTTCATGGTTGAATTGCTGAAAAGAAACCAATACTAAAGGACAACAATAATAAGAAGAGACTTGCTTGGGCAGAGAAACACGAGCAATGGACATTAGACCATTGGAAATCTGTCCTTTGGGCCCTTTGAGTCCAAATTTGAGATTTTTCTTTCCAACCGCCCTGTCTTTGTGAGAAGCAGGGTAGGTGAACGGATGATCTCCGCATGTGTGGTTCCCACCGCGAAGCATGGAGGAGGAGGTGGGACGGTAGCTTGGCTACCATAGAATTCTGCAGCGATACGCCATCACATCTGGTTTCGGCTTAGTGGGACTATCATTTGTTTTTCAACCGGACAATGACCCAAAACACACCTCCAGGCTGTGTAAGGGCTATTTGACCAAGGAGAGTGATGGGGTGCTGCATCACATGACCTGGCCTCCACAATCACGTGACCTCAACCCAATTGAGATGGTTTTGTATGAGTCGGATCGCAGAGTGAAGGAAAAGCAGCCAACAAGTGCTCAGCATATGTGGGAACTCATTCAAGACTGTTGGAAAAGCATTCCTCATGAAGCTGGTTGAGAAAATGCCAAGAGTGTGCAAAGCAGTCATCAAGGCAAAGGGCGGCTACTTTGAAAAATCTTAAATATATTTTGATTTGTTTAACACTTTTTTGTTACGACAGTTGAAGTCGGAAGTTTACACACTGTACACTTTTTCACACGTTTTTCAACCACTCCACAAATTTCATTTCAACAAACTATAGTTTTGGCAAGTCGGTAAGGACATCTATTTGGTGCATGACACAAGTAATTTTTCCAAAAATAGTTCAGAGACAGATTATTCCACTTATGATTCACTGTATCACAATTCCAGTGGGTCAGAAGTTGGCTGTACCTTTAAACAGCTTTGAAAATTCAACAAAATGATGTCATGGCTTTAGAAGCTTCTGCTGGGCTAATTGACATAATTTGAGTCAATTGGAAGTGTACCTGTGGATGTATGTCAAGGCCTACCTTCAAACTCAGTGCCTCTTTGTTTGACATCATGGGGAAATCAAAAGAAATCAGCCAAGATCTCAGAAAAAATTGTAGACCTCCACAAGTCTGGTTCATCCTTGGGAGCAATTTCCAAACGCCTGAAGGTACCACGTTCGTCTGTACGAACAATAGTACGCAAGTATAAACACCATGGGACTACGCAGCCATCCTACTGCTTAGGAAGGAGACGCGTTCTGTCTCCTAGAGATGAACGTACTTTGGTGCAAAAGTGCAAATCAATCCAGCAACAGCAAAGGACCCTGTGAAGATGCTTGAGGAAATAGGTACAAAAGTATCTATCCACAGTAAAACAAGTCCTATATTGACATAACCTTAAAGGCCGCTCAGCAAAGAAGAAGCCACAGCTCTAAAACCGCCATAAAAAAGCCAGACTACGGTTTGCAACTGCACATGGGGACAAATATCGTACTTTTTGGAGAAATGTCCTCTGGTCTGATGAAACCAAAATAGAACTGTTTGGCCATAATGACCATCGTTATGTTTGGAGGAAAAAGGGGGAGGCTTGCATGCCGAAGAACACCATCCCATCCGTGAAGCTGGGGGGTGTAGCATCATGTTGTGGGGGTGCTTTGCTGCAGGAGGGACTGGTGCACTTCACAAAATAGATGGCATCATGAGGAAAGGAAAATTATGTGGATATATTGAAGCAACATCTCAAGACATCAGTCAGGTAGTTAAAGCTTGGTTGCAAATGGGTGTTCCAAATAAACAATGACCCCAAGCATACTTCCTAAGTTGTGGCAAAATGGCTTAAGAACAACAAAGCCACGGTATTGGAGTGGCCATCACAATGCCTTGACCTCAATTCTATAGAAAATATGTGGGCAGAACTGAAAAGGTGTGTGCGAGCAAGGAGGCCTACAAACCTGACTCAGTTACACCAGCTTTGTCAGAAGGAATGGGCCAAAATACAGTGGTGATCCTAACTGACCTAAAGACAGGGAATTTTTACTTGGATTAAATGTCAGGAATTGTGACAAACTGAGTTTAAATGTATTTTGCTAAGGTGAATGTGAGCTTCCGACTTCAACTATACATGATTCCATTTGATGTCTTCACAATTTTTCTACAATAGTACACAGCATTGTGCCAGATCTTCAGTTTCTTGTCAATTTCTCGCATGGAATACCCTTAATTTCTCAGAACAAGTATAGAGTCACGATTTTCAGAAGATAGTACTTTGTTTCTGGCCATTTTGAACCTGTAATAAAACCCGCAAATGATGATGCTCCAGATACTCAACTTGTCTAAAGAAGGTCAGTTTTATTGCTTCTTTAATTAGCACAACAGTTTTCATCTGTGCTAAAAGGGTTTTCTAATGATCAATTAGCCTTTTAAAATTATAAACTAGGATTAGCTAACACAACGTGCCATTGGAACACAGGAGTGATGGTTGCTGATAATGAGCCTCTGTACGACTATCTAGATATTCCATTAAAATCCACCATTTCCAGCTATAATAGTCATTTACAACATTAACAATGTATGTATGTAACTGTATTTCTGATTGATTTGATGTTATTTTAATGGACAAAAAAATGTGATTTTCTTTCAAAACAAGGACATTTCCATGTGACCCCAAACTTTTGATCGGAAGTGTACATACATGCATACACATATAAATACATACATACACACATAAATACATACATATACACATATAAATGCATACATATATATACACATATTTTTTTTAAATGTATTTTCCTTAATTACTTTCTAACTCTACCACCCATCCCTTAAACTAGTGACTGGTACTGTAGATAAAGATCTTGTGTTTTCACAAGGAAAGGAGATTAGGAGAGGAAGCCACCCTCCCTATTGAGATGCAGCCATAGTGTCTAGCATGCGAAGCCCCTGGCTGATAATAGATAGGTAGCATCGGGAAAGGTGGACAGGTGTGCTGTGAGGGCCTCTATGCAGCAAGTGAATGGTACTATTGTCTGATAACCCTGCTGAGAGGGAACATTGCCAGGGAGTAGGGAACTATCTGTTTAATAATTACTTGCTTCATCTTAGGTAAGGCCTGTTTCAGTGATCAGCTGTGCCCAGTATTTGTTTAATAAGTTATTGGTTTTCCTTGTAGCCTAGTAGCAAGGCTATCATGTTAGGAATGTAAATGCTACTGTGAAGTATTTAAAAAAATATATATATTTTTTTACCTTTGTTTAACTATGTATGACAAGTATACTGTATATAAGCAGGTATAACAGTCCAATCAGTAATATCAGTCATACTGTCAGTCAGTCAGTAAGTTAATCAGTGAGTTTGTCTGTCCGTTCATTTGTTCATTAGTTCATTCATTCAGTCGTTCGTTCATGATACTAGTGCTGTTGGTGTGTGCTTTGGAGAGCAGGTGGGCCGGTGGGAGGAGGGAATGGATGTTTCTAGAGCCCCAGGTGAAGTGTCCCCCATCCTAACCTTAAGCATTGGTGCGGGAAATGCTAAACTGACTCAAGATCAGCGTCTAGGGGCAACTTCGACCTACTCCATTTCTAGATGGGTTCATAAGGTCATGGTTTACCATTGAGGGCAGGTAAAATGAGAGTCTTGATGAGCCGTTGCCTATTAGCTTGTCATCATGGAATGTCTGTCTTTCAAGCATGCATCACATTCCCCGTCCTCCTTTGAAGAACCACTGTGAGAGACTCAGGAGCAACAGATTAACCAAGACATTCTACATCCAGTAGGAGTCCAGTCATGGTCCTGTGTGGCTCAGTTGGTAAGAATGTGTAGGACTAGTTGTGGGGATTTCCCACAGGGATCACAAATACATACTCAAAATATACTCACTCACTATGTCACTTTGCAATACATTAACGTGTCTTCTAAATGGTGTATATTAGACATGTTAGTCTCAATAACTTTACCCAATTGTATCTAATGACAAACTCGATATTTCAAATAGGATTACAGTAGGACAGTTAGTGTATAATTTTGTCGACAGCTTTGAGCTGACTGGATGTTTTGTGTTTGTCGCACCATTCTCTGTAATGTTAGTTGACCTTATATGAGCTTGTACTAACATTAGCTCGATATCAATTATTCACCAGGCTAGCTGCTTGTGCTACTGCTGCTCCCCATGGAAACAGCTTGAACAGGGCTTTATGTGTCTGAAAGAGTTGGTTTCGCTGACCATACTGAAGTGTGCTCTTTTTTGCCATTCTGTCAGAGCCACTCTGTCAGAGAGAAATTGTTGTGTTGTCTGTCAGGCATTATATATTACACGTAATTTGTACACTAGAGAGCACTACAATTTGGGTCATGGGTCACTGGTGACACAGTATATACAGCGCATTCGGAAAGTATTCAGACCCCTTGACTTTTTCCACATTTTGTTATGTTACAGCCTTATTCTAAAATTGATTAAATCGTTTTTTCCCACTCCATTTTCACACAATACCCCATAATGACACAGCAAAACCAGGTTTTTAAAACAGTTTGCAAATATATTAAAAATAAAAAACTGAAATATCTAATTTACACAAGTATTCAGGCCCTTTACTCAGTACTTTGTTGATGAACTTTTGGCATAAATTACAGCCTTGAGTCTTCTTGGGTATGACGCTACAAGCTTGGCACACCTGTATTTGGGGTGTTTCTCACATTCTTCTCTGCAGATCCTCTCAAGCTCTGTCAGGTTGGATGGGGAGTGTCGCTGCACAGCTATTTCCAGGTCTCTCCAGAGATGTTCGATTTTGTTCAGTCCGGGCTCTGACTGGGCCATTCAAGGACATTCAGAGACTTGTCCCGAAGCCACTCCTGTGTTGTTTTGGGGACCAGATAATCTTGTTTCTCATTGTCGGAGAGTCCTTTAGGTGCCTTTTGGCCAACTCCAAGCAGGCTTTCATGTGCCTTTTACTGAGGAGTGGCTTCCGTCTGGCCACTCTACGATAAAGGCCTGATTGGTGGAGTGCCACAGAGATGGTTGTCCTTCTCTGTACCACACGTGAACTCCAATCAAGTTGTAGAAACATCTCTAGGATGATCAATGGAAACAGGATGCACCTGAGCTCAATTTCAAGTCTCATAGTAAAGGGTCTGAATACTTATGTAAATAAGGTATTTCAGTTTGACATTTTTTATATATTTAAAAAAAAATCTAAAAAACATTTTTTTCTTTGTCATTATGAGGTATTTTTTGTAGATTAATGAGGAAAATGTTTTTTTTAATGCAATTTTTGAATAAGGCTGTAACGTAACAATATGTGGAAAAGGGAAAGGGTCTGAATACTTTCTGAATGCACTGCACACTCTGTGATCAGTTCCAATATCTCAGAAACAGCTGGCCTCCTGGGCTTTTCACGCTCGACAGTGTCTTGGGTTTTTCCGAAAATGATGTGAAAAAAACAACAACATCCAGTTAACATTATACTTGTGGGCGAAAACAGCTCATTGATTAGAGGGCTTGAAGTAGCATGGCAAGAATCGTGCAAGCTAACAGGCGGAACACAAACAGGCACATAACGGTGCAGTACAACAGTGGTGTGCAGAATGCCATCTCTGAAAGCACAACTCCTCGATCCTTGTCACGGATGGGCTATTGCAGCAGATGACCACACCGGGTTCCACACCTATCAAGCTAAAAACAAGAAGTGGCTCCAGTGGGCACGCAATCAGCACTGGACCAGTGAGGAGTGGAAAAACATTGCCTGGTCCAAGGAATCCCAGTTTCTGTTGCGTCATGCTGTTGCGTCATGCTGAGTTAAGGATTTATGTAAGCTGCATGAGTCCTCCAGGAAGTGGGATGCACAGGGTTGGATAGAGAGCATATTGTTCTTGCCTAGCCCAGCTTCTAGACATGGATTGTACAGTATACCTTGTGAGTTATTTGCCGACCCGTGCCTGCTCGGCGATGATGTTCCCATGACAGAGGTAATATCCATGGACGGTTCTGATGAGAAGGTTGTTCTCTGCATTGCTGAGCAGTGCCCAGGAAAGAATTTCATCCAAGACAAGATCGTGTTACCATTTATATAATGAATATGAATTCGTGGGGCTAAAATGATTAAATATTAAACATACAAAAAAATGTTGAGTCAGAATCAAAAATAGCCCTTTTTACAGTATCTCTATTGATGCTGTGCAAACAGGAATGTGGCCATGATGACAATACAGGGTTCATTGGAGCTTTTGTCCTATCCACTTGTTTGACAGTTGAGGGCGCTCTACCACCATAGCATAATGCATACTCTACATTTACATATGACTTGATTGTAGAGGTTGTGCTGGTTTTAGGCGTAAGTCAGCAGAACCAGTCAACAGAACTCACTGCATTTTTGTCAACAAAACTTACTTCAGTAACCACTCTGTTCAAAACCAATTAAGGTACCAACACTAATGCATTCCAGGTGACTACCTCATGAAGCTGGAAGAGAGAATGACAAGAGTGTGCAAAGCTGTCATCAAGGCAAAGGCTGGCTATTTGAAGAATCTCAAATGTAAAATATATATTGATGTGTTTTACACTTTTTTGGTTACTACATGATTCCATATGTTTTATTTAATAGTTCTGATGTCTTCACTATTATTCTACAATGTAGAAAATAGTCCAAATTAAGAAAAACCCTTGAATAAGTACTGTAGGTGTACTAAAACTTTTCACTGGTAGTGTAACTCACAGCACTAGTTGAGGCCTCTCTCGATCGCTGTTCTCATCAGTGTCTTTAAATATTTTTGTCAGATGTTACTATGGAATACTAAGTATAATTACAAGTATTTCATAAGTGTCAAAGGCTTTTATTGACAATTACATGAAGTTGATGCAAAGAGTCAATATTTGCAGTGTTGACCCATCTTTTTCATGGCCTCTACAATCCGCCCTGGCATGCTGTCAATTAAATTCTGGGCCACATCCTGACTTATGGCAGCCCATTCTTGCATAATCAATGCTTGGAGTTTGTCAGAATTTGTGGGTTTTTGTTTGTCCACCCACCTCTTGAGGATTGACCACACGTTCTCAATGGGATTAAGGTCTTGGGAGTTTCCTGGCCATGGACCCAAAATATCTATGTTTTGCTCCCCGAGCCACTTAGTTATCACTTTTGCCTTATGGCAAGATGCTCCATCATGCTGGAAAAGGCATTGTTTCTCACCAAACTGTTCCTGGATGGTAGGGAGGATACTTTTGGAGGATGTGTTGGTACCATTCTTTATTCATGGCTGTGTTCTTAGGCAAAATTGTGAGTGAGCCCACTCTTTTGGCTGAGAAGCAACCACACACATGAATGGTCTCAGGATGCTTTACTGTTGGCATGACACAGGACTGATGGTAGCGCTCACCTTGTTTTGTCCATACAAGCTTTTTTCTGGATGCCCCAATCAATCGGAGAGGGGATTCATCAGAGAAAATGACTTTACCCCAGTCCTCATCAGTCCAATCCCGGTACCTTTTGCAGAATATCAGTCTGTTTCCAGATGTTTTTCCTGGAGTGAAGTGGCTTCTTTGTTGCTCTTCTTGACACCAGGCCATCCTCCAAAAGTCTTCACCTCACTGTGCGTGCAGATGCACTCACACCTGCCTGCTGCCATTCCTGAGAAAGCTCTGTACTGGTGGTGCCCCGATCCCGCAGCTGAATCAACTTTAGGAGACGATCCTTGCTCTTGCTGGACTTTCTTGGGCACCCTGAAGCCTTCTTCACAACAATTGAACCGTTCTCCTTGAAGTGCTTGATGATCCGATAAATGGTTGATTTACGTGCAATCTTACTGGCAGCAATATCCTTACCTGTGAAGCCCTTTTTGTGCAAAGCAATGATGACGGCACGTGTGTCCTTGCACGTAACCATGATTGACAGAAGAAGAACAATGATTCCAAGCACCACCCTCCTTTTGAAGCTTACAGTCTGTTAATCGAACTCAATCAGCATGACAGAGTGATCTCCAGCCTTGTCCTCGTCAACACACGCCTGTGTTAACGAGAGAATCACTGATATGATGTCAGCTGGTCCTTTTGTGGCAGGGCTGAAATGCAGTGGAAATGTTTTTTGGGATTCAGTTAATTTGCATGCAATTCATCTGATCACTCTTCATAACATTCTGAAGTATATGCAAATTGACATCATACAAACTGAGGCAGCAGACTTTTTGCCATGACTGTAGTATATGACTATGTGTGAGCATTACCACTGCAGCATTTCCGCTTGACCACAGGCTCTACTCAAATCATTTTCAATTTTGGCTTACCTGGGTCCTGAGTTGGTTCCTTGAAGGAGCATATATCAAATCAACCCATATTGTATTGGTCTCATACACGTGTTTAGCAGATGTTAATGTGGGTGTAGCGAAATGCTTGTGCTTCTAGTTTCAACAGTGCAGCAATATCTAACAAGTAATATCTAACAAGTTCACAACATATACCCAATATACACACAAATCGAAGTAAAGAATGGAATTAATAATATATAAATATATGGACGAGCAATGTCAGTGCGGCAGAGACTAAGATACAGTAGAATAGTATAGAATACAGTATATACATATGAGATGAGTAGTGCAAGATATGTAAACATTATTAAAGTGGCATTATTAAAGTGACTAGTGTTCTATTCAGTAATGAAGAAATCCAACCAGCGGAACTCCTGTCGCGGTGCTGTGCTCCTCATATCAATATGTAAATATCAGCGACACGCAGGTTACGGCGAGAGCAACTATGACTCTCTTAAGTTAAGGTGGAAAATAATTTCAAGTCTGTGAATATAGGCAGCAGCCTCTCTGTGCTGGTGATGGCTATTTAACAGTCTGATGGCCTTGAGATAGAAGCTTTTTCAGGCTCTGTGTGCCAGCTTTGATGCACCTGCACTGACCTTGCCTTCTGGATGATAGCGGGGTGAACAGGCAGAGGCTCGTGTGGTTGTTGTCCTTGATCTTTTTGGCCTTCCTGTAAAATCGGGTGCTGTAAGTGTCCTGGAGGGCCAGGTAGATTTCCCCCGGTGATGCGTTGTGCGGACCTCACCACCCTCTGGGGAGCCCTGCGGTTGTGGGCGGTGCAGCTGCCGTACCAGGCGGTGATACAGCCTGAAAGGATGCACTCAATTGTGCATCTGTAAAAGTTTGTGATGGTGGGTACAACATCTCCTATACACTTCCTGATCAACTCAGTTACCGTTTCAGTGAATTCTTGAATATTATTCTCTCAAGCTACCTGGAACATTTGTTTACCTTTTGCTAATACAGGCCAATTGACAAGTGTTTCACTAGTTGAGGCCTCTCTCTGTCACGTTCTGACCTTTATTTCCTTTGTTTTTTATTTATTTAGTATGGTCAGGGCGTGAGTTGGGTGGGCAGTCTATGTTTGTTTTTCTAGGTTTTGGGTATTTCTATGTTTCGGCCTAGTATGGTTCTCAATCAGAGGCAGGTGTCATTAGTTGTCTCTGATTGAGAATCATACTTAGGTAGCCTGGGTTTCACTGTGTGTTTGTGGGTGATTGTTCCTGTCTCTGTGTTTGCACCAGATAGGGCTGTTTTGGTTTTTTCACATTTCTTGTTTTTGGTTAGTTTATTCATGTATAGTGTCTATATTAAAGAACCATGAATAACCACCACGCTGCGTTTTGGTCCACCTCTCCTTCACCGCAAGAAAACCCTTACACTCTCGATCGCTGTTCTCGTCATTTTATCTCAACATGTTCACCCAATACATTTTAAGAAAGTTTAAGTTCATTTACTGCATTCTATACAATTTAAAAACTCAAATGCTATTTCGAGTGCTGCAAAAACAATCAAAAATAACAGCAGCCATTATCACATTGGTTGCTGTAGCTTCATTCACCTAGGTATTTGTAAGTATTCTAGGTCCAGAGTAGTAGTGATGCTAGTCGGGCGGGAGGGTGCGGGCAGCAATCAGTTGAAGAGCATGTACTTAGTTATACTTGCAGTTGGAGGCCACAGAAGGAGTGTTGTATGGCGTTGAAGCTCTTTTGGAGGTTTGTTAGCACAGTGTCCAAAAAGGGCCAGATATATACAGAATGGTGTCGTCTGCGTAGAGGTTGATCAGAGAATCGCCAGCAGCAAGAGCTACGTCATTGATATATACAGAGAAAAGAGTCGGCCTGAGAATTGAACCCTGTGGCACCCCCATAGAGACTGCCAGAGGTCTGGACAACAGGCCCTCCGATTTGACACACTGAACTCTATCTGAGAAGTAGTTGGTGAACCAGGCGAGGCAGTCATTTGAGAAGCCAAGGCTATTGAGTGTGCCGATAAGAATGCGGTGATTGACAGAGTTGAAAGCCTTGGCCAGGTCGATGAAGACGGCTGCACAGTACTGTCTTTTATCAATGGCGGTTATTATCTCGTTTAGAACCTTGAGCGTGCCTGAGGTGCACCCAGGACCAGCTCGGAAACCAGATTGCATAGCGGAGAAGGTACAGTGGGATTTGAAAATGTCGGAGATCTGCTTATTAACTTGGCTTTCAAAGATTTTAGAAAAGAAGGGCAGGATGGACAGGGTAGGGGGCAATTCGGTTTTCAAATCAGTTGATTCAGGAAGTGAATGGAAATGTATGAATTGAATGGTTTTCTATGAGGATTTTTCTGAATCTAATTTCCAATTCACTTCCTGAATTGAAAACTGAACTGACACCAACAGCAGTGAATCTCTCTCAGATAACAGTAGTTTGGGGCGATGGCCCAAATGGCACCTTATTCATAGGGAATAGGGTACCGTTTGGGATGAAGTTTGGATTTCAGAAGGAGTGTCCTAACAGGTCTTTACTGTAAACATGTCAGTGTTGTGGTTATCACACTGCCTGGCCCCAGGAGGTAACTAACTGTGTGCCATTCCTAAAGCGTCCTGCTTATTTGAAAACAGAAACATTGACATGGGGTAGAATAAACAAGATAGGGGACAATATTTCTTTGAGATACAGTGCTTGTATCAGTCTTGAAATGTTTAAAATACCAGAGATAGATACCGAAATGTAATAACCTCAACAGGAGTATTTGTGGAAAGTTAGTGAACAGTAGAAAACAGAGGCACTTGCACACAGATAGAGATCAGTGGGAGTTCTGCTGGTGTGTGTGTGTGTGTGTGTGTGTGTGTGTGTGTGTGTGTGTGTGTGTGTGTGTGTGTGTGTGTGTGTGTGTGTGTGTGTGTGTGTGTGTGTGTGTGTGTGTGTGTGTGTGTGTGTGTGTGCGCGCGCATGTGTACGTGTGCGTGTGTGTGGGTGGGTGCGTTTCTTAGTGATTGGTTTGACTCATAACCCGTGTTCTCCAGGGTGCGGTTATGTCCTCGTTGTGAGCGGGTTGAATAAAGAGAAAACAATGCTTTAAAAAATCCATAAATGTATAATTCTAAGTCATATCTATAGGCCACATTGAGTTTTTTTTATCTGCCATTAGTGCGTAAACCTAAGCTTTCGGGCCTAACTATATGTGCGCCGACTGAAACCTGGCACATTGGACGCTATTCTGTTTCTCAACAATGCTGCAAAAGAAAGGAAGACGAAGTAGGCCATTATAGCCTCAAAATGTAATTGTTCAATAAATTAAATGGCAAAGTAGCCTAATTACACAGTGCATTTTCACAAAAGCATACGCAATGTGGGATTTATTATTTGATTTATTTTTCACAAAAGCATGTGCAAGGTGTACATTTTGGCTATTGTTTGACATTTTTTTTGTTTCAGTGAAACATTAGTCCACTGTTCAATAGGCCTACATTTTACAGTAGGGTAGCCCTCCAGGAACAAAGTTGGGCAGCCATGCATTTAGCTGTCCTCTAAATATAGAACTATGCAAAAAGGCATTACAGGTATTGGATATGGGAAAGTATACTTCAAATGTTTGAACTCAACACACCTCTTCGCTAGTTGGGCTAACAGAAAAGTGTGAACAGGTGTCTTAAGTTGCATCCCATATGGCTTCCTATACCCTTTATAGTGCACTAGTTTTGATCAGTGTCCATAGGGCTTTGGTCAAAAGTGTCTGCATTAGTTTCAAAAGTGGCTCTCTCACATAACTATTAAATAGGGCATTATTGGCAAATGTGAACAAACGTATTATGAGCTATGCTCCGCATCCCAAATGGCATCCTCTTCCCTATACATTATAATGCATTACTTTTGACCTGGGCCCATAGGGCGTACTGAGCTTTATTAGTTGTTGTTTTTCTTTGCTCTATTCTGTCAAAGACTCTAATCAGAGAGCCTGGATCTTAGAGGACTTTTTAAAAAGTAGGTCAGAGGCCTAACGAGGTAAACTGTCAGCTACAGGAGTGGCATTAGGCGACGGTGGTGGTGAATGTATAGTAGACCCTATGTCTGATGACTTATTTTACAGGTTTGTTCTAAACACACGTTTTTCTTAAGGTTACCTGTTTTTCTGACAGCTTGATGGAAGTCAAGGTAGAGAAGGGGAAGTGTGATGAGGGGGTGGTGTTTCGTTCTGCTCGGATCTATGTTTTATTTCGGTTCACTACGATTATACTGTCTGGTAGAAAACCATTGAGCTAATTGTTTTTCAGCCTGTGTATATCGACTACTTCCTGGGTTAGAGCTGTTGGAATTATATTGACATAGTTTATATTTGTATAATTACTGTATATCTAACGTGTTATTTTGAAGAAAAGAGCATAATGAGCCTGTTCAGATATACTCAGTTCAGGGGCTTTTATGAATTGTCTCTCTGTATCCTGTTTGATTTAGTTAATTTCTGTTTGTTTAGTTTCGAGAGTACCATCCACATGTATTTAGGAAACTAATCAGGAGCTACTCCCCTTTTCATTCAATAAACTAATTGTAAATCAGTTTAGCTGCCCAGGAACAGGGGAGAATGGTCCGGTTGTTCGCTGGCTAAATGTGGTAACTCTTTCAAACAGAAAACTCCTTCAAGTGCATACACAGTATGTTTGTATTACTGATGTAGCCCAACCAGCTTAGGAAAAACTTGTACATGTACAGTAGGTGTGTCCAGTTTACGTGTCTATTGAAAAAGATTGATTGAATACAGCCTGCCCAGAGAGAACAATTTTTTAATTCATGTCAATTCTGCAATATATTTGTTTTACTGGTTGTGTTAAATATTTAATGTTTTAACCATAAAAATGTTTACAGTTTTGAAAGTAAAAGTGCAGTAACTGCATTGTATGGTGTTATTTTTTATGCAGTACTAGCCGAATCACTGCAAAATAACTGCAGTGTATTGCATTTGAACTGCAGTTATACTGCACTGTACAGCTTTTTTTGTGAGGGAAATTGACTTAAAACTCTAGAGACATTGTTGTAAATGCTGGGCTGACATGTGACCCTGACCCAAAACTGAACTGGATGTGGCATCTGATGATTGTTTGAACCTGGGTCTTGTGCACTCCACAAGACTGTGTTAGCCCACTGAGCTAAAGCCTAGGTGTTTGCATAAACGTCACACACCTCCGTTGCACAGGATCAGGGTGACGGCGGAAGCAGCGAGAGGGGGAGGTGACTTTCAGGTTGATATGGATTGCATTGTCCTGACAACCATGGCGTTATTCATAAAGCGTCTCAGAGTCGGAATGCAGATCTAGGATCAGTTCTTTCTCGTAAATCATAATGAATAAGATCACATGGACAGGGAAAACCTGATCCTATATCAGCACTCCTACAATGAGATGCTTTATGAATACGGGTCCAGAAATCAACATGAGGAATAGTCAGCTCGAACGCAGTAAACACCACTTCTGTCATTCTTTCTGGTTCTGAACGCTGCTCACAGCTAGTTAAAACATTTTTGAAATGGGGAGGTACCTGAAATAATTCAATAAGAAATGTTAACTTTCAGAGTGGCTGATCAATTTGAGGACCAGTGTTTGTGTGTGTGTGTTGTCTTGGGAGAAAGTGCAGACTGCCTCATGCCTGGACTGTGTTAAACGTATGGAGAATGTTTGTTTGGTAACACCTCCTGCACATAAAAGGTTCTGTTGAAGTTGGCAGAGCTCCGCTTGCTTGGCCCTGTTACCTCTCCTTTCACTCCCAAGCTTTGGCTCTGCCCCCCCTCTCTCTCTCTCTCTCTCTCTCTCTCTCTCTCTCTCTCTCTCTCTCTCTCTCTCTCTCTTCTCTCTCTCTCTCTCTCTCTCTCTCTCTCTCTCTCTCTCTCTCTCTCTCTCTCTCTCTGTCTCTCTCTGTTATCTCGGCTGAAAAGAGGAGGGGCCAACCATGAAGTAATCAGACACCTGCCCAATTCATGCATGTTACTGTAACTCGCTAAACTGCTCTGACAAGTGCAGGGGTTAACACACACTAGCAGGACTGGAGGCTGGCTGGATGCTCCACTACATCTCTTTACAGCAACACACAGTCATTCTCCCCAGACGGAGCGCTAGATAACAAATGGTGGGCTGGGAAGGAGGAAACGGAAGGAAGAGAAATTAAACAAAAAGCAGAAATACACTGCCCTCAATGTTGCTAGGACAGAGGTCTTGAACTCTGCGCGGTGGGCTCCTTGCCATTCAACCAGCATGTCTCTAAAGGAGTGGGACGATTGGGAGAGTGCTGAAACGGACTGCTCGAAGGGACAGGATGAGGTGGTCATGATTCGCATGGCCAGTCTACATGTGGACCTGTTTCCTGCCAAGGACTTCCAAGGGAAGTTTAAAAAGATGCATCCCAAGAAAAGGCCCACTATTCTGAACTTGGAAAGTAGGTGCTGTTTTGAATGTTTAACATGCTGGGAAACATCTTGGTGCTGAAGGCTAGGGTTTTATCTGCCAATGTAGTTGTCGGAGGATAAGTCTTGGAACCTGGTTTTAGTGTGGGACCTGTGTAGACTTGATGCCAGAAAACTAATAACAGACTAATTGCAGCTACTCATATCACCACTCTATGAAATACCTCACTCTCCACTTATATTTGTCACGGTTACCTCGAATCTTAGGACTGTTTACTAAAAGATTCATAGAGAAACTTGTGTGCTATGTAGGCTACGTCATATTAGTAATTTCAAGTTTTAATGTCACATGCACAAATACAGTGAAATGCCTTTCTTGCAAGCTGTAAACCCAACAATGCAGTAATCATTATTAATGTAGTACTACAAATAACAACAGGTAAAACAAAAACAAGAAATAAAAATGTAAATAAGAAATAAGAAGAACACGAGAGAGTAAGTAAGTGTTATTCAGAGTCAGTTCCAATACCATATTTACAATGTGCAGGGATAGTGGAGTGATGGAGGTAGATATGTATAGGTGTAAGGTGACTCGGAATCAGGATATAAGATAAACAGAGCAGCGTATATGAAGATTATATGTGAGTATTTGTGGGTGAGCAAATGTGGAGGTCAACTCCCTCTTGTAGGCATCAATTGGGTTTACCTTGGTCTACAATCATGACTTTCTAAACTGTTAATTACATTGTTTCTTATTCAGGAGTGGCGTTTAAAAATATATATATGTAGAAAACCCCTAAATTAACACATGATGAAAATCATGAAATCACAAACAATAACACTTTCGCATGTTATCTGTGTATGTGAGCAAATTAAGTGTGTGTGCATGTGTGTGTGTGTGTGTGTGTGCGTGTGTGTGTGTGTGTGTGTGTGCGTGCGTGCGTGCGTGTGTGTGTGTGTGTGTGCGTGTGTGTTGGAGTGTCAGTGAGTGTGCATAGAGACGGAGCAAAAATTAAATTCAAGTGTCAAATCAGATAGTTCGTGTAGCCATTTTGTTAGCAGTCTTATGGCTTGGGGTAGAAGGTGTTCAGGAGCCTGTTGGTGTATATATATATTCATATACTTTTGTATATTTAGTGTAGAAATGCTTGGACTTTTTTAATTTCGGTGAATCTCTTACACAATGGGTTATGCACAGCAACACCTGGTGTAAAATAGTAAATAATGGTTACTTCTTTGAATGTATTGAGCAGCCTTGAGGTGTAAAACAAGGCTGTCTGTTGTCTCCGTATCTATTTGTTGTGGCCATCGATTTGCTAGCTATTAAAATCAGATCCAACAAGAACATCAAGGGGTTCCAGGGGTTAAAAACAAAAGTGTCAATGTATGCTGATGACTCAAGTTTCTTCTTAAGTCCCCAATCTGGACCACTGCATGGTCTCAATGAAGATATATCACTTTTCTAGCCTCTGGACTAAAACCCAATTATGGTAAATTTCCCATATTATGTATTGGATCGTTAAAAGACCCCATACCTTGTAGTTTACCAACAAAATGGGGTGATGGTGAAGTAGACATACCTGGGATTCATATCTTTGAAGATATAAATTAATTTACCACAACACATTTCAATAGAAAGTTAGCAAAAACAAACGAGATTCTGCAATGGAGAGGTAAACACTTGTCTGTTTATGGAAAAATCTAATTGATTATCTCTTTGGTCCTATCACAGTTTACTTACATACATATGGCATTGCCTACTCCAGATGACTCGCTTTTTAAATAATATGAGCAAAAAATATTTCACTTTATTTGGAACACTAAGCCAGATAAAATGAAATGTGCCTATTTACACAATGAATATGAGTTTGGGGGGCTGAAATTATTAAAGCATTAAACCTTCCACTAAGTTGTACTTAAACTGGTTCTCCAGTAGATCACTAAGAAAGACTTATCCTTTGTTCAAAAATTGACATTTTGCCTTTAAAACAGATTACAACTTTTCATTTCCGGTTAACTACAGATTAAACATTGTTCAAAGTATCGCCCTTTCCCAAACAATCCATTCAAAGCTGGTTACAATTTACATTTTATCCTCCAGAAAAACTGAACAAATATTACAATAAATATTATGGCTAAACTCAAATATACTGATTGATAAAAAATGTCAAATGTATGATATTATGAATAGGAATGGTGTAGTTATGTCACATACTGTACTGTATGCAGCTATCAAAATTATATGGGAATGTTGGTTCAATCTAAAGTTACAACCAACAGCATTACCACAAAAATGGAAGAGGCAAGTAGAAGAGGGAGAAGTTAGGGAACTTGTTTGTCTGCCATATATTAAAGGAAAAAAAATAAGCTAAACATATTTGGCAAAAATAGAAAAATGTGTTTCATTTGAGGATAAACAGTTTGACAGCTGCGCCATACAGGTTGCAAAGTAGCTAGGAAGAGATTTTCTATGTACCGATTCCGTGGCACAAAAAAAAAGTTTTTTAAATAAATCGATTATACAAAATTCATGCCACCAATAGAATGTAAAGTATATGGGACATACAACAATCTCAGCTCGGCAGATTTTGCTGTGAAGAGACAGAATCATGAGGTAATTTACTCTGGTAATACCCCTATGTTGCCTGTTTCTGGTCACAGCTTCAGGAATGGCAAAAAAAATTCACAACCTTCATTTAAAATTAAACCTAAAAAAATAGCAGTATTGGGCATTTTGGAAAGCCATGGTCAATCAATCAACAATATAATGATACTCGTAGGAAAGGTTTTCATCTTTAGCTCCCAATCTGTTTGACTATGCAATTAGAAAGAAAATTAATGTAAAACAGAGCACAGTTGGAAAATATATGGCACATGGAAACCAAACGAGGGTGGTCTACGGTGATAGGTCCGATGGCTGAGAGTAGCTGAGGGGTGGGACTAAAGAGCTCATGATTGGTAATGGTATTATTGAAAACACTACATATGAAAACGTTACCGATGTCAACTAGATTGAAGCATCCATTCTATCCATCTATTACACTATTTTGTTGAGCAAGAGTTTATTTCGTCTTCTAGGTCAACATATAATGACAAAAGAGAAGCTGCATGTATCTAATTAGACAAGTTGACGAACAAATAGCCTACCAAAATGTCTGAAATTATAAGCAGAAACATATCTAAATCAGGCAACAACTAAAAAAATCCAAATAATCGTTTTTCCTTATTTGGCTGTAGCCTATAGCGCATTTTCACAATTTGCAGGTTAGGGTTGGGTGCGGGCCTGAGATTATTAGCAATTGCGGGTAGGTGCGGGTGAACAAACAGCTGACCCACTGTTTTTATTTGTATTTATTTATTTCACCTTTATTTAACCAGGTAAGCCAGTTGAGAACAAGTTCTCATTTACAACTGCGACCTGGCCAAGATAAAGCAAAGCAGTGCGACAAAAACAACAACACAGAGTTACACATGGGATAAACAAACTTCCAGTCAATAACACAATAGAAACATCTATGTGCAGTGTGTGCAAATTAGAATAGTAGGGAGAAAAGGCAATAAATAGGCCATAGAGGCAAAATAATTACAATTTAGCAATAACACTGGAGTGATAGATGTGCAGATGATGATGTGTAAGTAGAGATACTGGGGTGCAAAAGAGCAACAACAAAAAATAACAACATGGGGATGAGGTGGTTGGGTGTGCTATTTACAGTGAGGGAAAAAAGTATTTGATCCCCTGCTGATTTTGTACGTTTGCCCACTGATAAAGAAATGATTAGTCTATAATTTTAATGGTAGGTTTATTTGAACAGTGAGAGACAGAATAACAACAACAAAAAACAGAAAAACACATGTCAAAAATTGTATAAATTGATTTGTATTTTAATGAGGGGAATAAGTATTTGACCCCTCTGCAAAACATGACTTAGTACTTGGTGGCAAAACCCTTGTTGACAATCACAGAGGTCAGATGTTTCTTGTAGTTGACCACCAGGTTTGCACACATCTCAGGAGGGATTTTGTCCCACTCCTCTTTACAGATCTTCTCCAAGTTATTAAGGTTTCGAGGCTGACGTTTGGCAACTCGAACCTCTCACTGTTTAAATAAACCGACCATTAAAATTATAGACTGATAATTTCTTTGTCAGTGGGCAAACGTACAAAATCAGCAGGGGTTACCAGGTGCCTATTTCAAATCACCAGTTTTTTGGTGTGCCAGGACCATTCACAGTTGAGCTTACTGAGTTTAGCTCAGTGCGGAGGGGCTATTATTTATACTTTTTTTTATCAAGGGAGGCCAAATTCTCACTGGTTTCCCTTGCATTCAATGCTATGGGTGGCAAAAATGTCATACTCTTTCTGATCAGACAGCATCAGATAGATGTGCTACACATACAGAGACAGAAGTGCGGTATTTTGTTCGCTTTGATGATTTCTCCGGTGAGATACATTCAGCCTCTTGTGAATTGAAGGAAAATTATGAAACAGAGAGAGACAAAAGATACATTATTTTATATATTTTAGTATTTTTTTCTTTGTCATTTTTCGGGGGAGGCCTGGCTTCTCTTGCCATCCATAAATACACGCCACTGACCACACTGTCAGGTCACTGACCTCCTCCCTAGAGGGTGTCTCGTCATCGTAAGGGATCAGGCCAACCACCCGTAGTGTTGTGACATCGTGTTTGTGTGTGTGGAAGGTGTTGTACAGTACACAGCTTCAGGCGAGACAGATGCAGTTTCCTAGTAAAACTTGTGATAAGCCTCGACAGCTGGGACATCTCTGAACTCACATTTCTCTGCTTTTCTAGCAGTGGGGCTGTAACTTTGTAGCAGTGTGTCTGTAGCTTTCTTGCAGTGTGGCTGTAACTGTAGCTGTGGCGCTGTAGCTTTCTGTCATTGGTCTGTAGCCTTCTTGTAGTGTGGCTTAGGGTTGAATAGCGAGAACCAGTTTATCGAGATTTACAGAGAGTTCCCACCCAAACCCACTCCCTTTCGCAGGATAAGTTACTGCGAGAAACCAGTAAATTATAATACATTATTTATATGAACAGATGTGAAATGGGGCTGTTAAATTATGTGCCATGTCTATATCTGACTTCTCTAGGGCCTTCTCTCTGCTATCTGCATGATCAATCATCAACGCTCAGGGTGGGGACAGACAGCGCATCTTAGTATGGAGCGCACTTCACAATGCACGTATCACCTCATCATGGTCACTTTTTTTCTTGTGACAGGTAGGCCTAAATTTGCTGCAGCATAGCATATGCTACAGTAATATAAGGACATAAGGCATGTCTAATTCACAAATTTCCATCCAAATTTCCATCCATTCCACCATTAATTTTAAATTGGGCACCAATAATCTGAAACATAACCAAAACAAACAGTAAATGCATCCAACAAGTTTGTAGAGTCAGAATGTCACGCCCTGGTCAAAGTATTTTGTGTTTATCTTTATGTATTTGGTCAGGCCAGGGTGTGGCATGGGGTTTTTGTAATTGTGGTGTGTTTGTCTTGGGGTTTTGGTGGTGGTATTGGGATTGTAGCTTAGTGGGTTATCTAGCAAAGTCTATGGCTGTCTGGAATGGTTCTCAATCAGAGGCAGGTGCTTATCGTTGTCTCTGATTGGGAACCATATTTAGGCAGCCATATTCTTTGAGTTTGTCGTGGGTGATTGTCCTTAGTGTCCTATGTGTACTCTCTGTTAGTTTGCACCAGATAGGCTGTTTCGGTTTCGTTTATTGTTTTTTGTAAGTTCGTGTTTCTTTGTTGTATTAAACATGGATCGCAATCGACACGCTGCAGTTTGGTCCGACTCTCCTTCATCACCACTAGAAAACCGTAACACAGAAGCTTGATCTAATCATTGTGTGCTAGGACTTTTGACTACTTTAGTACACATATAAGGAAATTTGTCCCAATACTTTTGGTCCCCTAAAATATTGTGACTATGTACAAAAAGTGCTGTGATTTCGAAAACCTGTTTTCACCTGTTATGGATGAAAATACCCTCAAAGTGCATGCAGACTGTCAGCTTTAATTTAACTTCATCGTCATTGTATCATTTCAAATCCAAAGTGCTGGACTACAGAGACAAAACAAAAACAACAAATGTGTCACTGTCCCAATACTTTTAGAGTTCTTTGTATTTCCAAATTAAAATCAAATTCGCTAGCCTATAATTGTAACTTCATACGCCGCATATCCTGCACCAGCATCAAATGTTCTCTCCCAGTTTCATGGTTTGAATGACGTGCGTAATTCTAGTTCACATAATACAGTATAATACAATACAGTACAGTAATACAGTTCACACTCAAAACGATTAGCCTACTGGATCTTGTTTAGTTTATTTAACCCAGAGAGCAAAGCTACATCTATGGGCTTTGATTTTCTGTGCTGTGTTTTTTTCTGTCCAGCGTAATGTGCGGTACACTGTCATTTTAAATTTCATTTCATCCTCTCCCTGTTCCAGTCTGTAATACCTACATGTTTCAAGCAGACTACCATAGTCCCTGTGCCCAAGAACGCCAAGGTAACCTGTCTAAATGACTATCTTCCTGTAGCACTCACAACTGTAGCCATGAAATGCTTTGAAAGGCTGGTCATGACTGACATCAACACCATCATCCCAGACACCCTGAACCCACACTGATCTCCATATCGCCCCAACAAATCCACAGATGACGCAATCTCGGAGGGGCGGCAGGTAGCCTATTGGTTAAAGCGTTGGGCCAGTAACTGAAAGGTTGCTTGGATCGAATCCCCGAGCTGACAAGGTAAAAATCTGTCGTTCTGCCCCTGAGCAAGGCAGTTAACCCACTGTTCCCCAAACGAAGAAGACATGGATGTCGATTAAGGCAGCCCCCCCGCACCTCTCTGATTCAGAGGGGTTAGGTTAAATGCGGAAGACACATTTCAGTTGTATAACCCTTTCCCTATTTCCCTTTCCAATCTGTATAAAAGCCACACCTATGTGAGAATTCTGTTCACTGATTCAGCATAAAACTCCATAGTGCCCTCCAAGCTCATCACTAAACTAAGGACCCTGGGATTAAACACCTCCCTCTGCAACTGGATCCTGGACTTCCTGACCGGGCTGCCCCCGGGTGGTGAGGGTAGGTAGCGACACATCCGCCACGATGACCCTCAACGCGGGGGCCCCCAGGGGTGCTTGCTTAGTCCTCTTCTTTACTCCATTTTCACCCACGACTGCGTCACCGCGCACGACTCCAACACCATCATTAAGTTCGCAAACAACACGACTGTGGTAGGCCTGATCACCGATGACAATGAGACAGGTGGTCAGGATAACAACCTCTCCCTCAACATCAGCGAGACAAAGGAGCTGATTGTGGAAATGGATGGCAGATCAAGCCCCCATTCACAGTGACAGGCTGTAGTGGAGCGAGTCGAGAGCGTCAAGTACCTCGGTGTTTACATCACTAAGGACCTATCATGGTCCGAACACACCAACAAAGTTGTAAAGAGGGCACGACAATGCCTCAGGAGGCTGAAAATATTAATCACGCGCCATCAGATCCTCAAAAAGCATCACCGCTTGGTATGGCAACTGCTTGGGATCCAACCACAAGGTGCTACAGAGGGTAGTGCGTATAATCCAGTACATCACTGGGGTCGAGCTCTCTGCCATCTAGCACCTAAAAAGGCCCTAAAAAGATTGTCAAAGACTCCAGCCACCCAAGTCATAGTGTTCTGGCACGGCACGCGGTAGCGGAGCACCAAGTCTATGAGCAAAAGGCTTCTGAACAGCCTCTACCCCCAAGCCATAACACTGCTGAACAGTTAATCAAATGGCTACCAGGATTATTTTAGTTGTTTTTACACTGCTGCTACTCACTGTTTATTATCTATGTATATTCACCCTACCTATATGTACAAATTACCTCAACTAACCTGAACGCTCGCACATTGACTCGGTAACAGTACCCCCCTCGTTATTGCTACTTTGTGTTACTTTTTATTACATTTTTTACTTTAGTTTACTTTGTAAATATTTTCTTAACTATATTTCTTGAACTGCATTGTTGGTTAAGGGCTTGTAAAGTAAGCATTTCACTGTAAGGTTTGATTCACTGTTCTGTTTGATTCGCCGCATGTGACTAATAAAATAACATTTGATTACATTTTTTAATTTGACATTTGATTTAACCCTTATTTTACCATGTAAGTTGACAGAGAACACGTTCTCATTTACAGCAATGACCTGGGGAATAGTTACAGGGGAGAGGAGGGGGGATGAATGAGCAAATTGTGACACCATTTATTCTAATATTTCTGCACTGGCTCTATGCACACTCACTGGACTCTACCCACACACACACACATACTACACACACACACACACACACACACACACACACACACACACACACACACACACACACACACACACACACACACACACACACACACACACACACACACACACACAAACGAATAGTATCTGCTGCCTAGGGATCCAGAATGAAATACAGAAACAGTCTCAATGCTGAGCATGACCTCAGTGTTGTACTGTCAAAAACTGATCCCAGAATAGACCTGCTTGTTGAAAACTTCAACCAGCCACACACCTCTCATTAGGACTGTGTGTGTGTTTTCTGGTCTACATCTGTGTTATGTGATCAAACATTGTATTCCAATTTAGAATACAAATTATTTATTATATTTTTTAACAGCAACAGTTCCAACCAAATGTTTTTTTTCAACAATACTTTCTATAGTAAGATGTACAGCAGGCCTGATCATTTTTCTTCTGTACTGTTACTTAGGGTTGAACTATCAAATTTATAAAAATACAAAACTGAAATACCTTATTTCCATAAGTATTCATACCCTTTAATATGAGACTCAAAATTGAGCTCAGGTGCATCCTGTTTCCATTGATCGTCCTTCAGATGCTTCTACAACTAGATTGGAGTCCACCTGTGGTAAATTCAACTGATTGGACATGATTTGGAAAGGCACACACCTGTCTATATAAGGTCCCAGTGCATCTCAGAGCCAAAACTAACCATGAGGTTGAAGAAATTGTCCGTAGAGCTCTGACACAGGATTGTGTCGCAGCACAGATCTGGGTAAGGGTACCAAAAAAAATGTGTGAAACATTGAAGGTCCCTAAGAACAAATTGGTCCTCCATCGTTCTTAAATGGAAGAAGTTTGGAACCACCAAGACTCTTCCTGTAGCTGGCCGCCCGGTCAAACTAAGAAAACTGGGGGAGAACGGAAACAGAGAGCAGACAGATGGTTATTTTTGGCATTATAAGGCACAGGACCCTACGGCGTTCACAGCGCGCTTTGTACACAAATGTCAGTCGGAACTGGTCCAGAAACCGTCAATGGGGGACTTAACATCTACCATTAACACCCCACAACAACAGCTAAACCGGGCGCCCAGTGTGGCAGCCCCCCACTCTAAAACTGCCATACTAAAGGTTTGTTTTGTTTCCTCTCAAAATATCAATATTTCCTGTCTTTTTCTCCTCACTTTGAAAACATCTACAGTCCTATTGATCTGATTGGTTACTGATCTGATTGGTTACTAATAATATCATTTAAAATCCCTCAAATTGTGTCCCATATGTGTTTAGACACGGCGACCATTTACGGTGACGATAATGCCATGTTGGGTTAAAAGCGAAAGTCACATTTCAGTTGGACCTTGTGTGCAATTGACCAATAAAGTGAATTCTCTCACTTATGAAGCTTGCATTATGCCAATATTATGAGATATATGTTTTGACTGAAAAATATGTGTTGAGCCAAATTCCAGGTAGGAAAAACTGAATCATTTCAACATTGTTTTGCCCTCTGTGTTACTGATGTTGGTAAAGGCACTACTGTGGTAAAAATATAGACAGTCCCGAGTTGATGTGCAAGGGTAGGAGGTAATTGAGGTAGCTATGCACATTTAGGTATGGTGAAAGTGACTAGGCAAAACGATAGAAAATAGACAGTAGCAGGAGCGTGTGTGTGTGGGCGTATGTAGTGTGTGTGTGTTGGGATGGGTTGTCAGTGTACTGTAACCTCCTGTACTATAGCTCCCATCCTCTCCCAGTCTGAGAGTCTCAGGTTGCTCAGTGACAGGGCTCAGCAGCTCTATAAGGGACGAGTTCCTTATCGCTATCATCATTATCAGGCCGCTGCAGAGACAAACACTGGTTATCATTAACTGAGCTCCGCTAAGAGGATTGCTTCCTGCACTCCCAGCCTCCATGCAGTTATTTAGAGGGAGCTTGCACATCGCCGTCCTGCACGCCTGCATGACGCGCGGCTTTAGATACACAGAGAGAGGGATAGATAGGAAGAGAGAGGGCAGGAGGGAGGGTGGGACAGAGAGCGAGAGGGACGTAGGGAGGGGAAGAAAGAGGGAGGGGAGAGAAAGAGAGAGGGATTGAGAGAGGTGAAGAGCGAGCGAGGGAGGGAGCAGGAGACAGAGGATGAGTGAGGACAGGGAGAGAGAGATAGTGGGAGTGCGAGCAAGGACAGGGAGAGAACATGATGGAGTGAGAGAGCAGAGAGAGAGTGGATAAGTGAGTGAGTGAGGAGAGAGAGAGAGAGGGCTGAGCGCCAGGAACAGGAGGAGGAGGAGGAGGTGCAGCGCAGTGTCAGTTTGTTCTGGTGCTCGGGAGCGCAGCAGAAGTGTTGTACATCACAGTGTGGTGACAGTGACAGCAACGGCAGCTCAAACTGCTGCTCCAGAGCTGCAGGAGTAAACAACAACAACAACAACAACAGTAGCATCCACAGGGAGACGTTCTACCTGTGTGCAGCCTGCATAGGCATGGCCAACCAACAGGACTCAGGCTTCTTTGAGATCAGCATCAAGTCTCTTCTCAAGTCCTGGAGTGGATGTGAGTATACACGAGTTTGCCTGGCTTCCAGCTCAGCATGCTTGTTTAGTGCTGTTAGCGTTAGCTACCACACCAGACTAAATTAAGCTTCAGTCATTCAGAATGACAGACAGCGTAGAGATGATAGCGTGGCATAGTGTTGCGCACATGTTGGCTGAACTACTTAGTGGTGCTGATTCACTATGTGTTTTCCCCCAAGTTTGGGGGTTTTTGCTCCTTTTCCTGTTTGTGGGTGAGGGTAAGACTTCTTTCTACGTGAGCTGCCTGCCGTGGAGTTTAAATAGCTGCTGTTCAATGCTGGGCTGCCTAATAGGATTAACGAGGTTCAGCTCTAGAGTGCAGCTTCGCCACCCTGCCTTCCCATAGAGAGGCAGGATGGATAGGATGCTATTTGATTTGATTTATTCCTCATTTAGCCGACGCCAATGGCGACAGCTAATCTTACTGGGGCCTGACACATAACAATAAATACATTACATACACAAGAATTTACAGTTTACATACATTTAAAAACATTAACATGTAGTGTGTGTGCATCTATCAGTTCCACATTAGTACATACACACAGCAAGTAGGCCACATGGGGGAGAGATTTTGGGCCATGAGGTGTTGCTTTATATGTTTTTTGAAACCGGGTTTGCTGTTTATAAGAAGGAAGGGAGTTCCATGCACTCATGGTTCTATATAATACTGTACGTTTCCTTGAATTTGTTATGAACCAGCGGACTGTGAAAATACGCCTGGTGGTGAGTGGTGGTGTGTGTGTGTGTGTGTGTTTGTGTGTGTGTGTGTCAGTGCTGCGTGTAAGTTGACAAGACCTCTCCCCATCTTTACAAACATTGAATCTACAGTTGAAATAGGAAGTTTACATACACCTTAGCCAACTACATTTAAACTCAGTTTTTCACAATTCCTGACATTTAATCCTAGTAAAAATTCCCTGTCTTTAGGATCACCACTTTACTTTAAGAATGTAAAATTTCAGAATAATACTAGAAGAATGATTTATTTCAGCTTTTATTTCTTTCATCACATTCCCAGTGGGTCAGACGTTTACATGCACTCAATTAGTATTTGGTAGCATTTCCTTTCCAATACCTTGACTTTGTTGTCCTTAAGCCATTTTGCCACAACTGGAAGTATGCTTGGGGTCATTGTTCATTTGGAAGACCCATTTGCGACCATGCTTTACCTTCCTGACTGATGTCTTGAGATGTTGCTTCAATATATCCACATAATTTTCCTTTCCTCGTGATGCCATCTATTTTGTGAAGTGCACCAGTCCCTCATGCAGCAAAGCAACCACACAAAACGTGATGCTGCCACCCCCGTGCTTCACGGTTGGGATGGTGTTCTTTGGCTTGCAAGCCTCCCCCTTGTTCCTCCAAACATAGCGATGGTCATTATGGCCAAACAGTTCTATTTTTGTTTCATCAGACCAGAGGACATTTCTCCAAGAAGTACGATCTTTGTCCCCATGTGTGGTTGCAAACCGTAGTCTGACTTTTTTTTATGGCAGTTTTGGAGCAGTGGCTTCTTCCTTGCTGAACGGCATTTCAGGTTTTACTGTGGATATACAGTGGGGAGAACAAGTATTTGATACAATGCAATAAAATGCAAATTAATTACTCAAAAATTAATCAACGTGATTTTCTGGATTTTTGTTTTAGATTCCGCCTCTCACAGTTGAAGTGTACCTATGATAAAAATTACAGACCTCTACATGCTTTGTAAGTAGGAAAACCTGCAAAATCGGCAGTGTATCAAATACTTGTTCTCACCACTGTAGATACTTATCTACCTGTTTCCTCCAGCATCTTCACAATGTCCTTTGCTGTCGTTCTGGGATTGATTTGCACTTTTCGCACCAAAGTACGTTCATCTCTAGTAGACAGAACGCGTCTCCTTCCTGAGCATGGTGTTTATATTTGCGTACTATTGTTTGTATAGATGAACGTGGTACATTCAGGCGTTTGGATATTTGCTCCCAAGGATTAACCAGACTTGTGGAGGTCTACAATTTTTTTTTATTTTTATTTTCCCATGGTGTCAAACAAAGAGGCACTGAGTTTGAAGGTAGGCCTTGAAATACAGCCACAGGTACACCTTCAATTGACTCAAATGATGTCAACTAGTCTATCAGAAGCTTCTAAAGCCATGACATCATTTTCTGGAATTTTCCAAGCTGTTTAAAGGCACAGTCAACTTAGTGTATATAAACGTATGACCCACTGGAATTGTGATACAGTGAAGTATAAGTGAAATAATCTGTCTGTAAACAATTGTTGTATAAATGACTTGTGTCATGCACAAAGTAGATGTCCTAACCGACTTGCCAAAACTATAGTTTGTTAAAACCTCTTGGAACCACCCATCCCGGATACAGGATAATTGTCATCAACTACGCTAAATAGCATAGCGCAACGGTGAAATAATCTTACTAGAAAATATTCATGGTCATGAAATCACAAGTGAAATATAGTGAAACACAGCTTAGCCTTTTGTTAATCACCCTGTCGTCTCCGATTTTGAAATTATGCTTTACAGCGAAAACAATACAAGCGTTTGTGTAAGTTTATCGATATATTAACAAAACATTATGTACACCTAGCGGCAGGTAACTTGGTCACGAAAATCAGAATAGCAATCAAATTAATCGTTTACCTTTGATGATCTTTGGATGTTTTCACTCACGACACTCCCAGTTAGACAGCAAATGTTCCTTTTGTTCCATAAAGATATTTTTATATCCAAATACCTCTGATAGTTTGATGCGTTTATGCCCAGGAATATTTCCGGTCACGACAACGCAGACAAAAATTCAAAATTATATCCATAATATCGACAGAAACATGGCAAACATTTTTTATAATCAATCCTCAAGGTGTTTTTCAAATATCTATTCGATAATATATCAACCGGGACAGTTGGCTTTTCACTAGGACCGGGAGGAAAAATGGCTACCTCTCTGTTTTGCGCAAAAATCACACTGAGAGCCAACAACTGAGAACTTATGCAATGTGGACGTTTACACTCATTCTTCAAAATAAAGGCCTGAAACTACGTCTAAAGGCTGTGGACACCTTAGGGAAGCCACAGAAAAAGGAATCTGGTTGATATCCCTTTCAATGGTCAATAGGGATGCATAGGAACACAGAGCTTTCAAAATAAGAGTCACTTCCTGATTGGATTTTCCTCAGGCTTTCGCCTGCAAAATCAGTTCTTTTACACTCACAGACAGTTTTGGAAACTTTAGAGTGTTTTCTATCCTAAGCTGTCAATTATATGCATATTCTAGCATCTGGTCCTGAGAAATAGGCCGTTTACTTTGGGAACGTTATTTTTCCAAAAATAAAAATAGTGCCCCCTAGCTTCAAGAGGTTTTAACAAGAAATTTGTGGAGTAGTTGAAACACGAGTTTTAATGACTCCAACCTAAGTGTATGTAAACTTCCGACTTCAACTGTATATGTTTTGACCATGACAGTTATAGAATCTAAGGTTACACCAAGTAATTTAGTCTCCTCAACTTGTTCAACAGTTATACCATTCATTACCAAATTCAGCTGAGGTCAGGAACATAAGGAATGATTTGTACCAAATCAAATACAATGCTTTTAGTTTTCGAGATGTTCTGGACCATTACTGGCCACCCATTCCAAAACTGACTGCAACTCTTTGTTAAGGGTTTCAGTGACTTCGTTAACTGTGGTTGCTAATGTGTATATGATTGAGTCATCAGTGTATACGCATGCTTTGTTTAATGCCAGTGGCAGGTCATTGGTAAAAATAGAAAAGAGTAGAGTGCCTATAGAGCTGCCCTGTGTTACACCGCACTTTACATGTTTGACATTAGATAAGCTTCCATTAAAGAAAACCCTTTGAGTTATATTAGATAGATAGCTCTAATCCACTATATGGCAGAGGTTGAAAAGCCATAACACATGCCTTTTCTCAACAAGAGGTTATGGTCAATAATATTAAAGGCTGCATTGAAATCTAACAGTACAGCTCCCGCAATCTTCTTATTATCAATTTATTTTAACCAATCATCAGTCATTTATATCAGTGCAGTACATGTTGTGGGCCCTTCTCTATAAGTATGCTGAAAGTCTGCTGTTAATTTGTTTACAGATTTTAAAAAATGTACAACAGCTTGAAGCAATTTGCTAGGTCTGCTGTTAGAACCAGTTAAGGACTCTGGCTTAACTCCAGGCTTGACGATATAGACTTTCCTCTAGGCTTAGCTATGATATGACAGATAGGAGTGGCTATAGAATCAGCTACCATCCTCAGTAGCTTTCCATCTAAGTTGTCAATGACAGTAGTAGATCAGATTTAATATTGCAGATACAAAGTATTGACTTAAGGGGGCTGAATAATTTTGCACGCCCAATTTTCAGTTTTTGATTTGTTAAAAAAGTTTGAAATATCCAATAAATGTCGTTCCACTTCATGATTGTGTCCCACTTGTTGTTGACTCTTCACAAAAAAATACAGTTTTATATCTTTATGTTTGAAGCCTGAAATGTGGCAAAAGGTCGCAAAGTTCAAGGGGGCCGAATACTTTCGCAAGGCACTGTATATTGTGGCTTCCATCAATGTTATTGTCTGCATCATTTACAATCCCCCATATATATGTTTTGTATATATACAGTGCATTCTGAAAGTATTCAGACCCCTTGACTTTTTCCACATTTTTCTACATTACAGCCTTATTCTATAATGGAATTAATCTACACATACCCGATAATGGCAAAGCGAAAACAGGTTTTCTGATATTTTTGCTAATTTAGTCCAAATTTAAAAATGGAAATATCACACTTACATATGTATTCAGAACCTTTATTTTGTTGAAGTACCTTTGGCAGTGATTACACCCTCAAGTCTTCTTGGGTATGATGC
Source organism: Oncorhynchus tshawytscha (assembly GCF_018296145.1). Lineage (NCBI taxonomy): Eukaryota > Metazoa > Chordata > Actinopteri > Salmoniformes > Salmonidae > Oncorhynchus > Oncorhynchus tshawytscha. The sequence goes on along the minus strand of NC_056441.1, from coordinate 46,321,870 downwards.
CACAAGCTTGGCACACCTGTATTTGGGGACTTTCTCCCATTCTTCTCTGGAGATCCTCTCATGCTCTGTCAGGTTGGATGGGGTTGGAAGCTTGGCACACCTGTATTTGGGGACTTTCTCCCATTCTTCTCTGGAGATCCTCTCATGCTCTGTCAGGTTGGATGGGGAGCATTGCTGAACAGCTATTTTCAGGTCTCTCCAGAGGTACTCGATCAGGGTCAAGTTCGGCTTTGGCTGGGCCACTCAAGGACATTCCGAGACTTGTCCCGAAGCCACTCCTGCGTTGTCTTGGCTGTGTGCTTAGGATATTTGCCCTGTTGGAAGATTAACCTTTGCCCAAGTCTGAGGTCATGAATGCTCTGGAGCAGATTTTTTTATCAAGGATCTCTCTGTACTTTGCTCCATTCATCTTTGCCTCAATCCTGACTATTCTCCCAGTCCCTGCCGCTGAAAAACATCCCCACAGCATGATGCTTCCACCCCCATGCTTCACCGTAGGGATGGTGCCAGGTTTCTTCCAGATGTGGCGCTTGGCATTCAGGCCAAAGAGTTCAATCTTGGTTTCATAAGACTATAAAATCTTGTTTCTCAGGGTCTGAGATTCTTTAAATGCCTTTTAGCAAACTCCAAGCAGGCTATCATGTGCCTTTTACTGAGGAGTGGCTTCCGTCTGGCCACTCTACCATAAAGGCCTGATTGGTGGAGTGCTGCAGAGATGATTGTCCTTCTGGAAGGTTCTCCCATCTCCACAGAGGAACTCTGGAACGCTGTCAGAGTGACCATCGGGTTCTTGGTCACCTCCCTGACGAAGGCTCTTCTCCCCCGATTGCTCAGTTTGGCCAGGCGGCGAGCACTAGGAACAGTCTTGGTGGTTCCAAACTTCTTCCATTTAACATTGATGGAGGCCAATGTGTTCTTGGGGACCTTCAATGTTACAGAAACGTTTTTTCACCCTTCCCCAGATCTGTGCCTCGAAACAATCCTTTCTCGGAGCTCTAATGACAATTCCTTCGACCTAATGGCTTGGATTTGGATTTGACATGCACTGTCAACTGTGGGACCTTATATAGACAGGTGTGTGCCTTTCCAAATCATGTCCATGCAATTGAATTGACCACAGGTGGACTCCAATCAAGTTGTAGAAACATCTCAAGGATGATCAATGGAAACAGGATGCACCTGAGCTCAGTTTTGAGTCTCATAGCAAATGGTCTGAATACTTATGTCAATAAGGTATTTCTGTTTTGTTTTTGTTTTAATTTGCAAAAATGTATAAAAACCTGTTTTAGATTTGTCATTATGGAGTGTTGTTTGTATAAGGACCATTGTTAATTTAATCAATTTTAGAATAAGGCTGTAACTTAACAAAATGTGGAAAAAGGGAAGGGGTTTGAATACCTTCCAAATGCACTGTATTTTTCAGATATTACAAGTTACGGATAAACATTATTATATTATTGACCAATTGACTATGACTTTTTAAATACCCAGCAGTGCAATTTGCAGTTAGTGGCAGGTAAATATTGCAATGCTTCAGCCATTACTCCAATAACTTTACAAAATGTAAACTTACAATGCCTTTCCTTCATTAAGAGTTTTTTATGCATGATTACAATGGCTCACTGTTTATTGTTGGCATTTCCTGCTAAGTTTGCCCACTTTGCCAGAGAAGTAATCATTAAAATAATTGGCAACATCAAATGGTTTTGTGATGAATATGCCATCTGATTCGATGAAAGATGGAATTAAATTTGTCTTTCTGCCCATAATTTCATTTAAAGTACTCCAAAGTTTGTTTGCATCATTCTTTATATCATAGGTACTGGCTTTATGATACAGTTTCTTCTTATTTTTGTTGTGTTTTGTCACCTGCTTTCTCAATTTGCAGTAAGTCAAGATGTGCAGCCAGACTTATTGCCTCTTCTCTTTCAAACATACCGTTTTTCATTTCCTCATCGATCCATGGAGATGTAACAGTCAGTTTCTTAACAGGTGCATGTTTAGTAATAATGGGAAGAAGCAATTTCATAAATTCATCAAGTGCAGTGTCTGGATCACATCAGACAAATACATATTTTTAACATCATCCACAAAAGAGTCACAGCAAAATCTTTTGTATGATCTCTTATATACTATTTTAGGCCCAGCTGTTGGAATGTTGGTTTCCACTATATTGTGATCACTGCATCCAAGGGGTAGGGCCCATAGGATCTTAAAATAACTCAACTAACTAGGCCTAAATCTTTCTTTGTGGTGTCACGTACCTTAAAAGCATTTTAAAATCACACATATCAATGCATAACATTCAAATACACAGTTTTAATACAGGATATTGACAGCCCCCCAAAATAAAGTGAATGTATAAGAATAATATGAAGTACTGTACATATTTAAGTGCATTCTGGCAAGTTTCACAATAACATACTGTAATACAACATAATTATGTTATTCTAACAATGGAGCCTTCTTGGAAAGTTATGAATGATTTGATTTGTTTGTTTGACCATTTAAAAACACAATTAAAAATGAATGCTAAATTATGTCACCCGTTCTACATGGTAACCAAAAGGGTTCTATCTGGAACCAAAATGCGTTCTTCGCAGGGTTCTCCTAGAGTGTAGCTAGCCAGCCAGCCCATAGAGAGAGCATTGCATTGTGGGTTTTGTTTTCGACTTGAGCTGCAACAGATTTCCACAATGATTTTCACGTTGCTAACAACCTTATTATAACAACAAAATTAAACATTTGTTCACAATAAATATTGTTCTCACATATTAGGATTATTTAAAACTGTAAATTACAGGAATGAGTGGTTTTGAGGGGATTTTTACTTTAAGGTTTTTTGGAAGTTTATAACAAGATTTATGGTGGCCTTTTTGGGTACTTCAGATTATTACAGTAATTATTGCTGGCCCTCTTTGTAGCCTTATAACAAGTCAAATGTATAAAATAATCAAATAAGATAATACAATTAATAAAAAATAGCATGATAAAGCTGTAAAATATTATCCTAAATGTAAACCATCAATTTAGTGAATACCTTTTGGTGTTTAATATGAGGGTTTGTATTTATATTTATTTTTTCACACTTGTATTTATTTTATTATGACAATCATGAATACCATTGGTGTTTACTATTATGTCTTTGTTGTAAATGTTTTGGCACCAAACTTGTCAATAGTTGGAAGAGTTGTAGAGTTAATTAAAAATAATACCATTGTTGATTAGATGCTTTAAAAAAAATAATTAGGCTATTTTCGCTGGACCCATATGTTCTATCCCCTAGAAACTGGACACAGATATAAAAATATATACATATATAAATACATATTACAGTTATTTAAGTATAAATTACCAAAGTTACCATAGATTACATTAATTACAAAAATTACAGAAGATTCCGGTCACTTTGGTAAATTATTTGCAATCCTACCTAAAACGAAGGATAATCTGGTTTAAACTGTGGAGAAATTGATTGATGTTATCTCATATGTATAGGTACCATACAGGCAACACTTAAGCCAACATTTGAGGTAAACAATTAGCCACTAAACTTTGTCCGGAATTCAATCCAAGTTGCATTGTAGACTAGAGAAGTGCATTGCACTGCCGACAAGATACCTTTTAAAGGGAATATTGTTTTGCTTGACACAGAACATGACAATGTTGTAAGCAAAACTATTATACATGTTTGATCATTTGGATTAGCTGACTGGCTATTGGTAAAATAATTAGAGTAGTCCACACCAACATTAGTTTCCATTCATACAAAATATTTTTCCAGACACTGGGCGTTAGTGTTGGGCGATATCATTGGCCTTGTGGTGAAATTCCTGAGTCGCTTCCTTCCTCTCCAGCAGTTGAGTTTTTCACCATACTCAAAGGGATATTCAAAGTCTGCTTTTATATATGTTTTATCCATCTACTAATATGTGCCCTACTTTGCGAGGCATTGGAAAACCTCCCTGGTCTTTGTGGTTGAATCTGAGTTTGAAATTCACTGCTCGACTGAGGGACATTACAGATAATTGTGTGTGTGGGATACAGAGATGAGGTAGTCATTCAAATATTATGTTAAACACTATTAATGCACACAGAGTGAGTCCATGCAACTTATTATATGACTTGTTAAGCAACTTTTTAATTAATTTATTTAGGCTTGCCAAAACAAAGGTTTGAATGCTTATTGACTTAAGACATTTCAGCTTTTCATTTTTTATAAATTTGTTAACAAAATAGAAAAAAACTATTCCGCTTTGACATGGGGTATTGTGTGCAGGCCTGTGCATTTGGAAAGTATTCAGACCGCTTGACTTTTTCCACATTTTGCTACGTTACAGCCTTATTCTAGAAGCTTCTGATAGGCTAATTGACATCATTTGAGTCAATTGGAGGTGTACCTGTAGATGTATTTCAAGGACTACCTTCAAACTCAGTGCCTTTTTGCTTGACATCATGGGAAAATCTAAAGAAATCAGCCAATACCTCAGAAAATAAATTGTAGACCTCCACAAGTCTGGTTCATCCTTAGGAGCACTTTCCAAACACCTGAGGGTACCACATTCATCTGTACAAACAATAGTACGGAAGTATAAACACCATGGAACCACACAGCTGTCATACCGCTCAGGAAGGAGAGATGAACGTACTTCGGTTCGAAAGTGCATATCAATCCCAGAACAACAGCAAAGCACCTTGTGAAGATACTGGAGGAAACAGGTACAAAAGTATCTATATCCACAGTAAAAATGAGTCCTATATCGACATAACCTGAAAGGCCGCACAGCAAGGAAGAAGCCACTGCCCAAAAACCGCCATAAAAAAGTCAGAATACGGTTTGCAACTGCACATGGGGACAAAGATCGTACTTTTTGGAGAAATGTCCTCTAGTCTGATGAAACATAAATATAACTTTGGCCATAATGACCATTGTTATGTTTGGAGGAAAATGAGAATGCTTGCCATCCCAACCGTGAAGCACGGGGATGGCAGCATCATGTTGTGGGGGTGCTTTGCTGCAGGAGGGACTGGTGCACCTCAAAAAATAGATGGCATCATGAGGAAACGAAAATTATGTGGATGTATCGAAGCAACATCTCAAGACATCGGTCAGGGAGTTAAAGCTTGGTCGCAAATGGGTCTTCCAAATGGACATTGACCCCAAGCATACTTCCAAAGTTGTGGCAAAATGGCTTAAGGACAACAAAGTCAAGGTATTGGAGTGGCCATCATAAAGCCCTGACTTCAATCCCATAGAAAATTTGTGGGCAGAACTGAAAAGGCGTGTGCGAGCAAGGAGGCCTACAAACCGAAACTTTGACCCAAAGTGAAACAATTTAAAGGCAATGCTACCAAATACTAATTGAGTGTATGTAAACTTCTGACCCACTGGGAATGTGATGAAAGAAATAAAAGCAGAAATAAATAATTCTCTACTATTATTCTGACATTTCACATTCTTAAAATCAAGTGGTGATCCTAACTGACCTAAGACAGGGACCTATATATATATATATATATATATATATATATACACACACACACTACTGGTCAAAAGTTTTAGAACACCTACTCTTTCAAGGGTTTTTCTTTATTTGACTATTTTCTACATTGTAGAATAATAGTGAAGACATCAAAACTATTACATGACACATATAGAATCATGTAGTAACAAAAAAGTGTTAAACAAGTCAAAATGACTTTTTATATTTGAGGTTTTTCAAATAGCCACCCTTTGCCTTACATCTGGTGATGTAACTGGAACGATGAGATAGATGTTCTTCTTAGATAGATAGATAGATAGATAGATATTTTGTTTTATTATATCACTGCCATACTGTGTTCAATCGTGTCTAGCCATCTTGTCTCAAGAGGACCACAATGGAAATAAGTCCCAGACTTTAATGTGTGTTTGTCCTCCATGATTTTATTCATGCACATGTATGGCTTTTTCAAGTTTTATGTGTGCTGGTTTTTTAAAATGGTCAAATTAATAACCTAAACTAAACTTGCCTTAATGACAGTTTTGCACACTCTTGGCATTCTCTGAACCAGCTTCACCTGGGATGCTTTTCCAACAGTATTGAAGGGAGTTTCCACACTTCACTCTGAGGTCCAACTCATCCCAAACCATCTCAATCTCAAAAAACAGATGCCACTAAACGTAAACCAGATGGGATGTCGTGTCTCTGCAGAATGCTGTGGTAGCCATGCTAGTTAAGTGTACCTTGAATTCTAATAAAGCACCACCACACCATCACACCTCCTCCTTCTTGCTTCATGGTGGGAACCACACATGCAGAGATCATCCATTCACCTACTCCGCATCTCACACAAAGACACGGCGGTTGGAACCAAAAATCTCATCAGAGACTCATCAGACCAAAGGACAGATTTCCAACGGTCTAATGTCCATTGCTCGTGTTTCTTGTCCCAAGGAAATATTTTCTTCTTATTGGTAGTGGTTTCTTTGCAGCAATTTGACCAAGAAGTCCTGTTCACGCAGTCTCCTCTGAACAGTTGATGTTGAGATGTGTCTGTTACTTGAACTCTGTGAAGCATTTGTTTGGGCTGCAATTTTTGAGGCTGGTAACGCTAATGAACTTATCCTCTGCAGCAGAGGTAACTCTGGGTCTTCCTTTCCTGCGGCAATCCTCGTCAGAGACAGTTTTGTCATAGCGCTTGTTGTTTTTTTGCGACTGCACTTGAAGAAACGTTCTTGACATTTTCCAGATTGACTGACCTTCACGTCTTAACTCTTAAGGATCCACCCCTTTTTTTCAATTCTCGCCTAAAATGACATACCCATATCTAAGGGTCATGGAACTGTAGCCAACCTCCCTGGGCGCGACCGCAAGAGGAAAATCGACCCTAGATTGAACAGAAGTAGAGTGCGAATGGTTGAAAAAGAACCAACGATAACTGCCAAAGAGATACAAGCTGCAAGGTGAAGGTACGTCAGTTTCTGATCGCACCATCTGTCTCTTTTTGAGCTGAAGTGGGCTCCATGGAAGAAGACCCAGGAGAAAAACATAAAAACATATAAAAGCCAGACTGGAATTTGCTAAAATGCATATTGACAAGTCACAATCCTTCTGGGAGAATGTCCTTTGGACAGATGAGTCAAAACTGGAGCTTTTTGGCAAGTCACATCAGCTCTATGTTCACAGATGAAAAAAATGAAGCTTTCAAAGAAAATAACAACATACCTACAGTGAAACATGGAGGAAGCTGAGTTATGTTTTGGGGCTGCTTTGCTGCGCCTGGCACAGGGTGCCTTGAATCTGTGCAGGACATAATGAAATCTCAACACTTTCAAGGCGTTCTGGAGCAAAACGTACTGCCCAGTGTCAGAAAGCTCTGTCTCAGTCGCAGGTCATGGGTCCTCCAACAGGATAATGACCCAAAACACACAGCTAAAAGCAACCAAGAATGGATAAGAACAAAACATTGGACAAAAAAAAAAGTGGCCTTCTATAAGTCCTAATCTGAATCCTATCAAATGGAAAGAGCTGAAACTTGCAGTCTGGAGCAGTTTTCACAGGAAGAGTGGGCCAAACTACCTCTTATCAGCTGCAGATGTCTCATTGATAGCTACAGAAAACATTTGATTGCAGTGATTGCCTCTAAAGGTTGTGCAACAAAATATTAAGTTAAGGGTCCCATCATTTTTGTCCATGCCATTATCATTTGTTTTATTATTTACAATATTATGTTGAGTAAAAAATCAAAAGCAAAGTATGATTTCTATTAAATATGGAATAAACAATGGTGGATGCTAATTACTTTTGTCAGTTTCTAGTTATTTCAGAGAAAATTGTGCATTCTTCGTTTTTTGAGGCAGGGTACCAACAAATTTGAGCACATCTGTATATGGGCTCCTCAGTGGCGGAGCAGTCTAAGGCACTGCATCTCAGTGCTAGAGGCGTCACTACAGACCCTGGTTCGATTCCAGGCTGAATCACAACTGGCCGTGATTGGGAGTCTCATAGGGCGGCGCACAATTGGCCCAGCATTGTCCGGGTTTGGCCGGGGTAGGCCGTCATTGTAAATAAGGATTTGTTCTTAACTGACTTGCCTAGTAAAATAAAAAAAATTACGAACTCGTAATGCTGAAGTGTGCTGCTCAGACCAATACTGATGATACTTGATGTTATGAGGTCGGTTGGTTTGCAGAGCCTTCCCAAACCCCCTAGATACTTTACCGCACTGTGTAGCCTACGAATACGCCCCCTGGCAGCATATATATTCAAGTCCTCTTATTAAAGGATTATTTTCCTCCTGGGACGAAATGGATCAAATTAAGATCTGACATCTGTAGGGAGCACCACCATACTCAGAGAGTTTGTCAGCAGCAGTGTGCTGGTGATGTAATGCCCAGTGTGCCTGAGCTAGCCTGTTGTTCATCGAGTCACATGTGGCGTACCAGTCACAGCCTCTGATACAGAGCCCAGAGTGACGAGCCACACTGGTTGCTTTCTTCAGCTCCCCATTTACAGCTGAAAGCATGCAACATGAGACCCATTCAATCAAAAGAGATAAATGCTGGAGAAGTCGTTTCAGTGAACACTTATCTTTCATTTAGGCTAATAGTCCTCATGTTTCATTTAACAGTCGAAACTTGGTTGTGTTCGGTACTTTGCTGAAAGGACAACCTTATTTTTGGTTGGGAGTTTCCATTTTCCATCGCTCACGAGCATTGTTGTCACGTCACAAATTCTTTGCATTACTAGACAACAGACCATTGGCCAAACATACAAGTCAACGCCAATCAACTAAAAGTACCTTGATACATAGCCGTGGGAAGTAGGGGTGTTGAGGATGCTCCAGCACCCCCTGAATAATCTGAATTGAAACAAAATATTAATATGAAAATAAAAAAAGAATCAGAAAAGTAGTGCACTGGGCCTTTACTAGTATTTGAGGACCGATATAGACATATTTTTTTCAGTATCTCTGCTTTGGCAAAAAAAGGTTGTTGTATAATTAAGAACAGTATCTTACAGGATTCAGTTGTTGCTAATAGGCTAATGGGATCCAAAAAGAACAAAACCCTGTCCTCAAACATTTACATCAAAAGGTGAAAAGTTATGGGCAAAGACACAAAACATCCACATTAAATTGAATATTTTTCTTGATCAAAAAGCATGGAAAACAACTTTTTGTGCAGTATTAATTTATCATCCTTATAAACCAATTCATGTAAATGTAGGATGATGTTAAATTGTCTGCAGATTTTGTGACTCTTTTGTTTAATGCAATTTTAAGAAAACACACAAATACTTGCATATAGTGTGAGTATGCATGGGGATTCTTAAACCGTTTTTAAGCCCCTCCATGGTTCTACAAATCTATAGGACTGTCCATTTGCTGAGAGGATAGGAGTTAAATAGAAGACCATGATTAGCTAACTTTAGCTTTAGCTATACAGCACTAGGCTAATTTTGCTTTAGTTGGCTGGCTGAGCCTGACTGAGACTGCTGTTTACACTCTGCTGCTTTGCCCTGTGCCTCATACTCTAGTGGGAGGGAGGGAATGGGAGGTGGGAGGAAGGGGGGAGGGGGGAAAGGGGAGGGCTGACGTGTCAGTATAGTGTGTACCCCAGGATAAATATAGTCACACAACTATGCCACCGTAGCATGTTAGCCCTCGTCATTCCAATGGGCCGTGGCTAAAAATTCCTGCCTGACCTTCACTCTTGGAAGGTACTGGTTGATCACAAGGCAGCACACAGCCACAGAGGCAGGCTGGAACTGACTGGGAGATATAGGAAGAGATTTGTGTGGATCAGCAAACAACCCAGTCTTTTAAACACACCTGTCTCTACAGACCCACTCTGGGTCAGTTCACCATGGAGCGTACACCCAGGAGCACAGCCAGAAAATCAACAGAGTCCAGGGACAGACAGACGGAAGGACATTAAAGGATTTGTAGCGTGCATTTGTCAGACTTTTACAACCCTGGCCACTCTCCCTCCCTTCCCCACCATGGACGGCACGGCTGTGTGCTGGAGCAAGGCTAGTGTCATCGGCTTCATCAAGGGCCTGGGTAGGTGCTGGGCTGGGTAGGTGCTGGACTGGGCTTGGTAGGTGCTAAGTTAGTTCTGGGCTTGGCTGGGTAGGTGTTAGACTAGGCTGGTTAGGTGCTGAGCTAGCCTGAGCTGGGTAGGTGCTGGATAGGTGCTGGGCTGGGTAGGGGCATGGCGCCGCTTAGTATGTGCTGAACTGTATAGGTGCTGGTTTGGGTAAGTACTGGGCTGGGTAGGGCGCACGCTGGGTAGGTGCTGGGCTGTAGGGGCCTGGGAAGGGGCTGAGCTCAGTTGGGCTGGATAGGTGTATGGTAAGGTGTTGGGATGGGATGTGTTGGGCACAGCCAGGTTAGGTGCTTGGTTGTGGTGGCTAGAGACCAGTGTACGGCACTTGGCTTTGGTGGGCATGAGGATGAGAGTGTACTGTAAGCCATGCCAGATAGGCACACATGCTGGGCATTCCTGGCAGATAAAAAGTACATATAAGAATGCACCATGTGGTTGATTAAAGCAGAGGCATGGACGACACCTCTACTGCAGCCAGCCCCACTCTCTGGCCCCTTCCCAATGCGTCGCTTGCTGCAATACATAGAAAATAGAAAATAGAAAATATTTACCATGTAGACTGAAACAAAAAGTAATAATAAAAAGTAACACAATAAGAATAACAATAACGAGGCTATATATACAGGGAGTACCGGTACCGAGTCAGTGTGCGGGAATACAGGCTTGTTGATTTAATCTGTACATGTAGGTGGGGGTGAGGTGACTATGCATAGGTAACAAACAAACAGTGAGTAGCAGCAGTGTACAAAAGCGGGGGTCAATGTACATTTTTCAGAGACGATATTATGAATTGTTCAGCAGTCTTGGGGGTAGAAGCTGTTGAGGAGCCTTTTGGTCCTAGACCTGGCGCTCTAGTACCGCTTGCCGTGCGGTAGCAGAGAAAACAGTCGATAACTTGGGTGACTGGAGTCTCTGACAATTTTATGGGCTTTCCTCTAACACAGCCTATTATATAGGTCCTAGATAGCAGGAAGCTTGGCCCCAGTGATGTACTGGGCCATTCGCACTCCCCTCTGTAGTGCCTTACGGTCAGATGCCAAGCAGTTGCCATACCATGCGGTGATGCAATCGGTCAGGATGCTCTAGATGGTGCAGCTGTAGAACCTTTTGAGAATCTTGGGACCCATGCCATATCTTTTCAGTAAACGGTTTTGTTGTGCACTCTTCATGACTGTCTTGGTATGTTTGGACCATGATAGTTCATTGGTGATGTGGACACCAAGGAACTTGAAACTCTCGATCCGCTCCACTACAGCCCATCAATGTTATTGTGGGCCTGTTCGGCCCGCCTTTTCCTGTAGTCCACGATCAGCTCCTTAGTCTTGCTCACATTGAGGGAGAGGTTGTTGTCCTGGCACCACACTGACAGTTCTCTGACCACCTCCCTATAGGCCGTGTCATCGTTGTCGGTGATCAGGCCTACCACTGTTGTGTCGTCAACAAATTAAATGATGGTGTTGGAGTCGTGTTTGGCCACGCAGTCGTGGGTGAACAGGGAATACAGGAGGGGACTAAGTACACACCCCTGAGGAGCCCCAGTGTTAAGGATCAGCATGGCATACGTTTTGTTTCCTACTCTAACCACCTTGGGGCGGCCTGTCAGGAAGTCCAGGATCCAGTTGCAGAGGAAGGTGTTTAGTCCCAGAGTCCTTCTCTTAGTGATGAGCTTTGTGGGCACTATGGTGTTGAACGCTGAGCTAGAGTCAAGGAACAGCATTCTCAAATAGGTGTTCCTTTTGTCCAGGTGAGAAAGGGCAGTGTGAAATGCGATTGAGATTGCGTCATCTGTGGATCTGTTGGGGCGGTATGCAAATTGGGGTGGGTCTAAGGTGTCCGGGAGGATGCTGTTGATGTGAGCCATAACCTGCCTTCCAAAGCATTTCATGGCTACAGACGTGAGTAACAGGGGTGGTAATTATTTAGGCAGGTTACCTTCGCTTCCTTGGGCACAGGGACTAGGGTGGTCTGCTTGAAACATGTAGGTATTACATACTCGGTCAGGGAGAGGTTGAAAATGTCAGTGAAGACACTTGACAGTTGGTCCGCGCATGCTTTGAGTACACCTCCTGGTAATCCGTCTGGCCCAGCGGCTTTGTGAATGTTGACCTGTTTAAAGGTTTTGTTCACATCGGCTACTGAGAGTGTTATCACACAGTCATCCAGAACAGCTGGTGCTCTCGTGCATGCTTCAGTGTTGCTTGCCTCGAAGCGAGCATAAAAGGCATTTAGCTCGTCTGGTAGGCTCACGTCACTGGGCAGCTCGCGTCTGGGTTTCCCTTTGTAGTCCGTAATAGGTTTCACGCCCTACCACATCCGACGAGCATCAGAGCCGGTGCAGTAGGATTCAACCTTAATCCTGTATTGACGCTTTGCTTGTTTGATGGTTCATCTGAGGGCATAGCGGGATTTATAATAGGCTTCCGGATAAGTGTCCTGCTCCTTGAATGCAGCAGCTGTAGCCTTTAGCTCGATGCGGATGTTGCCTGTAATCCATGGTTTCTGGTTGGGATATGTATATACAGTCACTGGGGGGGATGTCGTCATCGATGCACTTATTGATGAAACCGATGACTGAGGTGGTGTATTCCTCAATGCCATTGGATGAATCCCAGAACATATTCCAGTCTGTGCTAGCAAAACAGTCATGTAGTGGAGCATCCACGTCATCTGACCACTTCCGTATTGAGCAAGTCACTGGAACTTCCTGCTTTAGTTTTTGCTTGTACGCAGGAATCAGGAGGACACAATTATGGTCAGATTTGCCAAATGGAGGGTGGGGCTGAGCTTTGTATGCATCTCAGTGTGTGGAGTAAAGGTGGTCTAAGATCTTTTTTTCCCTGGTGACATGCCGGTAAAAATTTGGTAAAAGTGATTTAAGTTTGCCTACATTAAAGTCCCATGCCAGTAGGAGTGCCGCTTCTGGGTGAGCATTTTCGTCTTTGCTTATGGGCTTATAGAGTTGGTTGAGAGCGGTCTTAGTGCCAGCTTCGCTTTGTGGTGGTAAATTGACGGCTACGAATAATACATATGAGAACAGTCTTGGTAGATAGTGTGGTCTACAGTAGAGGTCGACCGATTATGATTTTTCAACGCCGATACCGATTATTGGAGGACCAAAAAAAGGCGATCCGATTAATCGGCCGATTTTTATTTATTTATTTGTAATAATGACAATTACAACAATACAACAATAATAGCCTTAAGTAAATAATGAAACATGTTCAATTTGGTTTAAATAATGCAAAAATAAAGTGTTGGAGAAGAAAGTAAAAGTACAATATGTGCTATGTAAGAAAGCTAACGTTTCAGTTCCTTGCTCAGAACATGAGAACATTTGAAAGCTGGTGGTTCCTTTTAACATGAGTCTTCAATATTCCCAGGTAGGAAGTTTTAGGTTGTAGTTATTATAGGAATTATAGGACTATTCCCCTCTATACCATTTGTATTTCATTAACCTTTGACTATTGGATGTTCTTATAGACACTTTATTGCCAGTGTAACAGTATAGCTTCCATCCCTCTCCTCGCTCCTCCCTGAGCTCAAACCAGGAACACAACGACAACAGCCACCCTTAAAGCAGCGTTACCCATGCAGAGCAAGGGAAACATCCAATGCAAGGCTCAGAGCGAGTGACGTTTGAAACGCTATTAGTGCGCGCTAACTAGCTAGCCATTTCACTTCGGTTACACCAGCCTCATCTCGGGAGTTGATAGGCTTGAAGTCATAAACAGCGCAATGCTTGACGCACAACGAAGAGCTGCTGGCAAAACGCACGAAAGTGCTGTTTGAATGAATGTTTACGCGCCTGCTTCTGCCTACCACCTCTCAGTCAGATACTTAGATACTTGTATGCTCAGTCAGCTTATATGCAACGCAGGACATGCCAGATAATATCTAGTAATATCATCAACCATGTGTAGTTAACTAGTGATTATGATTGATTGTTTTTTATAAGATAAGTTTAATGCTAGCTAGCAACTTACCTTGGCGTACTGCATTCGCGTAACAGGCAGTCTCCTTGTGGAGTGCAACGAGAGAGAGGCAGGGCGTTATTGCGTTGGACTAGTTAACTGTAAAGTTGCTAGATTGGATCCCCCAAGCTGACACGGTGAAAATCTGTCGTTCTGCCCCTGAACGAGGCAGTTAACCCACCGTTCCTAGGCCGTCATTGAAAATAAGAATGTGTTCTTAACTGACTTGCCTAGTTAAATAAAGGTATAAAAAAATATATGTATGTATACATATATATATATATGTATAAAATATATATACAGTGCCTTGCGAAAGTATTCGGCCCCCTTGAACTTTGCAACCTTTTGCCACATTTCAGGCTTCAAACATAAGGATATAAAACTGTATTTTTTTGTGAAGAATCAACAACAAGTGGGACACAATCATGAAGTGGAACGACATTTATTGGATATTTCAAACTTTTTTAACAAATCAAAAACTGAAAAATTGGGCGTGTAAAATTATTCAGCCCCCTTAAGTTAATACTTTGTAGCGCCACCTTTTGCTGCGATTACAGCTGTAAGTCGCTTGGGGTATGTCTCTATCAGTTTTGCACATCGAGAGACGGAATTTTTTTCCCATTCCTCCTTGCAAAACAGCTCGAGCTCAGTGAGGTTGGATGGAGAGCATTTGTGAACAGCAGTTTTCAGTTCTTTCCACAGATTCTCAATTGGATCCAGGTCTGGACTTTGACTTGGCCATTCTAACATCTGGATATGTTTATTTTTGAACCATTCCATTGTAGATTTTGCTTTATGTTTTGGATCATTGTCTTGTTGGAAGACAAATCTCCGTCCCAGTCTCAAGTCTTTTGCAGACTCCATCAGGTTTTCTTCCAGAATGGTCCTGTATTTGGCTCCATCCATCTTCCCATCAATTTTAACCATCGTCCCTGTCCCTGCTGAAGAAAAGCAGGCCCAAACCATGATGCTGCCACCACCATGTTTGACAGTGGGGATGGTGTGTTCAGGGTGATGAGCTGTGTTGCTTTTACGCCAAACATAACGTTTTCCATTGTTGCCAAAAAGTTCAATTTTGGTTTCATCTGACCAGAGCACCTTCTTCCACATGTTTGGTGTGTCTCCCAGGTGGCTTGTGGCAAACTTTAAATTACACTTTTTATGGATATCTTTAAGAAATGGCTTTCTTCTTGCCACTCTTCCATAAAGGCCAGATTTGTGCAATATACGACTGATTGTTGTCCTATGGACAGAGTCTCCCACCTCAGCTGTAGATCTCTGCAGTTCATCCAGAGTGATCATGGGCCTCTTGGCTGCATCTCTGATCAGTCTTCTCCTTGTATGAGCTGAAAGTTTAGAGGGGAGGACGGGTCTTGGTAGATTTGCAGTGGTCTGATACTCCTTCCATTTCAATATTATCGCTTGCACAGTGCTCCTTGGGATGTTTAAAGCTTGGGAATTTTTTCTGTATCCAAATCCGGCTTTAAACTTCTTCACAACAGTATCTCGGACCTGCCTGGTGTGTTCCTTGTTCTTCATGATGCTCTCTGCGCTTTTAACGGACCTCTGAGACTATCACAGTACAGGTGCATTTATAAGGAGACTTGATTACACACAGGTGGATTGTATTTATCATCATTAGTCATTTAGGTCAACATTGGATCATTCAGAGATCCTCACTGAACTTCTGGAGAGAGTTTGCTGCACTGAAAGTAAAGGGGCTGAATAATTTTGCACGCCCAATTTTTCAGTTTTTGATTTGTTAAAAAAGTTTGAAATATCCAATAAATGTCGTACCACTTCATGATTGTGTCCCACTTGTTGTTGATTCTTCACAAAAAAATACAGTTTTATATCTTAATGTTTGAAGCCTGAAATGTGGCAAAAGGTCGCAAAGTTCAAGGGGGCCGAATACTTTCGCAAGGCACTGTATATATATATATATATATATATATATATATACATATATATATATAAATATATATAAATATATATATATATATAAAAATAAAAATAAATTGGCCATTCCGATTAATCGGTCGACCTCTAGTCTACAGCTTATCATAAGGTACTCTACCTCAGGCGAGCAATACCTCGAGACTTCTTTAATATTAGACATCACGCACCAGCTGTTATTGACAAAAAGACACAACCCCCCCTCGTCTTACCAGAGAAAGCATCTCTGTTCTGCCGGTGCATGGAAAATCCCACTAGCTCTATATTGTCCGTATCTTCATTCAGCCAAGTCTCGGTGAAACATAAGATGTTACAGTTTTTAATGTCTCATTGGTAGGATAATCCTAATCGTAGGTCATCAATTTTATTTTCCAATGATTGCACATTAGCAAGAAGAATGGAAGGCAATGGGAGTTTATTCACTCGCCTGCGGATTCTCAGAAGGGTGTGCGATCTGCGGCCTCTTTTCCTCCATCTTTTCTTTACGCAAAAGGCGTAGATCTGGGCCTGTTCCAGAGATGATTGTCCTTCTGGAAGGTTCTCCCATCTCTGTCAGAGTGACCATCGGGTTCTTGGTCAACTCCCTGACCAAGGCACTTCTCCCCCGATTGCTCAGTTTGGCCGAGCTGCCAGCTCTAGAAAGAGTCCTGGTGGTTCCAAACGTCTTCCATTTAAGAATGATGGAGGCCATTGTGTAAGTATAATAGTGCCGGAGGAGATGGCTTCCGTTTTGCAGGAGCCTAACCAATTGTGCTACTGTGTGAGTTTTTTCGTGTTATTTTGTACATAATGTTTCTACAACCATCTCTTATGACCGAAAAGAGCTTCTGGATATCAGGACAGCGATGACTCACCTCGTACTGGACAAAGATATCGGGGACGTAGGTCGGAGTGCCTTGTAAGGATCCCACGGAGAGTGGGTAATCTGCCTCTACCATCAGTCCTATTAGACAACATACAATCATTGAATAAAAAAATACGATAGAACAATAAAATAAAAATGATAGAACAGCTGCCTCCGGTAAGACAAGGGCTGGGAGCCTGTGTGCATTTATAAACAACCGGAGCACGAAATCTAATATTAATGAAGTCTCAAGATATTGCTCGCCTGTGGTAAAGTATCTCATGATATAGAGTTTTCATCTATATATTTCGTAGCTGCCTATTTACCACCACAAACCGATGCTGGCACTAAGACCGCACTCAATGAGCTGTATAAGGCCATAAGCAAAAAGGAATTTAATGTAGGGAAACTTAAATCCATTTTACATCATTTCTACCAGCATTTAAATGTCCAACCAGAGGGGAAAAAAACTCAAGACCACCTTGACTCAACACACATACACACGTACAAAGCTCTCCCTCGCCCAAGTCTGACCATAATTATATCCTCCTGATTCCGGCTTACAAGAAAAAATGAAGCAGGAAGGACCAGTGACTCGCTCAATACGGAAGTGGTCAGATGATGCAGATACTAAGCTATGGAATTGTTTTGCTAGCACAGACTGGAATTTGTTCCGGAATTCTCACAATGGCATTGAGGAATACACCACATCAGTCACTGGCTACATCAATAAGTACATCGATGACGTCGTCCCCACAGTGACCTTACATACATACCCCAACCTGAAGCCATGGATTACAGGCAACATCCGCAAAAGTGTAGAGGGTAGAGCTGCCGGGTAGAGTTACCGTTTTCAAGGAGCTTGAATCGTGCTACACCATCTTTGACGCTCGTCAGATGTGGTAGGGCTTGCAAACTATTACAGTCTCCAAAGCGAAGCACAGCCGTGAGCTGCCCAGTGACCCGAGCCTACTAGATAAGCTAAATTATTCTGTTCACTTCGAGGCAAGCAACACTGAAGCATTCCTGAGAGCATCAGCTGTTCTGTACAACTATGTGATCACGCTCTCTGTAGCCAATATGAGTAAGACCTTTAAACAGGTCAAAATTCACAAGGCTGCAGGGCCAGACTGATTACCAGGACGTGTACTCCGAGCATGCGCTGACCAACTGGCAAGTATCTTCACTGACATTTTCAACCTGTCTCTGACTGAGTCTGTCATACCAACATGTTTCAAGCAGATTGCCATAGTTCCTGTGCCCAGGAACACTAAGGTAACTTGCCTAAATGACTACCGACCCGTAGCACTCACGTCTGTAGCCATTAAGTGCTTTGAAAGGCTGGTCATGGGTAATATCAAAACCATTTTCCCAGAAACCCTAGACCAACACCAATTTGCATACCACCCTAACAGATGCACAGATGACGCAATCTCTATTGCACTCCACACTGCACTTTCTCACTTGGACAAAAGGAAGAACTATGTGAGAATGCTATTCATTGACTCCAGCTCAGTGTTCAACACCAGAGTGTCCTCAAAGCTCATCACTAAGATAAGGACTCTGGGACTAAACACCTCCCTCTGCAACTAGATCCTGGACTTCCTGACAGGCTGGCCCCAGGTGGTAAGGGTAGGTATCAACACATCTGTCACGGTGATCCTTAACACTGGGGCCCCTCAGGGGTGTGTGCTCAGTCCCCTCCTGTTCTCCCTGTTCACCCATGACTGCAT
The DNA here is from genome assembly GCF_018296145.1 of Oncorhynchus tshawytscha. NCBI lineage: Eukaryota > Metazoa > Chordata > Actinopteri > Salmoniformes > Salmonidae > Oncorhynchus > Oncorhynchus tshawytscha. The sequence continues at coordinate 46,303,273 of NC_056441.1, read as the reverse complement.
GGTCAGGAAAGACTCCAACACCATCATTAAGTTTTCCAATGACACAACAGTGGTAAGGACTCTGGGACTAAACACCTCCCTCTGCAACTGGATCCTGGACTTCCTGACAGACTGGCCCCAGGTGGTAAGGGTAGGTATCAACACATCTGTCACGGTGATCCTTAACACTGGGGCCCCTCAGGGGTGTGTGCTCAGTCCCCTCCTGTTCTCCCTGTTCACCCATGACTGCATGGTCAGGAAAGACTCCAACACCATCATTAAGTTTTCCAATGACACAACAGTGGTAAGGACTCTGGGACTAAACACCTCCCTCTGCAACTGGATCCTGGACTTCCTGACAGACTGGCCCCAGGTGGTAAGGGTAGGTATCAACACATCTGTCACGGTGATCCTTAACACTGGGGCCCCTCAGGGGTGTGTGCTCAGTCCCCTCCTGTTCTCCCTGTTCACCCATGACTGCATGGTCAGGAAAGACTCCAACACCATCATTAAGTTTTCCAATGACACAACAGTGGTAAGGACTCTGGGACTAAACACCTCCCTCTGCAACTGGATCCTGGACTTCCTGACAGACTGGCCCCAGGTGGTAAGGGTAGGTATCAACACATCTGTCACGGTGATCCTTAACACTGGGGCCCCTCAGGGGTGTGTGCTCAGTCCCCTCCTGTTCTCCCTGTTCACCCATGACTGCATGGTCAGGAAAGACTCCAACACCATCATTAAGTTTTCCAATGACACAACAGTGGTAGGCCTGATAACGATGAGACAGCCTATAGGGAGGTGGTCAGAGACCTAGCCATGTGGTGCCAGAATAACAACCTCTCCCTCAACGTGATCAAGACAAAGGAGATTATTTTGGACTACAGGAAAAGGAGGGCCGAGTACACCCCCATTCTCATCAACGGGGCTGTAGTGGAGCAGGTTGAGAGCTTCAAGTTCCTTGGTGTCCACATCACCAATGGTGACATGGTGAAGAGACCAGACGAGGGATCAGTGATTAAGGGTAAATATAATACTTTACTGAGAATGGTAACGGAAGGATCACAGTAACACTGGGAAAACAACAAACACTAAGTCTCGAAAACTCACTTAGGAGACAAACGCACAAAACACACCATTCAAGCTTCAGCAAAGGACAACAGAAAACACACCTCTTTTAACAGGGAAATCATAATGAGTAAATAGGACACACCTGTGTGTCGACCGTGTCTCTAGGATGGTCTCTGCTGCCCTCTGGTGACAGGTGGAGCCATGACACCAACAAACTACAATGGTCCAAACATATCAAGACCGCCGTGAAGAGGGCACGACAAAGCCTATTCTCCCTCAGGAGACTGAAAAGATTTGGCATGGGTCCTCAGATCCTCAAAAGGTTCAACAGCTGCACCATCGAGAGCATGGTTGCATCACTGCCTGGTATGGCAACTGCTCAGCCTCCTACCGCAAGGCATTACTGAGGGTAGTGTGTACGGCCCAGTACATCACTGGGGCCAAGCTTCCTGCCATCCAGGACCTCTACACCAGGCGGTGTCAGAGGAAGGCCCTAAAAATGGTCAAAGACTCCAGTCACCCTAGTAATAGACTGTTCTCTCTGCTACCTCACGGCAAGTGTTACTTAACGTTAGCTAGCTAACAAGCTAGAAACTAACCAAAACATTGTTTAGAAAGTTGCTTGTAGTTGCCTGGTTTGCTAGATTGACATATACTAAACAGATTTTTAAATGGTTGGGTGTTAAATTATTGGTGTTAACATACACCAGTTATGCTATTTTGGACTACTTTTTCCTAACGACAACAAGAAGTTTGATGTTGGAGAACAATAGAATGTTCATGATGTCACTGCGACAACTGTCTCCAGACATGTCGATAGACGTAGTATTAACCAGCCTATAATCTTGAAATATTTGGTTGTTTAGTACACTACCGTGCTCACTCTGTTGAGAACATGTCCTCACATGTGAATCCTTAAAGAGATGGTTGGGGCTAAGGCTTAATTAAGAGGATGTGAACAAAGCTGAATGGGTGTAGACAAAGAAGAGCTCTCCATTAGGTTTACCAACACATTCAAAGGCCATTTTCTCAAAAGTGCGGTTACAAATTCATCAACTTTCAAAGCAGAATTACTTTCCCATTGTTCCTCAACTGTGGTGTATGATATACCATGTTCTAGCTCTGAGTCTCTACATTTATTCAATGTAAAAAACACAATTTCAAATTTTGCTAACTAAGATCGAATCTGTCGGTCACATAGGGAGACTGTTTAGTGCCAAATAAGAGGTTAAATAAATGTCTGAAAAATAACAAATGTTTCCTATCTTTCTTATATCACTTCAGAACATACTTCCTTTTGACCTTTTTGGCGGGACTATCTGTTGTTCGATGTAGTGCATCTGTTATTCAAAGGGCTTAAACTCTCATATTTCAACATGTGAACAATTCATAAACACTTAGTAATTTATAAAGCATTTATGAGCATTCATAGCATGTATAATGGCTTGTTCACTGTATAATGGCTTGTTCATAGTGTAACCTCTTGTGACAGCATCCCAACCAAAAAAAACCTGTTTCTGGTACAATCAATGGTATAGAAATGCAAATGCTTTATAGCCTAAATATTGATTGATGATAAGGGTCCATGGAGAATATTTTTGTTTATTTTTTTAATGCTTTACTTGGACAGATTAAAAATAGGAGGGACAGTAAGATGATACATTTCATTGACATTTAACCCACTCAACCACACAGCCACACTGTCAGAAATTATTCTGGGGTGAATTGGAATTGGCAAAAAATGACAACCAGCATATACATAATAAAAATGTATGTAAGTCGTGCAGAGCCCGTGGTCTAGTGGTAAAGCACCCAGTTTAGACAGGTCACCTCTCTCCCCACCAAAGACCAGGGTTAAATTCCCCGCTCCAACCCTTCAAGAACTACAGACTCAGCAATGATCCAAGATGGTGTAGCAGTGAGACGTCTGTCTTTGTCTTATCTTGTCCCATGTATATATCTTTTTCTATCTTTTTCTTCGCATTCTTTTTAATATTTTTCCTAAACCTCGTCTTCAAAATACTCTCCTGCAACCCTCCTCACCCAATGTGGTGTGGATCTGTTTTTTTTCTAAAGTATTTCTACTTACACCGGAACTGGAATCCCTCAACTGAAGATAGCTAGCTAACTAGCTACCAGCTATCAGTCAGCTAACCACTGCTAGCGGTCATCAGCTAACCTTCAGCTCGGAAAGCTCTCGCCAATTCATACAACGCGTTTCAAACCAGAGCATTCCGGACCTAATTTTTCTCTCCATATCCCCAGATTCCTACCGCAAACTCTGAACCTTTTCATCTGGACCATCGCAGCTAGCTAACCGCAACCCAGGTTGACTACTCTTGGCTAACGTTTCCGTCCCGGAGCAAGCACCAATTAGCCTGGAGCTTGCCCATACTAGGCCAATCTCCTGGCGAGGGCTCCTGGACTACTCCTGAAGCCTACTCCTCGACTACAATATCCGGACCCCTTCTACTGCCGGCATGGGGCACGGAACCACGTCGATCCTTCACGACTGGAATACCAACATAATCTGCCCAAGGATTCCAACAGGCCCCTCAGGCGCGACGTCCCCTGAAAGCCCATTCTGCTAACCGCGGCCTGATAGCTATCTAGAGCATATTGGACTGTTAACTGACCAGTTTCTTGGACCACTATACCCGTTTTGCCAATTGGACTTGGACCCCTCTGCTACTTAGAACTGTATTAATTCCACGACTGGTCTATCGATGTCACCGCACGAGGAGGCAAAAACTGACTTTCCCCCATCGCGTCGTCCCTCTAAGGCCCTTCTGCTAACTTGCTAGCCCCGGCCTGCTAACTGATAGCTTGCTAGCTGCTAACTGCTAACTTGCTACCTGCTAACTGTCTGAATCGCTGTGTCCCCAGCCAGCCCAACCACTCACTGGACCCAATTCACTTGGCTGCGCATGCCTCTCCCTAATATCAATATTCCTTGTCCATTACTGTCCTGGTTAGTGATTACTGTCTTATCTCACTGTAGAGCCTCTAGCCCTGCTCAATATGCCTTAACCAACCATGTTGTTCCACCTCCCACATATGCGATGACATCACCTGGTTTAAACGTCTCTCAAGACTATATCTCTCTCATCATTACTCAATGCCTAGGTTTACCTCCAATGTACTCTCTTCCTACCATACCTTTGTCTGTGCATTATGCATGAATCTATGCTATCGTGCCCAGAAACCTGCTCCTTTTACTCTCTGTTCCGAACGTGCTAGACAGCCAGTTCTTATAGCCTTTAGCCGTAAACTTCTCCTACTTCTCCTCTGTTCCTCTGGTGATGTAGAGGTCAACCCAGGACCTGCAGTGCCTAGCTCCACTCCCACTCCCCAGGTGCTTTCATTTGTTGACTTCTGTAACCGTAAAAACCTTGGTTTCATGCATGTTAACATTAGAAGCCTACTCCCTAAGTTTGCTTTATTCACTGCTTTAGCGCATTCTGCCGACCCAGATGTCTTAGCTGTGTCTGAATCCTGGCTTAAGAAAACCACCAAAAACCCTGAACTTTCCATCCCTAACTATAACATTTTCTGCCAAGATAGAACTGCCAAAGGGGGCGGTGTTTCAATCTACTGCAGAGATAGCCTGCAGAGTTCTGTCTTACTATCCAGGTCTGTACCAAAAAAATTGAGCTTCTACTTCTAAAAACTCACCATCCCAGAAACAAGTCTCTCACCGTTGCCGCTTGCTATAGACCACCCTCTGCCCCCAGCTGTGCCCTGGACACCGTATGTGAATTGATTGCCCCCATCTGTCTTCTGAGCTCGTGCTGCTAGGTGACCTAATCTGGGACATGCTTAACACCCCGGCCATCCTACAATCTAAACTTGATGCCCTCAATCTCACACAAATTATCAATGAACCTACCAGGTACCACCCCAAAGCCGTAAACACGGGCACGCTCATAGATATCATGCTAACTAACTCGCCCTCCAAATACACCTCTGCTGTTTTCAACCAAGATCTCAGTGATCACTGCCTCATTGCCTGCATCTGTAATGGGTCTGCGGTCAAACTATCACCCCTCATCACTGTCAAATGCTCCCTAAAACACTTCAGTGGACAGGCCTTTCTAATCGACCTGGCCCGAGGTATGCTGGAATGACATTGACCGTCAGTAGATGATGCCTGGTTATTCTTTAAAAGTGCCTTTCTCACCATCTTAAATAAGCATGCTCCATTACAAAAATGTAGAACCAGTAATAGATATAGCCCTTGGTTCACTCCAGACCTGTCTGCCCTTGACCAGCACAAAAACATCCTGTGGCATTCTGCATTAGCATTGAATAGCCCCCGTGATATGCAACTTTTCAGGGAAGTTAGGAACCAATATACACAGGCAGTTAGGAAAGCTAAGGCTAGCTTTTTCAAACAGAAATTTGCATCCTGTAGTACAAACTCAAAAAAGTTCTGGGACACTGTAAAGTCCATGGAGAATAAGAGCATCTCCTCCCAGCTGCCCACTCCACTGATGCTAGGAAACACTGTCACTACCGATAAATCCACAATAATTGAGAATTTCAAGAAGCATTTTTCTACGGCTGGCCATGCTTTCCACCTGGCTACCCCTACCCCGGTCAACAGCCCTGCGCTCCCCACAGCAACTCGCCCAAACCTCCCCCACTTCTCCTTCACCCAAATCCATTCAGCTGATGCTCTGAAAGAGCTGATAAATCTGGACCTCTACAAATCAGCCGGGCTAGACAATCTGGACCCTCTCTTTCTAAAATTATCTGCCGAAATTGTTGCAACCCCTATTACTAGCCTGTTCAACCTTTCTTTCGTATCGTCTGAGATTCCCATTGATTGGAAAGCTGCCGCGGTCATCCCCCTCTTCAAAGGGGGAGACACTCTAGACCCAAACTGATACAGACCTATATCTATTCTACCCTGCCTTTTTAAAGACTTTGAAAGCCAAGTTAACAAACAGATTACAACCACTTCGAATCTCACCGTACCTTCTCTGCTATGCAATCTGGTTTCAGAGCTGGTCATGGGTGCACCTCAGCCACGCTCAAGGTCCTAAACGATATCATAACCGTCATCGATAAGACACCTTACTATGCAGCCGTTTTCATTGACCTGGCGAAGGCTTTCGACTCTGTCAATCACAACATTCTTATTGGCAGACTAAAAAGCCTTGGTTTCTCAAATGACTGCCTCGCCTGGTTCACCAACTACTTCTCAGACAGAGTTCAGTGTGTCAAATCGGAGGGCCTGTTGTCCGGACCTCTGGCAGTCTCTATGGGGGTGCCACAGGGTTCAATCCTCAGGCCGATTCTCTTCTCTGTATACATCAATGATGTCGCTCTCGCTGCTGGTGATTCTTTGATCCACCCCTACGCAGACGACACCATTCTGTATACCTCTGGCCCTTCTTTGGACACTGTGTTACGTTATCCACCAGATGAGTTTCAATGCCATCTCCTTCCGTGGCCTCCAACTGCTCTTAAATGCAAGTAAAACTAAATGCATGCTCTTCAACCTTTCGCTTCCCGCAACCTGCCCGCCCGTCCAGCATCACTACTCTGGACGGTTCTGACTTAGAATATGTGGAGAACTACAAATACCTAGGTGTCTGGTTAGACTGTAAACTCTCCTTCCAAAGTCACATTCAACATCTCCAATCCAAAATTACATCTAGAATCGGCTTCCTATTTCACAACAAAGCATCCTTCACTCATGCTGTTAAACTGACCATCCAACCAATCCTCGACTTCGGCGATGTCATTTACAAAATAGCCTCCAACACTCTACTCAACAAATTGGATGCAGTCTATCACAGTGCCATCCGTTTTGTCACCAAAGCCCCATATACTACCCACCACTGCGACCTGTATGCTCTCGTTGGCTGGTCCTCGCTTCATACTCGTCGCCAAACCCACTGGCTACAGGTTATCTACAAGTCTCTGCTAGGTAAAGCCCCACCTTATCTCAGCTCACTGGTCACCATTACAGCACCCACGCGTAGCACGCACTCCAGCCGGTATATTTCACTGGTCACCCCCAAAGCCAATTCTTACTTTGGCCGCCTCTCCTTCCAGTTCTCTGCTGCCATGACTGGAACGAACTGCAAAAATAACTGAAGCTGGAGACTCATATCTCCCTCACTAGCTTTAAGAACCAGCTGTCAGAGCAGCTCACAGATCACTGCGCCTGTACATAGCTCATCTGTAAATAGCCCCTCCAATCTACCTCATCCCCATACTGTTTTTATTTATTTTACCAAAATAATGTAAATCCAGCCTAATATGTTGCTCAAAATGTAAGTATCTTTCATGAAGAGAGAGACAATAGTGATTGAACTCATTGTCCGTTTTTGGTTTTAATCTCCTATCTCACCACATGACTCTGTTTTTAGAAGATTGTGGGTAATTCAACATTTTCAGTCGACTATGATTCTTTCACACAATGTTTCTTTCCTATGCATGTTTGAAGAAATCAAAGTATATTGCTATTAATCTTGAGGTGCAATGAGGTGCAATGATTCATGATGAACGAATATCAAAACCATCAGACAAATTGATGTTCAATGGGGACAGCACCCATTCCATACATTCATGATTGTCAATGGATTTTAGGGACGAGAAAGTGGGTCGTCGTAAATGGTGGCGAAAAGTGAGGACTAAATGGAGAAAATGGTGAAGGATGAATTGGGTTAAGTGGAATTGGTCAGAGTGACCAGGAACAGTATGATGTTGATTTCGTGTGTATCAAAGAGCAAAAGGAGAACGCTCTGTGGCTCTGCAAGATGTCGACGTATGATGTTGACAGCTATGATTTTCAGAGTAGGGCACCGGTTAAATGTGTCATCTCTGATGTCTCGTTGGACATAGAGCCTGTGTGGTTTAGGGATAACATTCCGGGAGTGGTAGACTCACGTCGCTTGAATTGAATGATAGATGGAAAGAAGGAGCAAAGCCTATTGGTTTTACTGTTGTTTGATGAAGTGTTTCTCCCAACTTATGTAATACTTGGACATATGAGTTATGAGGTGAGACAGTATGTCCAAACCATATATATATATATATATATAAATGTATTTATTTATTTATTTTTACTACCCCGTACAGTATGTGGCGGCAATACACCATATGAGTGCCAATAAACCTCAAAGAAGAAGAAGGTGATTGTCAATGGATGGCACAACATTAAGGAGAAAAGCTACAAAAGATGATGGACGTCAACGGTAAGATAGTGGACAGGGAAAAAAAGGAGGAAAGTGGAACCTATTATGAGTAAATATGGAGTGGGGGAATGCACAACCCTTCTAGAAGATCTGATGAAGGGGAAGATAGGTGCCGGGATGACCGCCGAGAAGAAGCTGAGTGCAGAGGGAAGCGGTGTGGTGAGGAAGGTTGGAGTCGAGTGCAAAAAGACAGATACATGCTCCAGTAGCTTAGTGATGGAACCTGACGAGAGTGAGGATGAAGTACCTGTGGGGGCAGGTGCAGTGAGGACCATCGAGTTTGAGCCTCATCCCGATGAAGACAAGAATGAATCTGGCCCAGTGGGAGTGAGATTTATTGGAAAGAATGGATCCTTGTATTCTGGCTGATTCATATGTGATGTCAGTTTGGGTGGAGAAGAGGTTGAGGACTCTTGAGTCGGTGAAAGTAACTCGAAGTCGACTCGTGATGATGTATTGTGTTTCTTCCGTCCAGAAAAGTGCTCCGGGTGCTGTGGACCACTCGACTAGGGACAAGAACTGTGACTTGCTTTGCTCATAGGAGCAGGGCGCCATTGAAAGGAGTGATAACGGGGGTGTTATTAAGTGTTTAGGAGGATCAGCTGAAATAGAACTCAGACCCGGTGGAGAGCGTGGTGAAACGGAGAAGAAACTGTCTGATGCAGTCTTTCCCTGACAAGGTCAAGTTAGGATGTTCAGTTATTCCATGAGAGCTTTTGTTCTGAAAATACTAAGCTTTTTTAGGTGCCAAGCTTATGGTCATGTTGCAGCAGTGTGTAGGAGGGAGATTCCTAGATGTGAGAAGTGTGAAGGAGGGCATGAGACGAAGGAATGTGTAATATCGGTAGAGAAAGTTGTGTGTGTTAGCTGCGGGGGGTGCCCATGGGGCTGGAGATTGGAGGTGTCTAGTGAGAGAAAGGCAGGTTGAGATTGCCAGGGTCGGAGTAGTACCGACAGTGTCGTATGCTGAAGCAGTGAGGAGAGTGGTAGAGGAAGATTGGGTACATGGTGAGGGATCCTGAAAGGATTCTTGTGAGTAAGCAGAGACCTATAGAGAGGGCTGGGAATAGTATGTGCTTCAGTAAGATGGGTTTCATAGCATTCATAGCCATGTTTGTCAACTGTACTGCAGAAATGGAATGTCACAGGAAATAGAGGTTGTGGTGGCAGCTGCAGAGAAGTTCTTGGGATTGCGAGGTTTTACTGCAGAAGAGTTGCGCGGGGTGTAGAGTGGTAATGTTTTGTCCTTCCAGACCATTGGCCTGGAGTAAGATTAGATAGGGTTAAATAGTGGAATGGGGTGGTATTTTGTATTACTATAATGGATTGTACAGTAGGTGGTGTAAATACACCAATAGGTGTAGTCTGCCCTTAAGCCTAGAAGAAGAAGCACAACAAGTGCCGAATCCTCAGTTCTTGCAGTTCAACCTCCAATTACTGCTGGTGGTTTGAACACTGTGCTTGACAATGCCTGCCAAATAACATATAATGGCAAATTATCAAATAAATAGAACAATGTTAAACATTTAGACACTTCTGAAAATGTGATCTAATTCTGCACTAGACAGGACTAAAAACATAATAATGTGGTGTTTAGAAGCTTTAGAGAGAGGAAACGACACCAAAAGAGAAGGTATCTAATTCTGCACTAAACAGGACTAGTGTTTTCAACCTTTTCTGTTAATACTCCCAGTCCCTGGCAAGGTGCTGCACAATACTTGATTAAGTGGTGTTCCAACACACCATGTAATGTTTCAAAACGTCTCAGGATGATGTGATTCAATATTTAAGGTTAAGGTTCCATCTCCTTCAAGTTGGTGGCAGCCCAGTTTCCATTAGTTTTTGTGTTACAACAATGTAATTCATGTTTCCGAGAGTGTATTCTGGGGTTGAAATCATACTTTATGTCAGAGTGAGAGTGTTACAAAGTAGCAAAAGCACATTGAGGTCAACGTTGGGATCAAGGTTGAGATAATGTTGTGTGGTGATTGTGTTTTCTGGGAGTCTTCATCAGCCTGAGGCCACGGAGAAGGCTTTTGTAGCCAACTAGAGAGTATGGGATTTGATATGTGACTGATCTGCTTTAATGGCCCCTGAAACTAACAATAAACACTGTGTAGTAAGGCTGCCACTGCTAGCTAACTGTCCACTCTTATCTATCACACACACAGGCACACACACACACACACACACACACACACACACACACACACACACACACACACACACACACACACACACACACACACACAAACACACACACACACACACACACAATTTTATCCAGCACATATACCCCAGTTCACTGACCTAGAAGTATAATTCTGGGTTGAGGTAATCCACGCTAAAGGAACATTTCACACCCCTATTAGGCGTTAGCACACGGCTCTTTGGCTATTTCTAGCAACATTTTCTGTTTATGGGGAGTTGAAGTGAAACAGTGAAACTGTGAGGTAAAGTCAAACGAATGTGTCAGTTGTTTATGTGTTTTATGGGCCGGGCCAAGCCGTCAGTGATTAAACTCAGGCCTGTATCACAGCGTTGGCTGAATGACGGTCACATGTAAGAGATTTCTTTCCTCAGAGGGCAATGACATCTTGAATAGCAGATGAAAACACCAGCTGCTAGCAGCTAGCTGGTAGCAGTTTTAATTTCCCTAGCCAGCCACAGATGAGGTCAGATCAGCTGGCTAATTCAGTGGAGCATTGGGAGAGAAATGCTCCAGCTTGTTATCCTCGCCTCTACTCTCTGCTGGAGTTATTTTCTCCCTGCCGGGAACTTTTCAATAAAAGCACTTTTCAAAAACCACAAAGTGGAGGCACTGAATCAAATATTAAATGCTGCAGCAAATGCATGGCTTGTCCTCCCACGGTATCCAGTGGGCAAAATTTGGCATGTTATGTATAGATATCTTTTTCATAACAACATCAAAATGTACTGCGAACGACGTCATATTTTGGTTATTATCTTGTCAGTTACAACCAGATAAAAATGTATTATTCTTGTTGCTGAAAAGACGTTAATGCAAAAATACTAGCGTAACGCATAGCATTACCATTTATTGTTCATCCTGATCAGACAGGTTTTTTTACATGGACGATACATTGGAGATAATATACTACAACTGCTAGAAATAATAGAACACCATGAAACATCTAAGAAGCCAGGCCTAGTTTTTCTAGCAGATTTTGAAAAGGCCTTTGATAAAGTAAGACTGGATTATATTTAGAAATTCATGGAATTTTTAATTTCAGTGAGTCTCTTATAAAATGGGTAAAGGTATTGTATTGTAGCGCCAGGTGTAAAATAGTAAATAGAGGCTACTTCTCAGAGTTTTGAATTGTCAAGAGGAGTAAAACAAGGGTGTCCACTGTCACCATATCTATTCGTTATGGCCATTGAAATGCTAGCTATTAAAATCAGATCAAATAAAAACATTAGAGGATTAGAAATCCAAGGCTGAAAAACATAGGTGTCTGCCGATGACGCAAGTTTTATTTTACGTCCTTAAGCTAGATCCCTGCAATGTCTCATTGAAGATATGGATCACTTTTCTGGACTCTCTGTACTAAATCCTATTTATGATAAGTGTACAATATAGAAATAGAAAACTAGTAAAAATAGATCCTGCAACCATGGAGAGGTAAACATCTGTCTAATGATGGAAAAATTACACTGATTAACTCCTTAGTCATATCTCAGTTTACTCACTTACTTATGCCGCTGCCTACTCCTGATGAGTTGTTTTTCAAATCTTGCCTGGATGCTAAACCAAACAAGACAAAGCGTGTCTGTCTATGTAATAAATATGAACTGGGTAGATTGAGATTATGACATATAAAATCACTAACCTCTCTCTAAAAGCTTCACTTATACAAACATTTTACCTGGTTCTCAAGTAGATTAAGAAAAGCTCATCCATTGTCCATTGTTTCCGCAGATTGCAATGTCTCATTTTGATTGTTTGAAAATGAAACCTTTTTCAATTACATCCCCCCTTGAAAAGACATAACAAATAGTATGGTTGAACTCAAATGTGCTTGTTCATAAAATATCTGTATTCATGGGAAAGATGTTTGAAAGGGGTATTTGGTTTTAAATTATATCGTAAATTGGAATGGTAGAGTTATGTCTTTCATGGAGTTATCAGAATTGTATGGGAAGGTCTGCTCAATCCAAGATGACAACCAATTGACTACACCAATACCCCAAAATGGAGGAGGGTGACAGCGGGAGAAGGTAGGGCACTGGTCTGTCTGCCCAACATAAAGGGTCAAAATTGAAAGTATATCAGTTTCATTTGAGGACCAGGATGTTAACAGCTGTGCCATACAGATTGCAAAAGAGTTGGGAAGATATTTCTGATGTACCGATTCCATGGTACAGGGTGTATGAGTTGATATATAAAACAAAGTGTATTTCAGAAAAAAAATGTACAGAATTCTTGTCATCAACAAGATGTTAAATATTTGGGGCATATACAATCATCACAGCTCTGCAGATTTTGTTGTGAGGATACAGAATCAATAGACCATTTGTTTTGGTATTGCCCTCAACCTGTTTCTGGTCTCAGATTCAGGAATGGCTGAAAAAGCATAACATTAATCTAAAATTGACAATAGAAATAGCATTGTTGGGAGATCTGGAGAGACCTGGTCAGTCAATTACTAATATACTAATAATCTTAGTAAAAGTATTAGGTGCAGGTGTTTGTACACGTGTACACATGCATATACAGACACTCGCATTTAAACTCACACATGTGCACATACACGGACACACACACATACTGTACATACACACATGTAAATAGTGCCATACACTCAAACATATTCAGTTGGGCTTGCTGTTATTATTTTTGTTGTCCTTGTTGTCTTTTGTTTTTGAATTGTTTTCTGTTTTCATTTGTTTTTCTCTTTTCGTAATTTAGTTGGTTGTTGGTGCATTGGTGGGACGGTGACTTGGATGGTTGAGGGGCAGCTCTCGGGGAACTGTGGGGGGGACTTCGGAGGGCTTGTGGCATGGCGGTTGGTAGCTTGGGCCGGTGGCATTGACCCTGGTTGCTTCTGTGGGTCGCTCTGTATGGGAGTCTGTTAGCCAGCAGCATACCACCCTGCATACCACTGCTGGCTTGCTTCTGAAGCTAAGCAGGGTTGGTCCTGGTCAGTACCTGGATGAGAGACCAGATGCTGCTGGAAGTGGTGTTGGAGGGCCAGTAGGAGGCACTCTTTCCTCTGGTCTAAAAAAAATATCCCAATGCCCCAGGGCAGTGATTGGGGACATTGCCCTGTGTAGGGTGCCGTCTTTCGAATGGGACGTTAAACGGGTGTCCTGACTCTCTGAGATCATTAAAGATCACATGGCACTTATCGTAAGAGTAGGGGTGTTAACCCCAGTGTCCTAGCTAAATTCCCAATCTGACCCTCAAACCATCACGGTCACCTAATAATCCTCAGTTTACAATTGGCTCATTCATCCCCCTCCTCTCCCCTGTAACTATTCCCCAGGTTGTTTCTGCAAATGAGAACGTGTTCTCAGTCAACTTACCTGGTAAAATAACGGATAAATAAAAGTTAGATGACTGAGTGTAATGTAAATGTTGAGTGGCTTCACTGCAAGTACTGTAGAATGGATGTTTTAATATTCAATAAAAAAAAAATTGAATTAAAATCAAATAAAACATCCTGATACAACCTGACTAAAACGTCCTTAACAACGGAGTACACTACTAGCAACAGTACATTGCTGCTCTTACACAATTACAGGTAGAATATGTCAAATGTACGTAATTTCCTAACCTGTGTGTCCCCAGCGTCTCCAGTGGGAACCGGATACAGTAAGCCACCCATCCCTCCAGTGCTGAGTCCCCAAGGAGACAAGGGTCCTCCAGCCATGATGCCCATTAGCATCGACCCGGAGAGCCGGCCTGGGGAGTATGTCCTCAAGAGCCTGTTCGTAAACTTCACCACGCTGTCCGAGCGCAAGATACGCATCATCATGGCCGAGCCGCTGGTGAGTCAACCTGTTTGCCCTGTATATCTATCTGTTTGTCTGTCCATCTGTCCATCCGTGTCTGTCTGTGTCCATCTGTCTGTCCATGTGCCACAGCTGTAAACCAGGCTCTGTTAAAGCTAAAGTCTAACTTTGTTGCCTTACAAAAGTTTGGAAACACCTACTAATTCAAATCAAATCCAATTTTATTCGTCACATGCGCCGAATACAACCGTACCGTGAAATGCTCACTTCAAGCCCTTAACTAACAATGCAGTTCAAGAAGTAGTTAATAAAATATTAACTAAATAAATAAAAGTATTTTTTCAAAAAGTTAAACAAGAAATGTAAATAACAATAACGAGGCTATTTACAAGGGGTACTGTACCAAGTCAATGTGCGTGGGTGTCAATGTCAATAGCCTGGGTGGCCATTTGATTAGTTCAGTTGTTCAGCAGTCTTATGGCTTGGGGATAGAAGCTGTTAATGTGCCTTTTGGTCCTAGACTTGGCACTCCGGTACCGCTTGCTGTGCGGTAGCAGAGAGAACAGACTATTTTTTGGGCCTTCCTCAGACACTACCTAGTATATTGGTCCTGGATATTAGAAAGCTTGGCCCCAGTGATATACTGGGCCGTATGCACCACCCTCTGTAGTGCCTTACGGTCGGATGCTGAGCAGTTGCTATACCTAGCGGTGATGCAACCGGTCAGGATGCTCTCGATGATGTAGAACTTTATGAGGATCTGGGGACCCATGCCAAATCTTTTCAGCATTCTGAGGGGGAAAAGGTGTTGTCATACCCGCTTCACAACTGTCTTGGTGTGTTTGGACCATGATAGTTTGTTGGGGATGTGAATACCAAGGAACTTGAAACTCTCAACCTGCTCCACGCAACTATGAAATAACACATATGGAATCATGTAGTAACCAAAAAAGTGTTAAACAAAATATTATTTATATTTGAGGTTCTTCAAAGTAGCCAACCTTTGCCTTGATGACAGCTTTGCACGCTCTTGGCATTCTCTCAACCAACTTCATGAGGAATGCTTTTCCAAGAGTCAGGCTGCATCATATTGGGATTGGGAGTCCCATAGGGCGGCCAGGGTAGGCCGTCATTGTAAATAAGAATTTGTTCTTAACTGACCTGCCTAGTTAAATAAAGGTTAAATAAATAAAAATTCAAAATTAAGCATTTCCAACATATGCTGAGCACTTGTTGGCTGCTTTATCTTCACTCTGCTATCCAACGCATCCCAAACCATCTCAATTGGGTTGAGGTTGGGTGATTGTGGAGGCCAGGTCATCTGATGCAGCACTCCATCACTCTCCTTCTTGGTCAAATAGCCCTTACACAGCCTGGAGTTGTTTTTTGGTTAATTGTCTTGTTGAAATACAAATAATAGTCCCACTAAACACAAACCAGATAGGATTGCATATCGCTGCAGAAGGCTTCGGTAGCCATGCTGGTTAAGTGTGCCTTGAATTCTAAATAAATCAAGACCAGTGTCACCAGCAAAGCACCCCAACACCATCACACCTCCTCCATGCTTCACGGTGGGAACCACTCATGTGGAGATCATCCGTTCACCTACTCTGCCGTTCTAATGTCCATTGCTCGTGTTTCTTTGCCCAAGCAAGTCTCTTCTTCTCATTGGTGTCCTTTAGTAGTGGTTTCTTTGCAGCAATTCGACCATGAAGGTCTGATTCACACAATCTCCCCTGAACAGTCGATGTTGAGATGTGTCTGTTACTTGAACTCTGTGAAGCATTTATTTGGGCTGCAATCTGAGGTGCAGTTAACTCTAATGAACTTATCCTCTGCAGCAGAGGTAACTCTGGGTCTTTCTTTCATGAGAGCCAGTTTCATCATAGCATTTGTTGGTTTTTGCGACAGCACTTGAAGAAACGTTAAAGTTCTTGAAATGTTCCGCATTGACTGACCTTCATGTCTTAAAGTAATGATGGACTGTCGTTTTTCTTTGCTTATTTGAGCTGTTCTTGCCATAATATGGACTTGGTCTTTTACCAAATATGGATATCTTCTGTTTACCACCCCTACCTTGTCACAACACAACTGATTGGCTCAAACGCATTAAGAAGGAAAGAAATTCCACAAATAACTTTTAAGAAAGCACACCTATTAATTGCAATGCAT
Source organism: Oncorhynchus tshawytscha (assembly GCF_018296145.1). Classification (NCBI taxonomy): domain Eukaryota; kingdom Metazoa; phylum Chordata; class Actinopteri; order Salmoniformes; family Salmonidae; genus Oncorhynchus; species Oncorhynchus tshawytscha. Next base: position 46,286,864 of record NC_056441.1, on the reverse strand, counting down.
TCCAGGTGACTACCTCATGAAGCTGGTTGAGAGAATGCCAAGAGTGTGCAAAGCTGTCATCAAGTCTACATTTTTGGTTACTACATGATTCCATATGTGTTATTTCATAGTTTCAATCTATTCACTGTTATTCTACAATGTAGAATTTTTTTTTAAAGAAAATCCCTGGAATGAGTAAGTGTGTCAACTTTTGACTACTACTGTTTGTTGTTCTCTAATTCTCGCAAAAATGTGTCCGATGGACTTCAATATTTAATAATTGAATGGTTCTCCCTTCCATTGGGTTCCTATATCTGGGCATTTGGATTGGCAAGGATTTAACATTTAACAAACATACTGATAAGCTAGTAAAAGCTAAGATTTAGAAATAGATCTTGCCTCACCCTAAACAGCAGGAAGCAGATTGTGCAGTCAACCTTCCTGCCAGTTCTTGACTATAGTGACACCATTTACCAGAATGCAGCAGCCACTACTCTTAAGCCTGTGGACGTCATCTACCATATTTCCCTTCGCTTTATCACAGGTCACGGTTTTAATACTCATCACTGCATCCTGTATCAATAGGTTGGCTGGTCCTCATTTCAGTCCTGTAGATCACTTCACTATTCCTCTTTTGTTTACAAAGCTCTACTACTCAAGCTTCCGACTTACGTAACTTCGTTGTTGAAGTATAAAAACATGAGTTACCAAACCCGTCCACAGGGTTGGTTAACTCTTGAGGTTACTCAGGTCTCCACCGAATTAGGTAAATCCACTTTAGTTTTAATGCGCCTCGCTGCTGGAACAATTTACAGAACTCATTACAATTGGATGTTCTGGTGCTGCATGGGAAATTAAAGTGTTGATTGTGGACCTTGTAGCTGAAGAATGTAACTGCTTTTCTTACATTTTGTGCTGTATTTTTATTTGACATTGTATTAATTGCTGTTTTGTTTTGTATTGTATTTGATTATTGTGTTGCTGTAGGGCACTCTTATGAATGAGACCCTGGTTTCAATGGGTTTGCCCTGAATATATAAATATTAATACAAATATAAGCAGAGCAGTTTCATGATCCAGGGAGTTCCTCGGTGGCATGGGGGGAAGTGAGGTCATGACCCTAGGTCAGAGGAAGGTCAAGTGTCAAGCCTGGAGACATAGAGACTGTTGCATGCTGGGTAGCACACTGACTGGTTTTAGGGTAATATTGATTTAGATTGTTCAAGCATACAGTGGCTTGCGAAAGTATTCACTCCCCTAGGCATTTTTCCTATTTTGTTGACTTACAACCTGGAATTAAAATAGATTTTGGGGGGGTTTGTATCATTTGATTTACACAACATGCCTACCACTTTGAAGATGCAAAATATTTTTTGTGAAACAAACAAGAAATAAGACAAAAAAACTACAAACTTAAGCGCGTGTAACTATTCATCTCCTCAAAGTCAATACTTTGTAGAGACACTTTTTGCAGCAATTACAGCTGCAAGTCTCTTGGAGTATGTCTCTATAAGCTTGGCACATCTGGCCACTGGGATTTTTGTCCTATCTTCAAGGAAAAACTGCTCCAGCTCCTTCAAGTTGGATGGGTTCTGCAGATGTACAGCAATCTTTAAGTCATACCACAGATTCTCAATTGGATTGAGCTCTGGGCCTTGACTAAGCCATTCCAAGACATTTAAATATTTCCCCTTAAACCACTCAAGTGTTGCTTTAGAAGTATGCTTAGGGTCATTGCCCTACTGGAAGGTGAACCTCCGTCCCAGTCTCAAATCTCTTGAAGACTGAAACAGGTTTCACTCAAGAATGTCCCTGTATTTAGAGCCATCCATCATTCCTTCAATTCTGACCAGTTTCCCAGTCCCTGCCGATGATGGTGTTCTCGGGGTGATGAGAGGTGTTGGGTTTGCGCCAGACAGCATTTTCCTTGATGGCCAATAAGCTCAATTTTAGTCTCATCTGACCAGAGTACCTTCTTCCGTATGTTTGGGGAGTATCCCACATTCCTTTTGGTGAACACAAAATGTGTTTGCTTATTTTATTCTTTAAGCAATGTATTTTTTCAGGCCACTCTTCCGTAAAGCCCAGCTCTGGAGAGTGAATTACTTAAAGTGGTCCTATGGACAGATACTCCAGTCTCCGCTATGGCGCTTTGCATCTCCTTCAGGGTTATCTTTGGTCTCTTTGTTGCCTCTCTGATCAATGTCCTCCTTGCCTGGTCTGTGAGTTTTGGTGGGCATCCCTCTCTTGGCAGGTTTGTTGTGGTGTCATATTCTTTCAAATGTTTAATAATGGATTTAATGGTGCTCTGTGGGATGTTCAAAGTTTCAGATATGTTTTTATAACCCAACCCTGATCTGTAATTCTACACAACTTTGTCCCTGACCTGTTTGGAGATTTCCTTGGCCTTCATGGTGCCCCTTGCTTTGTGGTGTTGCAGATTCTGGGGCCTTTCAGAACAGGTGTATATATACTGAGATCATGTGACACTTAGATTGCACACAGGTGGACTTTATTTAACTAATTATGTGACTTCTGAAGATAATTGGTTGCACCAGATCTTATTTAGGGGCTTCATAGCAAAGGGGGTGAATACATATGCACATATTTTTATAATTTTTTTAAACAAGTAAATTTTTTCATTTCACTTCACCAATTTGGACATTTTTGTGTATGTCCATTACATGAAATCCAAATAGAAATCGATTTAAATTACAGGTTGCAATGCAACAAAATAGGAAAAACACCAAGGAGGATGAATACTTTTACAAGGCACTGTATACGTCATGTGTGAATAACATAATCATTGATGTAAATACACTGTATGTACATATAACTAGTAATAAAGTGACAGATAGTAAACAGTAGCATTGTTTGTGATGAGTCAAACAAGTTAGTGCAAAAACGGTCAATGCAGATAGTCCGGGTAGCTATGTGGTTAACTATTTAACTAACTTATTTAGCTGTTTTATGGCTTGGGGGTAGAAGCTGTTCAGGGTCCTGTTGGTTGCAGACCTGGTGCATTAGTATCGCTTTATGTACGGTAGTCTATGACTTGGGTGGCTGGAGTAAAGTGTTAGGGCCTTCCTCAGACACTGATATATAGGTCCTAGATGGCAGGAACCTCGGCTCAATTGATGTACTACCCTCTGTAACACCCTTCGGTCCTTGCCATATAAATCAGTGATGCAGCCAGTGTAGATGCTCTCAGTGGTGCAGCCTTAGAACTTTATTTATTTTATATATATTTTTGAAACCTCTTTTTCTCCCCGGTTTTATGGTATCCAATTGGTAGTTACAGTCTTGTCCCATCGCTGCAACTCCTGTTCAGACACGGGAAAGACAAAGGTCGAGAACTGTGCATCCTCCGAAACACATCACAACCAAGCCGCGCTGCTTCTTGACACAATGCCCACTTAACCCAGGAGCCAGCCACACCAACGTGTCGGAGGAAACACCATACACCTGGCAACCGTATCAGCATGCACTGCGCCCGGCCCACCATTGGAGTCGCTAGTGTGCGATGGGACAAGGACATCCCTGGCGTCCAAACCCTCCCCTAACCCGGATGACGCTGGGCCAATTGTGCTCCGCCCCATGGGTCTCCGGATGGGTCAGCCGGCTGCGACAAAGCCTGGACTCGAACACAGAATCTCTAGTGGCACAGATATCACTGCGATGCTGAGGCGTTGTCATGCCCTCTTCACGACTATGTTGGTGAGTTTGGATCATGATAGATCCTTAGTGATATCAACACAGAGGAACTTGAAGCTCTCAACCCGCTCAACATGAGTCTTTAGACATAGGCTCTGCTACGAGTAAAAACATTATGGGACTGGATAAGGAAGTACAGCGGCTAAGGCATTCCCTTTCACACCACATTAGCACAACTACAGAGGAATAGCCCTGGGATACAGTAGGAATTGTAGAGCTACTGTATGTGCTTCACCTGGGATTCCCTGATATTACAGCTCTACATAATTATGTACAATACTTCATCTATAATGCTTACATTTCTAATCCTTAAAAAAAATTATAACAAAAACATTGATTACATTACTATTGATAAGTGTATAGCTTAAACTCATTAAAAAAAAGTATTCACTGGGGGTTACGCATGTGGTCCTGTATTCATCAAAAGAGTGCCGATCTAGGATCAGTTTAGCCTTTTATAATAAATAGGATGGGGGGGTCTGATCTAAGATTAGCATTTCTACTCTGAGACGCTTTAGGGGTCCTGGATGGTATCAAGGCACAAAGGCGAGGCCCAGATGCAGACACAGGAGGCAGATGGTTGGAGTCGTACAATGTTTATCCAAAAGGGTAGGCAAGAGAATGGTCGTGGACAGGCAAAAGGTCAAACTAGATGAGAGTCCAGGAGGTACAGAGTGGCAGATAGGCTCATGGTCACGGCAGGCAGAATGGTCAGGCAGGCGGGTACAAAGTCCAGAATCAGGCAAGTGTCAAAACCCGGAGGACTAGAAAAAGGAGAATGCAAAAAGCAGGAGAACGGGGAAAACGATGGTTGACTTGGAAACACAGGGATAAAACATACAAGATTAACTGGCACAGAGAGACAGGAAACACAGGGATAAATACACTGTGGAAAATAAGCGACACCTGGAGGGGGTGGAGACAATAACAGGAACAGGTGAAACCGGTCAGAGAGTGACAGATGGTGAGGATAAAAGTGAAATCTCCTACAGTTTGTTGTGTCATTGGACAACTGACCCTGCTGACTAACATTTCACAACATTGATCCCTCTTATGGAGGGGAAGGACTGGAGCAGGTGGGAGTGACAGTAGCTGCAGGTTCAGGTTTCAGGTTTAGTCAGTGGAGGATCCTGTTACTACAGGATGTTTACCAAGACAAACTCTATGTACATGACCGGTGTTCACATCCCTGACGTGTTCACTCTTATTAAGAAACTCTTTAAAAAAAGACTCTGAAGGAAACTCCTAAGAAACGTCTTAAGCATCTTTATGTTCAGTAAGTAGGCCTATGTCTGGTTAATCAGGATACATTATAACTATATTTTTCTTAAGATATGTTATGATACTATATATAAATCAAAGTTAAGGATTTTGTCAGGTTATCATGCATTGGGGCATAAAAAATATATTAGACCAGCGTTCAAAAGAGTAGTAACTTGCAGATAGAAATGTAATGAATAAAATGTCATATTCTACATGACAGACAATCATACGTGTTCTACACAGTACATTTCTATCTTGACGTCTTTAACTTTGCACCCTCCTGAGGGTGTAGGGTAAAGTTGCCCCGAGACACTGATCTGTGTTCAGTTTGGCATATTCCCCATTAACGGCTAAGGTTTTTATTTGATTTAACTAGGCAAGTCAGAACAAATGATTATTTACAATGAAGGCTTACCCCAGCCAGACCATAACCCGGACGACACTGGGCCAATTGTGCACCGCTCTATAGGACTCCCAATCACGGCCAGTTGTGATACATACCTGGAATCGAACCAGGGTTTGTAGTGACACCTCCAGCACTGAGACGCAGTGCCTTAGACCGCTGCGCCACTCAGGAGGTTAGGATTGGGGGAGGGGAAGCTGATCCTAGATCTGTACCAAGAGGAAACTTCACCCTGCACTGACCAGTCACCACCTATACACTGAGATGTATACCACTCCAAAACCCTAGGGGAACTGAGGGAGACCCCATTTACATTTGGTATAACATGGACTTTCTGTTATCTGTTTCTCGGATCTTGATACAGGTCACATTTTAATAGTAGTATAAATTGGGTCTGGAAGTGACCCTTGAATATTTTATCCACATAAAGTATGATGGAACAAAGGATTGAAATACTTTAAAAATGAAATTATGGGCAGAAAGACTAATTCAACTCCATCTTTCATGGAATCCGATGGCTCATTTATCGCAAAACCTTTTGATGTTGCCAATTACTTTAATGACTTACATTGTCAAAGTAAGCAAATTTAGCAAGCATAAAATACCTAATAATGAGAGAAAGTGTTGTAATTTTACATTTTGTAAAGTTAGTGTGGGTGAGGTGGATAAATTATTGTTGTCCAGCAATAATGAGAAGCCACCTGGTATTGGTAACTTAGATGAAAAGCTACTGAATATGGTAACGGACTATATTGCCACTCCTATTGTCATATCTTTAATCTGAGTCTGGAGAAAAATGTTTGTACTCAGACCTGGAGGGAAGCCAAAGTCATTCCGCTACCCAAGAGTGGTAAAGCACCCTTTACTGGTTCTTACAACCAACCAATCAGCTTGCTGCCGACTCTTAGCAAACTTTTGGAAAAAATTGTGTTTGACTATATACAATGCTATTTCTCTGTAAACAAATTAACAACAGACTTTCAACATGCTTATAGAGAAGTGCACTCAACATGACACTGACACAAATGACTGATGATTGGTTGAAAGAAATGGATAATAAGAAGATTGTGGGAGCTATACACTTTGACTTCAGTGCAGCCTTTGACATTATAGACCATAACCTGTTGTTGAAATTGGATTTTCAACCTCTGCCATATAGTGGATTCAGAGTTATTTATCTAATAGAACACAGAAGGTTTTGTTTAATGGAAGCTTCTCTATTGACAAACATGTAAAGTGTAGTGTACCGCATGGCCTGTGTGTCTATGTATGCTAATGATTCAACCCTACAGTATACGTGTCAGCAACCACAGTTAGTCAAATTAATTCCTAAGTTCTAGACCTCAGAAGAATCTGGTATTGAATTGTGTGGCTGTTGAGCAAGTTGAAGAGACTAAATTACTTGGTGTTACCTTAGAATGTAAACTGTCATGGTCAAAACATATTAATTTAATGGTTGTAAAGATGGGGAGAGGTCTGCTCTGCTCTGCTCTTTTGACACCACACTCCACGAAGCAAGTCCTACAGGCTCTAGTTTTATCTTATCTTGATTATGGTCCAGTCATATGGTCAGGTGCTGCAAAGAGGGACTTAGTTAAGCTGCAGCTGACCCAGAACAGAGAAGCATATTTTGCTCTTCACTGTTACCAGAGGGCTAAAATCAATACTAGACTGACTGCATCACTTCTTGTTTTTATAAGAAACATTAATGTGTTGAAAATCCTAAATTGTTAATCGACTTACACACAGCACTGACACACACATTTACCTCACCAGACGTGCCAGCAGTGGTCTTTCACAGTCCCCAGGTCCAGAACAAATTCAAGGAAACATGCAGTATTATACAGAGCCATGATTGCATGGAACTCCATTCTGTATAGCGCAAGTGAACAACAAACCGGGTTTCAAAACACAAATAAAGAAAAACCTCACGGCACAACGGCTCTCCCCCATGTGACCTACTTTTTGTGTGAATCTACTGACAAGTATGTATAACTGATAGATGCGCACACAAACACACACTCTCTAACACACACTCTACACACACCCACACATTATTATTCTTTAGTTGTATTGTTTCTTTCATTACATTTGTGTGTATTTATTTATTAAAATGTTAATGTACAGTGCCTTCGGAAAGTATTCAGACCCCTCGACATTTTCCACATGTTGTTACGTTACAGCCTTATTCTAAAATGGTGGTGGCAGAATCATGCTGTGGGGATGTTTTTCACCAGCGGGGACTGGGAGACAAGTCAGGATCGAGGGAACGATGAATGGGGAAAAGTTCCTGAAAGATCTTTGCAGAAAACCTGCTCCAGAGCACTCAGGACCTCAGACTGGGGCGAAGGTTCACCTTCCAACAGGACAACAACGCTAAGCACACAGCCAAGACAACGCAGGAGTGGCTTCGGGACAAGTCTCTGAATGTCTTTGTGTGACCCAGCCAGAGTCCGGACTTGAACCCGATCGAACATCTCTGGAGAGACCTGAAAATAGCTGTGCATTGACTTTCCTCAACAAACCTGACAGAGCTTGAGAGGATCTGCAGAGAAGAATGGGAGAAAATTCCCATATACAGGTGGGCCAAGCTTGTAGCGTCATACCCAAGAAGACTGGAGGCTGTAATCGCTGCCAAACTAAACTGGCAAACTAAACTAAACTAACCAACCTTTCTCTGCACTAACAACAAGCACAGCCACCACATCAAACATGCACTTGAAACTTTGCAACAAATTACTGTAGAATGTATAACTACTGAAAATGTACATTACAGCCTTATTCTAAAATGTATTAAATAAATGTTTTAACTCATCAATATCCACACAATACTCCATTATGACAAAGTAAAAACAGGTCTTTAGATTTTTTTGTAAATAAAAAACAGAAATACCTTATTGACATAAGTATTCAGACCCTTTGCTATGAGTCTCAAAACAGCTCAGGTGCATCCTGCTTCCATAGATCATCCTTGAGATGGCTAAACTCAGGAATCGGAGAAGGGCCTTGGTCAGGGAGGTGACCAAGAACCCGATGGTCACTTTGACAGAGCTCCAGAGTTCCTCTGTGGAGATTGGAGAACCTTCCAGAAGGACAACCATCTCTGCAGCACTCCACCAATCAAGGATTTATGGTCGAGTGGCCAGACGAAAGCCACTTGTCAGTAAAAGGGACATAACAGCCCGCTTCGAGTTTGCCAAAAGGCAGCAAAAGGACTCTAAGACCATGAGAAACAAGATTCTTTGGCCTGAATGTCAAGCTTCATGTCTGGAGGAAACCTGGCACCATCCCTACGGGGAAGCATGGGGGTGGCAGCATCATGCTATGGGGATGTTTTTCAGCGGCAGGGACTGGGAGACTAGTCAGGATAGAGGGAAAGATGAAGTGAGCAAAGTACAGAGATATCCTTGATGAAACCCTGCTCCAGAGCGCTCAGGACCTCAGACTGGGGCGAAGGTTCACCTTCCAACAGGACTATTGGTTAGCCAATGACAAACCCCCGATACTGTATGTCCTCTTCCTATACATACACTGCTCTTAGAGAGATTACATCCATGCAGGAAATTGGATCACTTTAGCCGCTTGATTATTATAATCTCATTCACTACAAGTGGAGTGTGCTGTTTATCAATGTAAATAAGTAGTATTGAATGTGATGATCTGTGTGTCTCCACATTGCTATAATAATAATGTTGGATTGACCCTCCACCAACACCTTGACCTCTATCTAGATAGAGCATAGTGCATTAAAGTCTTTCATCAATTATGCACTGAAAACAAGACTTAAATTTCACTTCATAATGCACGAGTCAACACCTACTGTAAAAGGTTGTCTGAATGAACAGAGGACCAGTCCCCTGTGAATGTGTCCCAAATTTCACCTGATTCTTATGGTTTACTACTGTAGTGTACTACTTTTTGACCAGGACTCATAATATAGGAAATAGGGACACACAAGCTGTGTGTCACAGGCTAGACTGCCTGTCCTGCTTCTATAGGAAGGTCTGTAATGCTTTACGTAAAACCTGCAGGTAGAATGCATTGTGATGTGGTTATAATGCATTGTACAACTTCTAATTAGCATGTACAACCCCTTATAATTTCTTAATATAATCTCATAATGGTCCTGATGAATTTACAACCGTTGAGTCAGTTTGAAAGTTCCTGCATAGAGACATAACATACAGAATCATTACAATAACAACGAATAAAGCATAATACCGGCAGGCTTTAAGTGAAGTCTTACCGGATTGCTTGTAGACGTCTTGATCAGTCATCTCCCCACCCTACTCACTGTCACAGTCAAACGACTGTTAGCTTGGGTGGAAACATCAATACATGGCGTCTGTGCTGTTCTGTCTGACCAACTAGGACACTTAGCACCCTGATACACCTTGAAGGCCATAATCAGCACTGTCCGGCTGTGTAAAAAAATAAAATATTTTTTTATTTATTTTACCTTTATTTAACCAGGTAGGCAAGTTGAGAACAAGTTCTCATTTACAATTGCGACCTGGCCAAGATAAAGCAAAGCAGTTCGACAGATACAACGACACAGAGTTAGACATGGAGTAAAACAAACATACAGTCAATAATACAGTATAAGCAAGTCTATATACAATGTGAGCAAATGAGGTGAGAAGGGAGGTAAAGGCAAAAAAGGCCATGGTGGCAAAGTAAATACAATATAGCAAGTAAAACACTGGAATTGTAGTTTTGCAATGGAAGAATGTGCAAAGTAGAAATAAAAATAATGGGGTGCAAAGGAGCAAAATAAATAAATAAATAAAAATTAAATACAGTTGGGAAAGAGGTAGTTGTTTGGGCTAAATTATAGGTGGGCTATGTACAGGTGCAGTAATCTGTGAGCTGCTCTGGCAGTTGGTGCTTAAAGCTAGTGAGGGAGATAAGTGTTTCCAGTTTCAGAGATTTTTGTAGTTCGTTCCAGTCATTGGCAGCAGAGAACTGGAAGGAGAGGCGGCCAAAGAAAGAGTTGGTTTTGGGGGTGACTAGAGAGATATACCTGCTGGAGCGTGTGCTACAGGTGGGAGATGCTATGGTGACCAGCGAGCTGAGATAAGGGGGACTTTACCTAGCAGGGTCTTGTAGATGACATGGAGCCAGTGGGTTTGGCGACGAGTATGAAGCGAGGGCCAGCCAACGAGAGCGTACAGGTCGCAATGGTGGGTAGTATATGGGGCTTTGGTGACAAAACGGATTGCACTGTGATAGACTGCATCCAATTTGTTGAGTAGGGTATTGGAGGCTATTTTGTAAATGACATCGCCAAAGTCGAGAATTGGTAGGATGGTCAGTTTTACAAGGGTATGTTTGGCAGCATGAGTGAAGGATGCTTTGTTGCGAAATAGGAAGCCGATTCTAGATTTAACTTTGGATTGGAGATGTTTGATATGGGTCTGGAAGGAGAGTTTACAGTCTAACCAGACACCTAAGTATTTGTAGTTGTCCACGTATTCTAAGTCAGAGCCGTCCAGAGTAGTGATGTTGGACAGGCGGGTAGGTGCAGGTAGCGATCGGTTGAAGAGCATGCATTTAGTTTTACTTGTATTTAAGAGCAATTGGAGGCCACGGAAGGAGAGTTGTAATGGCATTGAAGCTTGCCTGGAGGGTTGTTAACACAGTGTCCAAAGAAGGGCCCGAAGTATACAGAATGGTGTTGTCTGCGTAGAGGTGGATCAGAGACTCACCAGCAGCAAGAGCGACTTCATTGATGTATACAGAGAAGAGAGTCGGTCCAAGAATTGAACCCTGTGGCACCCCCATAGAGACTGCCAGAGGTCCGGACAGCAAACCCTCCGATTTGACACACTGAACTCTATCAGAGAAGTAGTTGGTGAACCAGGCGAGGCAATCATTTGAGAAACCAAGGCTGTCGAGTCTGCCGATGAGGATGTGGTGATTGACAGAGTCAAAAGCCTTGGCCAGATCAATGAATACGGCTGCACAGTAATGTTTCTTATCGATGGCGGTTAAGATATCGTTTAGGACCTTGAGCGTGGCTGAGGTGCACCCATGACCAGCTCTGAAACCAGATTGCATAGCAGAGAAGGTATGGTGAGATTCGAAATGGTCGGTAATCTGTTTGTTGACTTGGCTTTCGAAGACCTTAGAAAGGCACGGTAGGATAGATATTGGTCTGTAGCAGTTTGGGTCAAGAGTGTCCCCCTTTGAAGAGGGGATGACCGCAGCTGCTTTCCAATCTTTGGGAATCTCAGACGACACGAAAGAGAGGTTGAACAGGCTAGTAATAGGGGTGGCAACAATTTCGGCAGATAATTTTAGAAAGAAAGGGTCCAGATTGTCTAGCCCGGCTGATTTGTAGGGGTCCAGATTTTGCAGCTCTTTCAGAACATCAGCTGAATGGATTTGGGAGAAGGAGAAATGGGGAAGGCTTGGGCGAGTTGCTGTTGGGGGTGCAGTGCTGTTGACCGGGATAGGAGTAGCCAGGTGGAAAGCATGGCCAGCCGTAGAAAAATGCTTATTGAAATTCTCAATTATGGTGGATTTATCAGTGGTGACAGTGTTTCCTATCTTCAGTGCAGTGGGCAGCTGGGAGGAGGAGTTCTTATTCTCCATGGACTTTACAGTGTCCCAGAACTTTTTTGAGTTAGTGTTGCAGGAAGCAAATTTCTGCTTGAAAAAGCTAGCCTTGGCTTTTCTAACTGCCTGTGTATAATGGTTTCTAGCTTCCCTGAACAGCTGCATATCACGGGGGCTGTTCGATGCTAATGCAGAACGCCATAGGATGTTTTTGTGTTGGTTAAGGGCAGTCAGGTCTGGGGAGAACCAAGGGCTATATTTGTTCCTGGTTCTAAATTTCTTGAATGGGGCATGTTTATTTAAGATGGTTAGGAAGGCATTTTTTTAAAATATCCAGGCATCCTCTACTGACGGGATGAGATCAATATCCTTCCAGGATACCCCGGCCAGGTCGATTAGAAAGGCCTGCTCGCAGAAGTGTTTCAGGGAGCATTTTACAGTGATGAGTGGAGGTCGTTTGACCGCTGACCCATTACAGATGCAGGTAATGAGGCAGTGATCGCTGAGATCTTGGTTGAAGACAGCAGAGGTGTATTTAGAGGGGAAGTTGGTTAGGATGATATCTATGAGGGTGCCCGTGTTTAAGGCTTTGGGGAGGTACCTGGTAGGTTCATTGATAATTTGTGTGAGATTGAGGGCATCAAGTTTAGATTGTAGGATGGCTGGGGTGTTAAGCATGTTCCAGTTTAGGTCGCCTAGCAGCACGAACTCTGAAGATAGATGGGGGCAATCAGTTCACATATGGTGTCCAGAGCACAGCTGGGGGCAGAGGGTGGTCTATAGCAGGCGGCAACGGTGAGAGACTTGTTTTTAGAGAGGTGGATTTTTAAAAGTAGAAGTTCAAATTGTTTGGGTACAGACCTGGATAGTAGGACAGAACTCTGCAGGCTATCTTTGCAGTAGATTGCAACACCGCCCCCTTTGGCAGTTCTATCTTGTCTGAAAATGTTGTAGTTTGGAATTAAAATTTCTGAATTTTTGGTGGTCTTCCTAAGCCAGGATTCAGACACAGCTAGAACATCCGGGTTGGCAGAGTGTGCTAAAGCAGTGAATAGAACAAACTTAGGGAGGAGGCTTCTAATGTTAACATGCATGAAACCAAGGCTATTACGGTTACAGAAGTCGTCAAAAGAGAGCGCCTGGGGAATAGGAGTGGAGCTAGGCACTGCAGGGCCTGGATTCACCTCTACATCGCCAGAGGAACATAGGAGGAGTAGAATAAGGGTACGGCTAAAAGCTATGAGAATTGGTCGTCTAGAACGTCTGGAACATAGAGTAAAAGGAGGTTTCTGGGGGCGGTAAAATAGCATCAAGGTATAATGTACAGACAAAGGTATGGTAGTATGTGAATACAGTGGAGGTAAACCTAGGTATTGAGTGATGAAGAGAGAGATATTGTCTCTAGAAACATCATTGAAACCAGGAGATGTCATTGCATGTGTGGGTGGTGGAACTAATAGGTTGGATAAGGTATAGTGAGCAGGACTAGAGGCTCTACAGTGAAATAAGCCAATAAACACTAACCAGAACAGCAATGGACAAGACATATTGACATTAAGGAGAGGCATGCTTAGTCGAGTGATCAAAAGGGTCCAGTGAGTGGAGAGGTTGGTTGGGGGTCACGGCGATTTAGACAGCTAGCCAGGCCATCGGTAGCAAGCTAGCATAGGATGGAGGTCTGTTGTTAGCCATCTCTTGCATTCCGTCAGTAGATTAGTGGGGTTCCGTGTGGTAGAGGGGATTAATCCAATTCACACAACAACAACAAAAATAAAAACAATAGATATAGTTATAGAGGCCCAAGAAGAAAACATAATAATAATAATAAAAATAAATAAATTGTCCGATTGTCTATTCAGATAGCAGCCGGTAAGACAGCTAACGGTTAGGAGGCCGCAGATGGGCGTTCAGGTAAAGTCGCGATGGAGGAGCCAGCCGGATCTCCTTCGGGTAGATAACGTCGGCAGTCCAGTTGTGAAGGCCCGGTGGGGCTCCGCGTAGGCAGTAAAACGGGTCCGGATAGGTGACTGCAGCCCAGGAGTGATTGATGGAACTCAGGAGTGATTGACTGAGCTGGCTAGCTCCGGAATAATTGATGTTTGCTCCGGAATCGACGAAGGCCGATAGTCACACGGATAGCAGCTAGCTAGCTGTGAGATCCGGGTATGAATGTCCAGAGAGCAGTCGAAATCCAGGGACATGGAGAGAAAAATTGGTCCGGTATGTTCCGTTCCGAGCCGCGCTGCGCCGTACAGAACTGGCGATAGATTTTCGAGCTAAAGGATAGCTGATGACCACAAACCGTGGTTAGCTGAATACTAACGATTTGCCAGTAAAGAAGCTAACTAGCTTCTGATTAGCTTCTGGATTAGATTCTGGCTAGTTTCAGGCTAGCTTCTTGGAGTTTCTGGCTAGCTTCTTGGAGGATTACAGATTTGAGGTAAATAATACTTTTTTATAAATATAAATTGGTGAGGCGGGTTGCAGGAGAGTGTTTTGAAGATGAGTTGATGGAAAATAAAAATAAAATGTATGTGAAAAAAGTTGTAAATATATATATATACAGGACACGACAAGACGAGGACAAAAGACGTCTGAACTGCTATGCCACCTTGGAGATCGAGAAAATGCTGATGCACAGATTCTGCTTTCACAAAGACAGAAATAACTATATTTTTTATTCACCTTTAGTTTGACAGGGAGTCAATGCTGAGACCACGGTCTCTTTTCCAGATGAGCCCTGGTTTGCACAACAATACAAATCAAAATATAATATCATATAATATACGTTATTATACATGAAAAGCAAAACACAATAATAAAAAATGGTTACATTCTCCCTGTAAAAAGGTCCCCTAACAGCCGTCTGAAATGCCCTAGAGGCACCAATTCCTCCAATCGTAAAGTGCATTGGAGATTACTCCACGCATAAGGTGTACCCAACTCTGTGGAGATTGAAGGGACGTCCAGAGTTAGCCATCCCTGAGACCGGATCTGATGCAGTATCTTGTAAGTTAACAATTAAGTAATGTAGGCAGAAGTTTATGCAGGAGAGTATAAACTTGACTCTTGAGATTTCAATCACTCCAATGTTTTCTAGATTCAGACTGTATGTAGCTACATGAACAATCTAAGAGTATGGCAGAATCATTGGAATGTACCAACATACCAATGTACCAACATAAAGTGAAGAACACTGGCACAGAGGCCTCCCCAGGGGTCATGAGAGGTAGGCCTGTCCTGGGGCCCTCATATAGAATTTGCTAAGTTTTATACCACATTTCTGCGTTCCTTCAGTTCTTAAAATGAAGGAGAACGCATCCTAAAAAGGTACTGTCTATGCATTAAACACAAGCGTGTGTAAATCACTTCATAAGTATGTTTCATACATTTGCAACTAAAAATAAATGACCCATGTAGGTTTTTACATCAAGGTCAAGATGCATCATTTCCAACCTTGGTGTGTGGACGACATTAATAACATACGACATCAACGCACAGCACGCACAATTTATGGTCAAATCTGAGCGCAAGACTATTTTAATAAATGAGACCCCAAGGCGCTAACTGGGTGACTGGCATTATGGGCATTATCCAGCTGAGTAAAGACCGATGCGGCACGTCGTTAATGTCCCATCTCTGTTAATGTCCCATCTCTCCTGTCTGTCTGACAGGAGCTGCCCAGATCTCCAACTGACTGGTGTCTTTTCCTATTAACTCTGGGGTTGCATCCCAAATGGCACCCTATTCTCTATATAAACCCTGTGGTCCTTGGTCTAAAGTAGTGGACTATATAGGGATTATGAAATAGTGCACTATATAGGAAATAGGGTTCCATTTGGACCTACCCTGGGTTATATAATGACCATACATCAACTGATCATAACTCCCCTTTCCAAAAATACCCAGAATGTCCAACACTAGGTCCTGATATGAGAAATGGAGAGAATTAGGAGAGGAAGTTCTATAGAACTTTCACTTTTTTGTTTTTGAATTCATTTATTAATTTGTTTTTTTTCTATTCTTATTCTATTATTGTTCTGTTGTGTTTTCACAGGAGAAACCATTGATCAAATCTTTGCAGAGGGGTGAGGATCCTCAGTTTGACCAGGTAAGAACTGTTACTCTCTAATGGACAGAAAAATCAGTGAGGCAGGGTTGTGGGAGCTGAGCTCAAGCGAATACATTTTAGCTCTTGGAGCCAAAGCAGGTTTTCAGGTCTCAGAAAAGGTTACTCAACAAATGATACACAAGCTTGTTGTATTGAGCAGTCAGCCCATCATCACTGTTAATGCTTGTTGGCTGGGTAGTGCCTAACTCAACCTTCCCCACGGGGTCTCTCCAAATCTGTGGTTCTCTAGGTGCCTGTATAGTAGAAGGTTTGTGTGTGTGTGTGTGTGAGCACACAAGTGTGTGTTTGTGTGCGTGTGTGTGTTCCTGTGTGCATGTGTTTCCGGGTGCCTAAGGCTTGATGCCATTCAACAGTGTACAGAGGCAGGATTCTTCTCCTGCCCGTGCTGAATGAAGGCCCGCTGTATTCCCCTGGTCACACCAGACTCCCCTCCCTTTCCGTGTGCTTGTATCCAGGTCCAAGCCGGCCCGCCTTTCCTTCCTTCCTTCCTTCTCCTCCCTGGAGAGATGCATGCCACCCCATGGGCACCTCAACTCCTAGTCTCCCAGGACCCTGTCTCCCATCTCTCTATCTCGGGTCTCCATTGTTCTTCTGTCCCTTCTCCATTCTCTCTCCTCTCCACTCGTCTCCTCTTTCCCCTTGTCTCTCTCTTCTTTCTTTTACCTTTCCTCCCATCCCCTCTCACTGCCTGCAGCTTCTGTTGTGTGGAGGACAGTGAGGGTTAAGACATGATGATTTTGATGCAGATATAAATGAAACATGACCGGGAAAGAGATACAACCCAAAATTATGTTGAACCAACATTCCATCAATGTCATCTATCAACAACATCTGTCACGCTGGTATAAAGGATTTGGATAAATGCGCAGTAAAACACAATAGGGGGTTTTAATACGCCCAAAACAATATACACAATATATAAAGCATGCAGCATAACAGCTGCACCAACGCATAGGTACTCACACGACCAACGGACATGGGAACAATAACTGACAAAGACAGAGTGAACAGAGGGCACGTATATAACATATTAATCAGGAGAATGGGAACCAGGAGTGTGTAATCAGACAAGACAGTCCGGGGTTGATGATAATGAATCCCGTTCAGTGAAGCCTAGAAGACCTGCGGAACTGGTGAACAGAATGAGCAGTACCGGGGGGGATCCGTGACAACATCAATTGAATATTTGGTTGACAACAAAAAAAAGTGGTCAACGTGCACTCATTTTAACCAGATTTCAACCACAAATCAACGACAAGATTTGAAGGGTTGGTTAATTTCAAGAAGAATTAACATTTGTTGTCAACTCCAAGTAAATATAATCTAAATATGGATGTTGATTTTACGTTATGTCAGGTTTTTGGCTAGAGGAAACAGTGTTATGTAATAATGATCTGACTGACCAATACGTATACACCATTTGCATTTATTTGCTTTCAGGTGATAACTGCTATGAGTTCTCTGGCGGAGTACTGCCTCCCATCCATTCTGAGGACACTGTTTGACTGGTACAGAAGACAGAACGGTCTAGAGGACCCAGAGTCACACGAATACAGACCCAGAGCCAACACCAAGTCAAAAAAGTAACACACGTATATGCACACACACACACACACCTTTTGATGGTACAGGAGACAGAACGGCCAATAGGACTTCCCATGAGCACCCTGTCACATTTTATAACCAGAAATCAAACACAAAGAAAACACTGTACATTATAAGACATTGTGCCTGAATTGATTGACATTATCATTGACTTATTGCATAACAGATGGCTATGGAAGCATATACAGTTGAAGTCTACATACAAGTTTACATACACCTTAGCCAACTACATTTAAACTCAGTTTTTCACAATTTCTGACATTTAATCCCAGTAAAAATTCCCTGCCTTAGGTCAGTTAGGATCACCACTTTATTTTAAGAATGTGAAATGTCAGAATAATAGTAGAGAGAAGGATTTATTTCAGCTTCAGCTTTCTTTCATCACATTCCCAGTGGGTCAGAAGTTTACATACACTCAATTAGGATTTGGTAGCATTGCCTTTAAATTTTTTAACTTGGGTCAGATGTTTCGGGTAGCCTTCCACAAGCTTCCCACAATAAGTTGGGTGAATTTTGGTCCATTCCTCTTGACAGAGGTGGCGTAACTGAGTCAGGTTTGTAGACCTCCTTGCTCGCACATGCTTTTTCAGCTCTGCCCACAGATTTTCTATAGGGTTGAGGTCAGTGCTTTGTGATGGCCACTCCAATACCTTGACGTTGTTGTCCTTAAACCATTTTGCCACAACTTTTGAAGTATGCTTGTCCATTTGAAAGACCCATTTGCGACCAAGCTTTAACTTCCTGACTGATGTCTTGAGATGTTGCTTCAATATATCCACATCATTTTCCTTTCCTCATGAAGCCATCTATTTTTTGAAGTGCACCAGTCCCTCCTGCAGCAAAGTACCCCCACAACATGATGCTGCCACCCCCGTGCTTTCACGGTTGGGATGGTGTTCTTCGGCTTGCAAGCTTTCCCCTTTCCCCTCCAAACATAACGATGATCGTTATGGCCAAACAGTTATATTTTTGTGTCATCAGACCAGTGGACATTTCTCCAAAAAGTACATTCTTTGTCCCCATGTGCAGTTGCAAACAGTAGTCTGGCTTTTTTATGGCGGTTTTGGAGCAGTGGCGACCTTTCTGTGCGACCTTTCAGGTTATGTCGACTCAGGCCCAGAAGCTAGAATGTGCATATAATTGGTAGATTTGAATGGGAAAACACTCTAAAGTTTCTAAAACTATTAAAATAATGTCTGTGAGTGTAACAGAACTGAAATGGCAGGCGAAACCCCGAGGACAAACCATCCCCCCCAAACAAATTCAGCATATCACTGATTTCAATGGCTGGCACTTTTATTATAGGGCAAAATCCTCCTTGATTGGAGTTCCTAGGGCTTCCACTAGATGTCAACAGTCTTTAGAAAGAGTTTCAGGCTGGTTTATAGAAAAATGAGGGAGAAGTTGTATTTTTTCTAGGTGGCTCCCATTTTGGCTGTAGTGTTTCCAAGCGTGTGGAGGAAAGCGCGTTCTTTGTTATTTTTCTCCGGTAAAGACATTAACGATTCTCCGTCTTAAACTTGATTGTTTATTTGCATATTAGGGTACCTAAGGTTTGATTATAAATGTTGATTGACTTGTTTGGATAAGTTTATTGGTAACGTTTGAGAGTTTTTATGGATATAAAGAAGGATATTATCGAACAAAAGGAACATTTGTAATGTAACTGAGACCTTTTAGAGTGCCAACAGAAGAAGATCTTCAAAGGTAAGCCATATATTATATCGCTATTTCTGACTTTCGTGTTGCAACTGCCTGGTTGAAATAAACTGCTCAAAAAAATAAAGGGAACACTAAAATAACACATCCTAGATCTGAATGAATGAAATATTGTTATTAATACTTTTTTCTTTACGTATTTGAATGTGCTGACAACAAAATCACACAAAAATTATCAATGGAAATCAAATTTATCAACCCATGGAGGTCTGGATTTGGAGTCACACTCGAAATTAAAGTGAAAAACCACACTACAGGCTGATCCAACTTTGATGTAATGTCCTTAAAACAAGTCAAAATGAGGCTTAGAGTGTGTGTGGCCTCCACGTGCCTGTATGACCTCCCTACAACACCTGGGCATGCTCCAGATGTGGTGACGGATGGTCTCCTGAGGGATCTCCTCCCAGACCTGGACTAAAGCATCCGCCAACTCCTGGACAGTCTGTGGTGCAACGTGGCGTTCGTGGCTGGAGCGAGACATGATGTCCCAGATGTGCTCAATTGGATTCAGGTTTGGGGAACGGGCAGGCCAGTCCATAGCATCAATGCCTTCCTCTTGCAGGAACTGCTGACACACTCCAGCCACATTGTCTTGCATTAGGAGGAACCCAGGGCCAACCGCACCAGCATATGGTCTCACAAGGGGTCTGAGGATCTCATCTCAGTACCTAATGGCAGTCAGGCTACCTCTGGCGAGCACATGGTGGGCTGTGCGGCCCCCCAAAGAAATCCCACCCCACACCATGACTGACCCACCGCCAAACCGGTCATGCTGGAGGATGTTGCAGGCAGCAGAATGTTCTCCACGGCGTCTCCAGACTCTGCCACGTCTGTCACATGTGCTCAGTGTGAACCTGCTTTCATCTGTGAAGAGCACAGGGCGCCTGTGGCGAATTTGCCAATCTTGGTGTTGTAAGCACAACCCCCTTGGGCTGTAAGCACAACCCCCACCTGTGGACGTCGGGCCCTCATACCACCCTCATGGAGTCTGTTTCTGACCGTTTGAGCAGACACATGCACATTTGTGGCCTGCTGGAGGTCATTTTGCAGGGCTCTGGCAGTGCTCATCCTGCTCCTTCTTGCACAAAGGCGGAGGTAGCGGTCCTGCTGCTGGGTTGTTGCCCTCCTACGGCCTCCTCCACATCTCCTGATGTACTGGCCTGTCTCCTGGTAGCGCCTCCATCCTCTGGACACTACGCTGACAGATGCAGCAAACCTTCTTGCCACAGCTCGCATTGATGTGCCATCCTGGATGAGCTGCACTACCTGAGCCACTTGTGTGGGTTGTAGACTCTGTTTCATGCTACCACTAGAGTGAAAGCACCGCCAGCATTCAAAAGTGACCAAAACATCAGCCAGGAAGCATAGGAACTGAGAAGTGGTCTGTGGTCACCACCTGCAGAACCACTCCTTTATTGGGGGTGTCTTGCTAATTGCCTATAATTTCCACCTGTTGTCTATTCCATTTGCACAACAGCATGTGAAATGTATTGTCAATCAGTGTTGCTTCCTAAGTGGACAGTTTGATTTCACAGAAGTGTGATTGACTTGGAGTTACATTGTGTTGTTTAAGTGTTCCCTTTATTTTTTTGAGCAGTGTATGATTTGTCATGCATTTGTATGTGGGGCGCTGTCCTCAAATAATCGCATGGTTTGCTTTCGCCGTAAAGCCTTTTTGAAATCTGAACCCTTGGCTGGATTAACAAGAAGTTAAGCTTTATTTTGATGTATTACACATATATTTTCAAGAAAATTAAATATTTGAATTTAGTATTTTTGAATTTCGCGCTTGGCAATTTCACCGGATGTTGGCCAGGTGGGACGCTACCGTCCCACGTATCCGTAAGAAGTTTTAACAAGAAATTTGTGGAGTGGTTGAAAAACGAGTTTTAATGACTCCAGCTTAAGTGTTTGTAAACTTCCGACTTCAACTGTAGCTGCCGAAATGCTATTGGAATTGCAAATTGGATAATGATAAATCAATTTCACTTTTGTAATTTATTTTCCCATTTGTGTGGTGTAATCTGTGACATAACTTGGTAACTGTTGTAGTTTGACAGCTTTGTGCTAACTTGTCCAACCCTGTTGATGTTTCACAGTGATGAACAGCACAGAGATTTTCTACTTGAAAGGAGGGATCTGGCAATCGACTTCATCTTCTCCCTCGTACTTATAGAAGTTTTAAAACAGGTGACTAATTTTCTCTATATACTCCACTCTAAAACACTAAACCCACCTAGCACATTATTTTCCTTTAATGTTCTGGGAAGAAGAAAACTCTTCATTTCTTAAAGTGAAAGTTTGTGTTGTATCCTGAACATAAGTGGCATTTTGACCAATGTTAGCATTCACATCGTCAATAGATTCGGCTCCCCTGAGGGATATTTTACAGAACAACGACTTCTTGGATACACCCTAAATAGCACCCTATCCCTTATATAATGCACTACTTTCCACCAGATGCACTACTTTCCACCTTTGTGGGAATATGGTGGCATTTGGTACGCAGCATAAAGCGTAGCTATATTCCGTTTGCTCAATCTCAGACTCATGACTGGAGTTTTCTGTTTGTAACAGAATGTTGTCATGACAGTGCCCCGCCCACCCTCTTTCCCTCTCACTTGCGCTCTCTCTCTATGACCAGATGCCGCTCCACCCTGTCCTGGACTGTTTGGTCAGTGAAGTCATTAACTTGGCCTTTAAGCACTTTAGATACAAAGAAGGGTATGTTCAGCTCTGCTTTTATATGACTTTCTGTTTATACAGTATTTCTTTCTTTCCTTTTTCCCTATTCTTACACCTGTCTGTTTGTTTGCCAGGTATCATGGTCCTAACACTGGTAACATGCACATTGTAGCAGACCTCTATGCAGAAGTCATAGGAGTTTTATCCCAGGCCAAGTAAGTGCCACAGTTCATTGCCACAGTTCACAGTTCATCATCTTTAAACAATAATCCATACTGTATGTCATTCATTCATTCATTCATTCATTTCTATATTCATTTGTTCATTCATTCATTCACTTATTCATTCCTTAATTAATTCATAGGCTACTGTATAGTTAAGATAGTATGCTGTCATTCTTTGGGCAGTATTTGAACATATTTTAATTACCCTACACTTGAAGATGCAGGACAATAATGTATGCGGTTAAAAAAAACATGTACCATAGCACTGATCAGGTGTGACAATATTCTGTTGTCATTCAGGGGATACCATCGGCTTTGTCCCAAATGGCACCCTATTTCCAATATAGTGCACTATTTCTGGGACCTATAGGGCTCTGGTAAAAAGTTGTGCACTATGTAGGGAATAGATTTCCATTTGGGATACATATCATGTTTAATGTTGCCATTGGAGATGACTAATGACTGTTTAGCAATTGTGGTATGTTTGAATTGTCACAATGCTCTCTCCTGCTTCTGTTCTGTACACATCTGCCTGAGAATCTCACTGGTTTAAATAGAGAGCTAGACCTGAGTGGATCACAAGACATGTGTTTTGGACAAGTCTTTTGCCCTCCATACTAGGACTGAAAATCGCTGTGTGTTTATTGGAACTTTCCAGATCATCGCTGCGAAGGAACAAAGCCCTTAGAAATAGAGCTATGATTTGGGTAGTATTAGCATAGTGTAGTAGTGCTGATCTAGGATCAGTTTTGCCTTTCAGATTATATTGAATGGGGGTCCTGATCAAAACATTTGTCTGTTGCGTGCTCTTATGAACACACCACTATAATAAAACTGGGACACCAGGTATGAGCATCTCCAGCCAATCTGTAGCATTCATTGATCAACACATGCTGCTCCAGAGCCAGTACTGTTGTTCCTTCAGACAAGCATGCATCAAAACTTTGTTCATTTGCACAATGTCTCTCGTTGACGTTCACTTGTTCAAACTCACCAAAACTGACATTCGGTAGATCCTGCCTATATATGTATAACTTCATGAGCTGGATTGACTGTCTTTGCAATTCGATTATTTTTGTTTGCGCTCGTTAGCATATTTAGCTTGCATCATCCATTGAAATTCGTTATTACTTGTGTTAACTATGTCAGCATTCTGGTAATAGACACCCAATGGGCTAATTTCCCCTGGTCAAAAGTAGCGCACTGTATTTCGAATAGGGTGCTATTCGGGACTCTGCCCTTGTTCCAACTCTCTGTCTCCTCCTCTCCTTCTCAGATTTCCTGCTGTGAAGAAAAAATTTATGTTTGAGCTGAAGGAGCTGAGACAGAAGGAGCAGAGTCCCTACGTGGTCCAGAGCACCATCAGCCTCATCATGGGTGTCAAGTTCTTCCGCATCAAGATGTATCCAGTGGAGGACTTTGAAGCCTCCTTCCATTTCATGCAGGTACAGAAGTGAGCAGTGAGCTCTACGGAAACTGCAGAAGTGATGATTATAGGCCCACCTGTCTCAAACAAGTGTGTAATCCTGCATGTTTGAGAAGGACCAGTGAATTCTATAAGTGATAGGAAGCAGTCTTCCTAGTCTCTTTAATCTTCTTAGTAAACATATGAACTTGACTCATGTCTCTCTGTCTTATCCATGTAGCTAACAATGTAATAAGTGTCAGAAGTGGGATCGGAACCCATAAGTGAGAATGGTCATCTCTAACAGTACTAAAATAAGTCTAGAATCTCTTTATTCCTCTTATCTTCAGCTTGAATCCCCCCCTTTGCATTCTGTATACTTTTCTAATCCTAGGCCTTTCTTTCCTTTTCTCGTCCCAATTCACCACCTATTCCAGAAATTCCTGTCAATCATTTAAAATCATATGATTGGTTTAAGCATTGGCTGGAGTGAGTTTCCACCATTAATAAATCCATGCGAGAATGTGTTCAAGTGTACACTATGAGAAGGGTGGAGTTTCGTGACTTTTTGTTGACCAGCATGTGACCTGACCTTAGTGGCTGACTGTATTGTTTACAACATGTAATCCTTATGATGTAAGGGTCTATGCTATATTTAATAAGTGCTGCTGTCTGTTGCAGGACTGTGCCCAGTACTTCCTGGAAGTGAAGGACAAGGACATTAAGCATGCCCTTGCCGGCCTCTTTGTGGAGATCCTAGTTCCTGTAGCGGCAGTAAGTTGGTTATCTGACCAGATGACAACTAGAATATGACGTCTTTTCCTTGACGTCTTGAAGATTCCATGAAAACGATACTTGTTTATAAATCCTGGATTGCTGATGCTATATGTATTGGCCACTGAGAGGCTTTAAAGCCACTGGTCGGCCATATTGGCACTCCCCAGTAGGAGCAGTCCTCCATAGGAATTAATGGAATTCTACAGCATTTAAATTCAATGTTTGAAGGACAAAATTATATGTATTTGTATATTTTTTGTAGTGTGGACAGTAATATTAGTAATCTTTAAACATTAAACTTTAAGAAAAATATTTGTATATATTTTTCTGTTTAGTTTCAGCATGAGTCTCAAAGTGAGAGGTGAGGTAGTCTGAGTGAAACCTCGAAGTTTAGTGTTGCATCGTTCCACTTTTAACCAACATTTAGCTGGGTTCAAAGCCCTTTTGAGATCTTTGAACAATGTTTGAGAGATGAGCGATATTGTCGAGCCTGAATCAATTAGCGCACCACGGGTTAAGCTCGTTTCTTGATCGAATAAAACCTGGATAGGGATTTGAGTGAGAATAATTGGATTGTTTCCGTCCTCGCAAATGGGGTTCATTTCGGTGGACGTGTTCTCCGGCAAATCCACACCTGGTCATGTCGACTTATCTTTTTCCTCTTTGTCAAATTTCTGGTGCTTTTGTACTTCTCTTAGCAGAGCTTCTAGAGAGCATTGGTCTACGATTTGATCGTCATTGAAGCCTTTGTTACCCTTGTGCCATGACACTTTGTGTGGGTTGGGTGCAGGAACGGAACGATCAGGTTGATTGTAGCGGTAGTCGTTTTGCAGCCGACCTTCTTTATAGTTAGTTTGACCGAGGTGGTTATTGTTATCGTGGTTTCGGGGTAGATACCTTTGTTGTGCGTCATCTCTCAAGGCTCCTATCCCTGATGACACACCCTCTAACTGGAGTGAGTGCTCCTGTCCAATATTGAAAACTGAGATGTCAGAGGTCTTAGCAAGGTTGACTTTTGATGCCTCGAAAGCTGTGCTCGCAAGCTCTCTGAGTTCTGAGATTGGCAAACCAAAGTGGGCTGTAGGGCCAATGTAGTTAATAATGAAGTTAGGATACATGTTTGACAGAAACATTTGTTTGAATGGTAATAGCTCTTCCATTCCTGTTTCATTGAGTAGGCCAGACTAAGCTGAACGAAGCCTATGATAGTATGCTTGTGGATGTTCATTCATAGCTTGTTAGACAGTATTAGCCAGCGAGCTGTCGTGTTTGTGAAATGCAGAACCACTAAATTCTATTTTCAAAGTCGTGCACGTTTCGAGTAGTCGTTTTTCACGTGTTGCTGTTGTAGACGGATGAGCCTTGTCACGTATCTATTTGGCGTTCGCTTCAACAGGTAAAGCCTGTCAGTATCCGTAGCATTCGGGTAGCCATCCAAGGCGTCCTCTATAACTGCTAAAAATGTCTTCGTTTTGTTTGGCTTCAAAGGTTTTAACGATTTTGCCAAGGCTTTCCGCGCTAAGTGCACGGAGAGGGTTGGCTTCATCCTGTGGGGAATTGTGGGCCGAAAGGCCAAGAGGAAAAGCCAAGCTTTGGCTTTGTTGGCATGGAGGCGCCATATTACTCCGTGACAAATGGCCAAGAGGAAAAGACTGATGGACACCTGAGAGAGGTAAAGTCTGAAACTTTGTCGTCTTAACTCCTTGGTGTACTGAGCACAGAGTTTCTCCAGGTGGTACCTAAGGGTGGTATTCTGCTGCATCGCAGAGTCCACTTGGGCAATTAGAGTTCTTGTTTTAGACACGTGAGTGTCGCACTTGCTCCATTCAGCCTCAAACTTATCTGTCATGGTTTGCAGGTAGAGGTCTTGAGTGCGGAGCGAGAGATTCAGTGATGAGATTTCTTCCGCTTGCTGAGAGATCATTTTTTAGATCTTCCTCACCTGGGTTCTCTCATCAATCATCTGGTCAGCGACATCAATGAGTTCCACTGTTTTGTCATCCAACTTAGTCATTGTGTTCATTAACTTATCGTCTTTGGTTTGCAGCATTTGGACTAGAACATTATTGCTTTGAGTGTTGTTCATCAAAACTGCCTGCATGTTATCAAGTTGCGCACCCCTGTTTGTAGCTAATTCATCAGATTTATCTAGTTTGGCGTGGACTTCGTCATATTTATTTTTGGCTGAATCAAGATGATTTTTTTCCTGTAGAAGACGATTTTGTTCAAGAGTTTATGCTCGTTCGTCGTCATAAGTTTTTGCCATTTCTTTTAATTGTTCCGTTCTCAAATGCAGTTCCTCAGCTAGCAGTATCTTTTCCTTTTCATCATCAGTTTCCTGGTCTCTCCACCTGCCCCTTCATCTCAACCGTTTCTTGTTTGTGCTTCTGCTGTGTACTGAGGTACTGGACCGATGTCAATCTCTGCTGGTTGACATACATCAGGACTATACTGGAGAGAACCTGTATGAGGCCTGCACCTGATGGTTTATTTTGGAGGGCGTTTTTTGCCATTTCTGCAGTTTTGATCTAACATTCTCAGGCCTTGGGCATAGTTTGGGATCGTATCGCTGCTGAGGTCAGCAATCAATCTTTCCATGGGTGAGGGTTCACTAATTAGGGGCCACCCCCTCTGATAGGTTGCTCAGAGGGGGTGGTCGTATGGTGCCAGGATAACAACTTCTCCCCCAACGTGATCAAGACAAAGGACAAGATTGTGGACTACAGGAAAAGGAGTACCGAGTATGCCCCCATTCTCATTGACTGCGCTGTAGTGGAGCAGGTTGAGAACTTCAAGTTCCTTGGTGCCCACATCACAAATAAACTATCATGGTCCAAACACACCAAGACAGTCTGGATAGTTTTGGTTTTGAGTCTTGGAAGCTGCAATTTTATTCACCTTATAGACTATAATTAATCATCAATACTGGATCAGTAATGTGGGAGTTGGACTTCAATGAACTTGAAAAAGCTAATTTAATTAATTTAGCAATGTTAATGATTAATCATACCTGTATAGGCTATCTGGGAAATTTGGATACTCACAGGACAGTCATGACCCAACCAATAAATGTTATCTACTATTCTACTAAACAACAACTGTTTAAGGTTAATCCTAACCCCAATTCTATTAGAAACGGTCTAAAATGTTTGATAGGTTATAAAAACGATTCTAATAAATGCACCAGTTGGACCATGGATAAAGATAATCCAAACTTTTAGAATCTTTAAAATCCATCAGATATTGACTGAATTATAACACATAAAACATTGTACTGGCACGGACAAAATAACGAATGACATTCAAGCATTTTGGTAGGAATTTAGATATTTCATTTATTGTCAAATTTCAGTTTTTTTTCCTCTTAATATGCACTCATATATAAAAGTTATTAATATAGTAAGTATTATTTTAGACGTTATGATAAAATAAAGATACAATTATATGTACCTCATTTGCATACATTAATAAATTAATATAAAGGCGTGGAACACCAAAAATCTGTTGTCTTACCTGCACTCACCTGCGCAATCTAGACGGTCTCATTCATTATTAATTACTAGTGTTGTCACGTTCTCTATGATAATTCAACAAGTGCGTCAGGAGAAGAATACATTATTTAAAATCAAAACGCTTGGATCTAGATTACTCCTATCTATACATACTTTACATTGTTTGCAAGATCAGGCATAGTATCACTATAATCTGAGTTTTCCTTTTCAGAAGTTGCTTTCATTTCAACACATCTCATTTGTGAACATTTCAGCTGTATTAAATCATTACTTTCTTCAATTACACAAAAAATCCACACCCACCAAAATAAAGTCATCTTTCTTCTCTTTCTTGTGATGTAAGTGTTGAGACAGTGTATTAAATCCCCGACCAAGCATTAGTGTTCTTTATAGATGCAACGGAAAGCCAATGTAGACCATCGAGTCCATTTCAGGCAATACTAGAGTGAGTTTGACAGGTCATTACACATGTTTCCGCTGTCGTTATGTTAGCGGGAAAACATTTATGGCACTAGCAACAGTAGGAAAGAGTCACCAGAGTAAAATGAAATACATCATTAATTAAGTGACGAGTGAATTTTGCACCCCTCAAACATAGGAAATAGATGGTTGAAAAGGAGAGCACCTCAGGTGGGTGAGGCATGCGCATATCAAAGTTTATTGTATTTGAGTGTGCTTGAGTGTGTGTGTGTACATGTGTGATGCTGAGTATGTGTTCTCCATTTCCAGGCTGTTAAGAACGAGGTGAATGTGCCGTGTCTAAGGAACTTTGTGGAGAGCCTGTATGACACAACACTGGACCTCTCCTCCAGGAAAAAACACTCTCTGGTTAGTCACACACACACACACACACACACACACACACACACACACACACACACACAGAGCCCAGAGTTGTTGATGTTCTTCTCCAAAAGCCACAGTGGCTGGACAGTGTAAAACTGGTGCATAGCAAACATGCCTGTGGTGTCTCTCAAGCCTCAAAGCATTTCAAGGTCAATCGTGTGTAGAGGCACTCTCCTTGTTGCTCCTCTAACTAACGATTCACAAGAGAGGACAGGCAACCTCTTCAAACTCTTCATAATAATGGCGCCGGAAGAGATGGCTGCCATTTTACCGTCTCCTAAGCAGTTGTGCTAATGTGTGTGTTTTTTCACATTATTTGTAACGTATTTTGTTCATAATGTTTCTGCCACTGTCTCTTGTGACCGAAAATAACTTCTTGATATCAGGACAGCGATTATTCACCTTGTACTGGAATACAATTTTTCTTTAAGTCGGACGCGAATGATTTACTTCAGACACCCGAAGAGCCCAAATCCCCGTCATTCACATGAGAAAGAGACAGATATCGGGGACGTAAGTTGGGGTGCCTTGTAAGGATCCGATGGCGAATAGGTAATCAGCCTCTACTATCAGTACTATTAGCCAACGTACAATCATTGGATAACAAAATACACAAACTACAATCACGAAAATCCTACTAATGGGACATTAAAAACTGTAATATCTTATGTTTCACCGAGTCATAGCTGAACGACGACATGAATAACATTCAGCTGGTGGGGTTTACGCTGCATCGGTAGAAGCTGTTTTTCAGTCTTTCGGTCCCAGCTTTGATGCACCTGTACTGACCTCGCCTTCTGGATGATAGCGGGGTGAACAGGCAGTGGCTCGGGTGGTTGTTGTCCTTGATGATCTTTATGGCCTTCCTGTGACATCGGGTGGTGTAGGTGTCCTGGAGGGCAGGTAGTTTGCCCCCGGTGATGCGTTGTGCAGACCTCACTACCCTCTGGAGAGCCTTACGGTTGTGGGCGGAGCAGTTGCCGTACCAGGCGGTGATACAGCCCGACAGGATGCTCTCGATTGTGCATCTGTAGAAGTGTGTGAGTGCTTTTGGTGACAAGCCAAATTTCTTTAGCCTCCTGAGGTTGAAGAGGCGCTGCTGCGCCTTCTTCACGATGCTGTCTGTGTGGGTGGACCAATTCAGTTTGTCTGTGATGTGTACGCCGAGGAACTTAAAACTTACTACCCTCTCCACTACTGTTCCATCGATGTGGATAGGGGGGTGTTCCCTCTGCTGTTTCCTGAAGTCCACAATCATCTCCTTAGTTTTGTTGACGTTGAGTGTGAGGTTATTTTCCTGACACCACACTCCGAGGGCCCTCACCTCCTCCCTGTAGGCCGTCTCGTCGTTGTTGGTAATCAAGCCTACCATTGTTGTGTCGTCCGCAAACTTGATGATTGAGTTGGAGGCGTGCGTGGCCACGCAGTCGTGGGTGAACAGGGAGTACAGGAGAGGGCTCAGAACGCACCCTTGTGGGGCCCCAGTGTTGAGGATCAGCGGGGTGGAAAAGTTGTTGCCTACCCTCACCACCTGGGGGCGTCCCGTCAGGAAGTCCAGTACCCAGTTGCACAGGGCGGGGTCGAGACCCAGGGTCTCGAGCTTGATGACGAGCTTGGAGGGCACTATGGTTAAATGCCGAGCTGTAGTCGATGAACAGCATTCTCACATAGGTATTCCTCTTGTCCAGATGGGTTAGGGCAGTGTGCAGTGTGGTTGAGATTGCATCATCTGTGGACCTATTTGGGCGGTAAGCAAATTGGAGTGGGTCTAGGGTGTCAGGTAGGGTGGAGGTGATATGGTCCTTGACTGGTCTCTCAAAGCACTTCATGATGACGGAAGTGAGTGCTACGGGGAAGGCTTGCAGGCCGAAGAACACCATCCCATCCGTGAAGCACGGGGTGGCAGCATCATGTTGTGGGGGTGCTTTGCTGCAGGAGGGACTGGTGCACCTCACAAAATAGATGTCTTTATGAGGAGGGAAATGATGTAGATATATTGAAGCAACATCTCAAGACATCAGTTAATGCTTGGTCGCAAATGGGTCTTCCAAATAAACATACTTCAAAAGTTGTGGCAAAATGGATTAAGGACAACAAAGTCAAGGTATTGGAGTGGCCATCACAAAGCCCTGACCTCAATCCTATAGAACATTTGTGGGCAGAACTGAAAAAGTGTGTGTGAGCAAGAGGCCTACAAACCTGACTGAGTTACACCAGCTCTGTCAGGAGGAATGGGCCAAATTTCACCTAACTTATTGTGGGATGCTTGTGGAAGGCTACACGAAACATTTGACCCAAGTTAAACAATTTAAAGGCAATGCTACCAAACACTCAATTAGTATATGTATACTTCTGACCCACTGGGAATGTGATGAAAGAAAATAAACTGAAATAAATCACTCTCTCTACTATTATTCTGACATTTCACATTCTTAAAGTAAAGTGGTGATCCTAACTGACCCCCCGCACAGGGAATTGTTACTAAGATTAAATGTCAAGAATTGTGAAAAACTGAATATAAACGTATTTGGCTAAGGTGTATGTAAACCTCCGACTTCAACTATACCTCAGTTCTACCAGCATGTTAAATTTGCAGTCAGAAGAAAAACATCTCTAGACCACCTTTACTCCACACACAGAGACACATACAAAGCTCTCCCTCACCCTCCATTTGGCAAATCTGACCATCATTTTATCCTCCTGATTACAAGCAAAAACTAAATCAGGAAGCACCAGTGACTCGGTCAGCTGACTAAAGAAGTGGTCAGATGACGCAGATGCTAAGCTACAGGACTGTTTTGCTAGCATGGACTGGAATATATGTTCCGGGATACTTCCGAATGCATTGAGGCATTGGCTTCATCAATAAGTGCATCATTGATGTGAATAAAACCTTTAAACAGGTCAACATTCACAAGTCCGCAGGGCCAGACAGATTACCAGGACATGTATTCTGAGCATGTGCTGACCAACTGGCAACTGGCACTGACATTCTCAACCTGTCCCTGACTGAGTCTGTAATACTAACATGTTTCAAGCAGACCACCATAGTCCCTGTTCCCAAGAACACTAAGGTAACATGCCTAAATGACTACCGACCCTTACAATGAACCCACACTGGCTGCGTGTGCCATCGTGCGTCCCCCACACCAAACGCGATCACGACAAGCAGTTTAAAATATCAAAACAAACTCTTAAACAATTACATTCATTTGGGGACATGTCGAAAAGCATTAAACATTTATGGCAATTTAGCTAGCTAGTTTGCACTTGCTAACTAATTTGTCCTATTTAGCTAGCTTGCTGTTGCTAGCTAATTTGTCCTGGGATATAAACATTGAGTTGTTGAGTTGTTAATTTACCTGAAATGCACAAGGTCCTATACTCCCACAATTAATCCACACATAAAATGGTCAACCGAATTGTTTCTTGTCATCTCTCCTCCTTCCAGGCTTTCTTCTCTGGACTTTATATTGCGATTGGCAACTTTCATAAATTAGGTGCATTACCGCCACCGAACTCGTTCGTCTTTCAGTCACCCACGTGGGTATAACCAATGAGGAGATGGCACGTGGGTACCTGCTTCTTTAAACCAATGAGGAGATGGGAGAGGCAGGACTTGCAGCGCGATCTGCATCACAAATAGAACTGACTTCTATTTTAGCCCTTGGCAACGCAGACCCTCGTTGGCGCGCACGAGCAGTGTGGGTGCAATAATTGAATAATTTAGATTTCTAAATTTATTTTGCGACGGGAGCGGTCTAGTCAGCCTGTTAGCACTCAAGTCTGTAGCCAGGAAGTGCTTTGAAAGGCTGGTCATGGCTCACATCAACACCATTATCCCAGAAAACTTAGACCCACTCCAATTTGCATACCGCCCCAACAGATCCTCAGATGATTCAATCTCTATTGCACTCCACACTGCCCTTTCCCACCTGGACAAAAGGAACACCTATGTGAGAATGCTATTCATTGACTACAGCTCAGCGTTCAACACCACAGTGTCTTCAAAGCTCATCCCTAAGCTAAGGACCCTGGGACTAAACACCTCCCTCTGCAACTGGATCCTGGACTTTCTGATGGGCCGACCCCAGGTTGTGAGTGTAGGCAACAACACCACACTAACCCTTTTAAAAATAAAAAAAATATTTTACCTTTATTTAACTAGGGAAGTCAGTTAAGAACAAATTCTTATTTTCAATGACGGCCTAGGAACAGTGGGTTAACTGCCTGTTCAGGGGCAGAACGACAGATTTGTACCTTGTCAGCTCGGGGATTTGAACTTGCAACCTTTCGGTTGCTTGTCCAACACTCTAACCACTAGGCTACCCTGTCGCCCCATAACACGGGGGCCCCCCACGGGTGTGTGCTTAGCCCCCTCCTGTACTCCTTTACCCATGACAAGAGCTTCAAGTTCCTCTGTATCCACATCACAGTGTACTTAACATGGTCCTCTAACACCAGAAGATTCTTAAAGAATGCACAGCAATGCCTCTTCTCCCTCAGGAGGCTGAAACAATTTGGCAAGGCCCCTCAGATCCTTTTACGGCTGCACCATTGAGAGCATCCTGACTGGTTGTATCACCTTCTGGTATGGCAACGTCACCGCCCACAACCAGAGGGTTGTGCGGATGGCCCAGTGCATCACTGAGGGCGAGCTCCCAGCCATCCAGGACCTACATGCATCCAGGACCTAAAAATTGCCATAGTCTCCAGCCACGCTCCCATCCGGCAGGCTCTACTGATGCATCAAGGCTCAGACAAACAGACTCCTAAACAGCTTATATTCCCTGGCCATATGACTGTTATGGCTAACAACTACCACTCTTCCTCTCCCACAAACTATCCACAGTGACTCTATGCCCATCCACAGGTCAATACCCACTCAGACACAACCTACGCTGCTGCTAAAATTATTATTGACTAGATTTAGTACGCTTCTGTCCATTGATTATTGATTGACATTATCATTAGTACAGTACTTATCTATTTATCCTACTACTGGTCACTATTACTCCTGTTTACATGTATATATTTCCATAATTATAATACCATAAGTATTTAGACTGTATATTGCTGATACCAGTCACTTTTCAGCCGTTTACATGTATATCCTACTACCTGTCACTTTTTATGTATAAACCCACCTGAACTACTCCAGTACCCCTGCACATTGAATAAGGTACTCACACTGACCTGTATATACTTGTGTTCTTTAACTCTCATCGTACTTCTTGCGTGGTTTTTATTCTTACTTTTATTATTTTTTCTATTGTCTATTATTGTCTATATTATTATAAGTGTATTGTTGGGAAAGAGCTCTCAAGGTAAGAATTTCACTTGACTGTTTTACACCTGTTGTATCCTGTGCACATGGCGAGTAAATTTGAAACACACACCTCATTGAAGCATAGGAATGTTCTATCTGAAGATTTCATAGATCTAAACACCATGCAGGCTCTGTATCCCTTAATGACATGTCTACTGTGTGTGTGTCCTAGGCTCTCTACCCGTTGGTGACCTGTCTGCTGTGTGTCAGCCAGAAGCATTTCTTTCTCAACAAATGGACTGTCTTCCTCAACAACTGCCTCTCCAACATCAAGGTACTGTACTGCAATCAGCGGGAAACTAACCCACAACCCTTATGTTGCAAGCGCCATGTTCTTCCAACTGAGCCACACAGGACCAACCAGTACTAACATCAGTCTGTCGGTCTGTCTGTGTCTGCAGAGTAAGGACCCCAAGATGGCGCGTGTTGCCCTGGAGTCTCTTTACCGTCTTCTGTGGGTCTACATGATCAGGATCAAGTGTGAGAGCAACACTGCTACGCAAGGGTAAATGTTTCTACTGCTGTGTATACACAGGCAGACAAGTTCAGGTAGTTTTTCCACTAACTGGTCTTTTCACCAATCAGATCAGCTGTGAAAAAGATCTGTTTTGAAATGATTGGTCAAAAGACAAATGAGTGGGAAAAATGATCAAAATTGGCCAATTTCACACAGCAATTGCAATGTTTGTGTTTTGTGGCACATATAATTTATATTTTTCCACAAAATATAGCTTGTTACAAACAGCGCCACATACACATTGCAACTCAGTTGTAAATATCTTGATAGTGTTCAACACTGCAACCATTTACCTCCCAGCTACACTGGACTGTGTGCCACGTAACATCCTCCCCCAAGTCCACTCCTCTCAGTGTTGAAGCCACAATGTCTACATTCCGAATGGCATCCTAGGGCCCAAAGTAGTGCACTAAATCGGGAATAGGGTGCAATTTAGGACGCTGCCACGGAGAAGAGACCGGTGCATGGCAGCACCCACAGGAAGCTGTGTACATAACCTAGTCTGCTCGTGAATAGTATATTTCTCTTGGTAGAACTGTAGAGCAAAAAAAACGTTATATATTGCATCACTCCCCAACACACTCAAGAACAAATTCATACCTGCAGGCATGCAAACACACACACCCAGGTGCATGCACGAGCGCATGCACACAAACATATACACACACACCCACAAACACAGTCTCCTCCCCTTCGTTGATAATGGGAGACTTGCCTGACTTGGCTCTTTACCTTTCAGTGTCGCAAGCCCAGTCTGTAAACAGGCAGCCTGGTTATACCAGGGGGGATGGAGGAGTGTGGAGGAAGGAAAATGGAGAACGTGGGTGGAGGAGATGAGAGAAGTGGGAGGTGGCTAGGAGGTAGGCCAGGGACGGTCAGAGACTGGCTCATGATCATCACACTATAGGGAGTTAATGGTCTTTCTCATTGGAATATGAGCCAGGGGACTTTAGTATCAGAGCCACACACACACTAGTGTAGTAGACCGTGGATTAGGGCTCGGCTCGTAGGTTAAGAGGCAGAACTCAGAAACGATACGCATTACCAGGGATGCGTCCCAAATGGTACCCTATTCCCTTTACTGTATAAAGCACTTCTTTTTACCACAGTCCATAGGGCTCTAGCCAAATATAGTGCACTATGTAGGGAATATGGTGCCATTTGGGCCACAGGAGGAATAACAAACAGGTCAAGCCTTCAACATGCTGTAATTAGCCTGGAAATTAACCAGGATTAAAATAAAACACTTGTTAAGAAATGGGACAACGGCATACAGGCCAGCCAGTGTAAAGCAATTTAATGTAACATTTTTATCTATGTCAGTTCTAACTGCTTGTGATCCCTATGTATCTCATCTGTTGAATGTTTGTCCTGTGTTGAATTCCCCGACGCTCCATCCTTACAGTCTGTCCCCCCCCCCTTTCTTCTCTCCTCTCTCGCTCTCCTCTTTTCTATCTCTCTCCCCTCTGTTCTCCTGCAGGCGTCTCAACACCATCATTACAACACTCTTCCCCAAGGGCTCTCGCAGTGTGGTGCCCAGAGATATGCCCCTCAACATCTTCGTCAAAATGATCCAGTTTATTGCACAGGTAAACTGCTGTCAACAAGATTATCATTATTGACAGATTTATAACTTTTATCTTAGTTTTTCCTGGAGCATGCACAATAAAAAAACTCAGTCATCTAGTAGACGCCAAGAAGATAGTTCTGAGAGAGAGCGTGAGAGTTGTTCAGAGACAGCACGCTCAAGTGATTTTGAAATTAAAGAAAATAGGGATACCAGTCTGTAGTTTTTTCGACGTCAGAAGTGTCGAGTGTTGGTTTTCCTGAGGAGGGATGCGACTCTGGCCATTGTGAAGTCAGAGGGGACTCAACCAGTGGTCAGGGATGTGTTGATGAGGGAAGTGAGGAATCGGAGAAGGTCTCCAGAGATAGTCTGGAGAAGGGAAGAGAGGATGTGGTTATGCGGGCAGGATGTTAGACTGCCGGACCTCACTAGTCGCAGGATTTCATCTGGAGAGAGAGGAGAGAAAGAGATCAAGGCGTAAGGTAGATCTGTGTGAGGGGGACCAATGGACTCAATAGGCTGAGTGAATGAGGAGCGGATGTCGTAAACCTTATTTTTAAAGCGGTTGACAAAGTCGCCCGCAGAGAGGGAGTGGAGGATTTAAGGAGGGAGGAGAAGGTGGTAAAGAGTTTCCTATGGTTAGCGGCAGAAGCTTAAAATGTAGAATGATAGAAAAGTAATTTTAGCAGTGGATACAGAGGAAGAGGAGTTAGAGAGAAGGGAGTGAAAGGATGATAGGTCCTCCGGAAGTTTAGTTTTCCTACATTTTTGCTCAGCTGCCAGCAGCCCTGTTCTGTTAGCTCGCAATGAGTCACTCAGCAACAGAGCAGGAGGGTAGGCCCGAGCCGGCTGAGAGGTAAAGGTACAATGCGAGTCATAGGAAAGGGAGGAGAGTAGGGTCAAAGAGGCAGGAGGAGTGGCTCAATTGCTCCTCAGCATCTGGGTAGGGACTGAGGGGCTAGGGTTGGAGGAAAGGGAGACAGAAAAGGAAACAAAGTACTGATCAGAGACCTGGAGAGGGGTTGCAGTGAGATGAGTAGGCTAACAGCCTCTAGTAAAGATGAGGTCAAGCATATTGCCTGCTTTGTGAGTGGAAGGGGACTGGAAAAGGGTGAGGTCAAAAAAGACACGGACAGGAAAGTGTGAGGTGGAAAGAAATTAATCGGGATGTTGAAGTTGCCAAGTATGAAGAGCGGTGAGCCATCGTCAGGAAATGAACTTATCAAGGTGTCATGCTCATTGAGGAACTCTCTAAGGGCACCTGGTGGGCGATAGATGACAACAATGTTAAGCTTGAGTGGACAAGGGACAGTGACAGCAAGGGATTCAAATGAGAAGATGGACAGGTGAGAGAGGGTGAAATAAGAACATCTACACTTGGGAGAAATTAGTAGCCCTGTGCCATCATCTCGACGAGCAGATTTTCTCGGACTAGCAGCTGGAGTAGCAGTGTTCTCTGGGGTGATCCGTGTCTGAAGGGATCAGCATAGAGAAGACTGAAGGGCAGCATAGAGATGAACTCTGTGTTCTTGACCGCAGATTGGCAGTTCCAAAAGCTGCCAGAGACCCGAAATTCCACATGGGTTGTAATTGCACAAGGTACACTAAGTTAGAAGAGTTGTTTCCAAGGGTTGAGGAGCGTCTGTAAAACCTAAAAGGAGAGGAGCAAACAGGTATAGAAAACACACACATACACTAGAATGTGGACACCCTTTGCAATTAGTGGATTTGGCTATTTCAGCACCCGCTGCTGACAGGTGTATAAAATCAAGCACACAGCCATGCAATCTCCATAGACATACATTGGCAGTAGAATGGCCCGTACTGAAGAGCTCAGTGACTTTCAACGTGGCACCGCCATAAGATACCACCTTTCCTACAAGTCAGTTTGTCAAATTCCTGCCCTGCTAGAGCTGCCCCGGTCAACTGTAAGTGATATTATCATAAAGTGGAAACGTGGAAATGGCTCAGCCGGGAAGTTGTAGGCCACACAAGCTCACAGAACGGGACTGCTGAGTGCTGATGCACGTAGCACGTGAAACGCACCTGTCCTCGGTTGCAACACTCACTACCCAGTTCTAAACTGTCTCTAGAAGCAGCGTCAGCAGGAGAACTGTTCATCGGGAGCTTCATGAAAAGGGTCTCCATGGCCAAGCAGACGCAGACCAGGCTAAGATCACAATGCACAATGCCAAGCGTTGGATAGAGTTGTGTAAAGCTCGCTGACATTGGACTCTGGAGCAAAGGAAACGCGTTCTCTGGAGTGATGAATCACGCTTCACCATCTGGCAATCCGACGGACAAATCTGGGTTTGGCAGATGCCAGGAGAACGCTACCTGCCCCAATGCATAGTACCAACTGTAAAGTTTGGAGGAGGAGGAATAATAGTCCGGGGCTGTTTTTCATGGTTCGG
This sequence comes from Oncorhynchus tshawytscha, assembly GCF_018296145.1. Taxonomy (NCBI): domain Eukaryota; kingdom Metazoa; phylum Chordata; class Actinopteri; order Salmoniformes; family Salmonidae; genus Oncorhynchus; species Oncorhynchus tshawytscha. The sequence continues at coordinate 46,248,212 of NC_056441.1, read as the reverse complement.
GCTAAGCCCCTTAGTTCCAGTGAAGGGACATCTTAATGCTACAGCATACAATGACATTCAAGACAATTCTGCTGCGTCCAACTTTGTGGCAACAGTTTAGGGAAGGACCTTTCCTTTTTCAGCATGACCATGCCCCCGAGCACAAAGCGAAGTCCATACAGAAATGGTTTGTCGAGAACGGTGTGGAATAACTTGACTGGCCTGCACAGAGCCCTGACCTCAACCCCATCGAACAGGCCTAATCACCCTACATCAGTGCCCAATCTCACTAATGCTCTTGTGGCTTAATGGAAGCAATTCCCCGCAGCAATGTTCCAACATCTAGTGGAAAGCTTTCCCAGAAGAGTGAAGGCCGTTATAGCAGCAAAGGGGGGGACCGACTCCATATTAATGCCCATGTTTTTGGAATGAGATGTTCGACGAGCAGCTGTTCTCATACTTTTGGCCATGCAGTGTAGTTGCCAGAGCAACAAAAGAGCAAAATGAGATATGAAAATAATTAGGTACGTTTTTGTAGAGCCTTCCTCTCTGATGTGAATGTGATGATCTGAAAAACAGCAACAATATTACAAATCTGTTCTAAACCCTCTTCTTCCACCACAGGAACGACTGGACTTTGCCATGAAAGAGATCATCTTTGACCTTATGTGTGTTGGGAAACCAGCCAAAGCCTTTAGTCTTAACCCAGAGGTACAGTACATAATTGGCTTTGAATTCCATCATTCTTCAATATGAATTATTTACAGTTCTACAACCTTAACACCAAATTCAGTATGTTAGCCCATGGTACATCTCTTAATTTAGGGATCGGTTAAGCGATGGTTGAGTTATTGATAAACCAGGAAATCAGATTTTATGTGTCGATTTAAATCCTTTGTAAATCCACTCCACAATTAACTGTCAACTTCAAACATTGTGGGGTCATCAAAGACATTGCCATGATGAATATCTTAAAAAATAAAGAAGCTATTAACAATTAACATTTTCTACTATGCTAATGCTTAAAATAATCATAAAAAGTCACATTCACTCCAAATGTTCACTTTGCGCTAATCACAATAATCCCTAAAGAGTGAGAAAATAAGGTTGATGCATTCAAATATGGCCACACTATACCAGTAAATGCATATTAGCACATACTCTAACATTCCCAAATATGCAAGAAAAATACTTCAAAAATCTTCTTCTCATGAACCATGAGTCCAAATGAGACCAATTTGGAATGTAGGCCCATGATACATATCTTAACCTAGTTTGAGAAAAGCTAAGCGATTGGTCAAAAGATGGCTGCGTTATTGATTTTACCTGTCCATTTAAACCACTGTAAGTCCACTCCACAGAGGCCAATCAACCTGAAGCTTGTCATTGCTATCATGGACGTCCCTAAGATGAACCACACTGAATTTGTTATTGATATCACAAAAAACAAGGACCTATTAACAACTCATTCTTGGTATATTAACGCTAATGCTCAAAATCATCTGCAATCATCTTCTCCTCATGAACCATATGTCAGATTGTCTCCAGATTTTTAGTATATATACACAATGAATTAGCCTCTAATGAATTTGAGAATGATTAGTTACTGCATTAAAATTTGACCATGCTACAGCACACATATCACACCAGGGCTACAAGAACTGAACCGATGGACATGGGGCCATGGTATGGGCCATTGGTATGTAAATCTTATGTACATTGAGTATACAAAACATTAAGAATATCTGCTTTTTCCATGACATAGACTGGCCAGGTGAATCCAGTTGAAAGCTGGGATCTCTTATTGATGTCACTTGTTAAATCCACTTCATTCAGTGCAGATGAAGGGAGGAGACATGTTAAAGAAGGACTTTTAAGCCTTGAGACAATTGAGACATGGATTGTGTACTTGTGCCATTCAGAGGGTGAACTGACAAGAACAAATATTTAAGTGCCTTTGAATGGGGTATGGTAGTAGGTGCCAGGCACACTGGTTTGTGTCAAGAACTACAACGCTGCTGGGTTTTTCATGCTCAACAGTTTCTCGTGTGTATCAAGAATGGTCCACCACCCAAAGGACATGTCACTGTCACTGCAACCTTAGATGGCTGCACCAGATCAGTTGGAGGCACTATATATGTCATTGGCACCAGTGGCATAGGTTACTAGAGCCACCAGTGGCATAGGTTACTAGATCACTATTGATCAAGTGTACATTGTCTCGTGCAAATTAGAGTTAGATTTAAATTATGCAGACAAACAATGTGAAATATCATAAAAATAAGACTAAAAAGGTTTCAAAAATCTTAAAATGAACAATTAGTCAAATAAACCCAGAATTTGTATATAACTCAATACATTAACACTATAAAAGCCTTGTCCCAATGGATCCCCTTTGTGCCAATGACACATTTTGGACGTCAACATTCTGACAGTCTAATAAATATATTTAATGTATGCTATCGGAAAAATAATAATTTGGTTGTGCTTTTGAAGGTCTAGGACACCCCCCCCCAAAATTTTTGTAATTTATTTTGACTCTAGGGTACATATCAGAATTACCTGTATAAATGACTTTAAAAAATGATTATCTGATACATTTTAAACTTTGTTTGACAAGTGGTTCTGAAAGGTCATGAAACTACCTATCAAAGTATATATAATATAACCAACTTTGAAAGCACCAGCTACAACTGTTCTAAAGAAATTGTGCCATTGACATTAGAATGTTGGAAGCTTACCCATAAAATGCAATGTAATGGAGCAGCTATGTGTTTGGATTGCAACTTTGCTGATAGAGAGACCAGAAAAATGAGGGTTCCGAGAGCGAGACCAGAAAAATGCGAGTCCAATTCAAGACCATGATTTTAATTTTCTCAAATCACCACCATAATAAGAGTTCAAAATGTCCAGTATTTCTGTGTTCATATTTCAGAATAACATATGCATTCTGTAGACATTCAGAATGTTGAAAAAATGTGTGCTGAGGGCAAATAGAGAGCCACTCTACAAATGATCACTAACCCAAACAGTTCTATAATAGATAAAAAGTAGATGGCAGTGGCTGCGAATATGTGAGCAAAACATTTTAGCAGCCCCCCTCTTGACAGCAGAAATAAGATTTAGCAATTATATAACTCATTTCATGCAATTCTACACATTTTGCCATAGGGTAGCGATATCTGAGTGAGAGTGACTAACAAAATCAATGGGGGCCCCACAATTGGTAATTCAACCATGATTACTACAAGTTACCAATCTAAAAAATGTTGACATGGGCTAATTGAGTAACTGTCAGGGACTAACATAACAAGAAAAAAAACTGCTGATGGTGGCTAACTCTCAACAGTAAGTTGAGACCCTGACTGCGCCCCCCCAAAAAAAAAAGACTACCTGCCGCCCTAGTAACAGACCAGTCTGCTATGGCCCCATAGTAAGAATAGATCTTAATTTAGAGTAACTACGTGTAATGGTTTTCTGCTCTTATCAGCAGGTAAAAATGCATTATCATTCCTATGGAATTTTACATGGTAATGTACACAGCAAGTTTCTAGTCCTGTTTCATGAAAGCTATTAATAGGATAACATTGTATATCATTTTAATCTGTTCACATCCATGACTATTCACATGTACATATCCATTTTGACATGTTTGAAGATGAAATACTGCAATTATTGATCTTCAGAAATCAGGGATTCAGACAGCTTCTTACCACAATTCTGTGAGTAATTTAACAACTTGATATATCTGGCACACCTGGCTCATGTGATTGTGTATCTACATCATTCAGACAGTTTTTGGGGAATGCTACAATTATATTTCATAGAGGTATGGTCATGTAAAATTGTTCAATAAGACCCCAATGAGTTGTTTGGCATCCATATTGGAAAACGGTATCTGTGGGGTTACTGCGCCCTGTATCTACAATTTTTTTTAAACCCTGTTCTAGCTGTGAGTGTGCAATTTTGTGTCACCAAAGTTAAAATCCCAAAACATAGCTGCCTCATTACATGGGATTTTTATGGGCAAACTTCCAACATTCTAATGTCAATGGCACAACATGGGTGATTTTTTTAAACAATAGTTGTAGCTGGTGCTTTCAAAGTTGGTTATATTATATATCATTTGAAAGGTAGTTTCATGGCCTTTCATAACATCTGCTTCCAACTCACACTCTCAAACACGTGAACGCAGCTCACTTTCCAGCCCACTTTCCACCTCACAAACACGTAGATCCCGTGAACGCAGCTCACTCTCCAGATCCCAATAACTGGAATTTTGATCACCTGTTCACACACCTGTAGGTCATTTATCAGTTTAGTTCTTTGCACCCCATCACTGTGAGGTATTGTTTGTTTTGTGACACACTTCTATTCGGAGCTCTGTTTTTCACGTGACTTAAATCCTCCCGTGTATGATAGTTTTGGCCTGCCTCACTAACGACGCCTTTTGCCTATTCCCTGCCTGTACTTTAGCCTATTGGATTTCAGGTTATCATCCTATTGCCTGATCTCCCGGACGATGTTACTAGCTTTTTCCCTGCCTGTACTGTTGGCTTTTTGGACCCCCTGTGTATGACCTTCTGCCTGCCCCTGGACCCAGCTACCTGCCTCCTCCTGTGGCCCTTTACAAATAAACTCCTGCTGCCCCCTGCGCTTGAAACCAGCTCTCTGTCTCCCATCGTGTTCATTACACACTTGTCAAACAAAGTTTAAAATATATTACTGTTTCCTTTTTAAAGTCATTTTTAAGGTCATTCTGATATGTACCATAGAGGTCAAAGTTATGTTGACCTGAACATTCCTCCCAGAAATGTGTCTGATGGATAGCTGTGAATCTAAGCTTTCCAATTATACATGTTTAAAGGGTATAACTTGTTGTATATTGTTGTTTGTCATTGAGTAAAATCCTTATGGGAAGAATGTAAGGGATGGGGGGGTGACAGAAAGAGCGATAATACACAGATAGCTACCATTTTTGCAATGCTATCACACATTTTCCAACTTTAGGGACATAGACCTTCAAGAAAATCACTATAAGACACCATTGGCTCAAGTGAGCTCGAGCTGCCCCACCGACTTCCCTGGCTCATGGATTACTATATGTAAAGACAAAAAAAACAGAAAGAAAACATAATTCCAAGTGTCAAATACATTATATTGGTGGAGTGCTTTTGTTACAACTATAAAACATAAAGCATGTGAGTTGGAACACATTAACAGCTTATTTTTTATAATGACTAAAAAAATAAAAATACCCAAACCACCAAAACACACGGTCAGCAAGAAGCTCAGGGAAATGAAGACAATTTCAGTTGCCTAAACAATAGTATAAAGCGCCAAGTGTGCTTGTGAATAGTGTGAATAAATCTGCACAAAAGCAATAATGGGATTATTATGAATATGTAGCAGTCAAAAATAGTCCATTATTGTCAGTTATTGGACACATTATTTGGTCATACCATGGATCATTTAGCTATTTGATTTTTCATTTACGGACCCCAATTTATAGAAGAGGTCCCCCTATTTTATAAATTGTTTTATTTGATAAAACCTACATGTGAATTTAGCCTTTACTACTACAGCCCATAGAAACGCATTGAACAAGACATTCATATATGGCAAAAAAAGACAGTCAAGAGGTTTTGAAGTGTGTGCTATATTTAGAAGAGATAAGAAAGCTCAGGAAATATTTTTCTAATTTCTATTCATATTTAAAAAGACTGTCTTGTGGTCTGACAAACATCGCTGTAGTCGGCCACCTTCCAATGCAGATGCGGAAGGCCGACATATGTGGATGTGGTGGATTGAGACGCAGCCCAATCTTAAACTGACGGATTTAGATGGGGATTTGTTTGACTATGTTACTTAGATTGAAGCACAGGTGCGTCAATGACTCTTAAGGATTTTTAAGAATTACTACATACTGCATTATAAGGACCAACATTACAGGACTAGATTACACTTCACTTGGGTCATCCTTGTGGTATTGAGAGACAAATATGCTAATGCTTTCACTGATTGCCCTTTAAGCAAGATAGTTCCTATAGATCGAGTGCTTTGTTATCCAACTGATCGTGTGTCCTTTCTGTTACCCTGTGAATAGAGCCATGTTAATTTCTGCTTGCAGCTATATTTTCTCAATTGTAATGCCATTTTTTAAAGCAGAACTACATTGAAGAATATAACAGATTCAGAATAACAATACATGTGAAAATAATTTCCTGTAAAAGGACAATGTAATCAATCAATTACCAATCAAATCAGTCATAATATCATGACAATTAACATAACATTCCAGTGTGTGCCTTTGTCCAGAGAATGAATATAGGTCTGAGAGCATTCCTGGTGATAGCTGACAAGCTCCAGCAGAAGGATGGGGAGCCACCCATGCCCAACACGGGAGCCACGCTGCCTTCGGGCAACACACTCAGGGTAAAGAAGACTTACCTGAGCAAAACACTGACTGATGATGAAGCCAAGGTCATAGGTGGGTTACCAGGTGGACTACCTACTGTTTCCGGTATGTTGTGGATGGCTGGATGGATGTGTGGGTGGGTGGAGGGAGGGATGGATGGATGGATAATTGAGAGGATGGATGGCACAATTCACTACTGGAATTGTTGTGCTGGAATGAAAGGTTGTGTTGTTCACCATGCGCCTTCCAATGTAAGTATGTATGAATAGAATAGATCCTGAAACTAAATGATGTGTTCTTCCCCTGTGCTGTAGGTATGTCCCTGTACTACTCCCAGGTGAGGAAGGCCATAGACAATAGCCTGAGACACCTGGACAAGGAGGTGGGCCGATGCTTGATGATGACCAACGTCCAGATGCTCAACAAAGAGCCTGAGGACATGATCACGTACGTGTGCTACTCGGCTGATGTAAAAAGGGCTTTATAAATACATTTGATTGATTGATTTTCCTCTACGCAGTTAGGGTAGTACATTTCCAGAAACTTTCCCGAACTTCCCAGTTCTCCAGAGTCCTACAACTGGTAATCCTCCAAGTTTCAACTTGGATTGGCCAGGAAAAACGTTTCCTGGTTAGGTCATGTGGTCAGGAAAAAATACAACTAAAGGCCCTATTCTTGATGTACCATGATTTGTCAGTTGTCAAAAATATATGTATTTTTTTTCATGTCATTATTGGGGGACATTTTACATTGCATATGTAATGACAAACGGAAAGGCAGGCAATTCTGCTGTTGACCTGATCTTGATGTTGTCTCACCTTGTCTTGTCAGAGGAGAGAGGAAGCCGAAGATCGACATGTTCAGGACGTGTGTGGCGGCCATCCCTCGCATCCTGCCAGACGGCATGTCCAAGCCCGAACTCATAGACCTGCTATCTCGGTGTGTACATATCTGGCTGTGTGTGTGTGTGTATATGCAGGAAACCCATTGTAATGAATGGGCCAACCCTTCAGGTTTCCCAAAATCTCTAACACGATCCTGCAGAGGCCCGCTGCTGCCTATTTGACCAGGGCATTCAGATAAGTAGGTGTAATGTCTCATGCTGAGCCCACTTTAGACCAGGAACCATTCCTATCTTACCTGACTGGAAAAATTCCAATAAACCTCTTTACAATCTGGCAGCCTGATTTCATTGAAAACGTTTCTTCAACAATGTGTGTTTTAAGGAGGCAATTATTTAAAGCTAGAATCCTTAATTGAAACAGTAACAGTGTTCACCCAACGTGTGTTGGTAAAAAGCTCAGGGATGGGCCTGGAGAAAGGTAACCCCTTTCAAATTCATTGACAGAGTTATGGATGCAAGGACTGACCATCCATTATAATGAAAATCATAGTTTTAACCGTGTTTTGAGGCTAAATAGTGTTAGTTTATTGTTTACAAATATCGAAATTAACAAGCTTGTATTTTGGGTTTTGATGGGGTATGAGAGTTGAACTAAGCTCATGAGGTATTTATAGGTTATGTTCTTCAAGAATCAATGGGCATATGTCATGTATTTATACAGTACCAGTCAAACGTTTGGACACACCTACTCATTCCAGGGTTTTTCTGTATTTTACTCTTTTCTACGTTGTAGAATAATAGTGAAGACATCAAAACTATTAAATAACACATATGGAATCATATACTAACCAAAAAACTGTTCAACATATATTTGAGATTCTTCAAAGTAGCCACCCTTTACCTTGACAACAGCTTTGCATACTCTTGGCATTCTCTCAACCAGCTTCATGAGTTAGTCACATGGAATGCATTTCAATTAACAGGTGTGCCTTGTGAAAAGTTCATTTGTAGAATTGATTTCCTTCTTAATGCTTTTGAGCTAATCAGTTGTGACAAGGTAGTGGTGGTATACAGAAGAAAGCTCTATCAAGATGGTGTAACAGCTGTCGTATGTGGAAGAAGGTGAGGACCAAGGTGCAGCGTGGTACATGTTCATCCTTTTATTAATGGAACTGAACACTGATTAACAAAACAACAAAGAGAACAACCGAAACAGTTCTTTCTGGTGCAGACACAAAAACAGAAAGCAACTACCCACACCAATAGTGGGAAAACAGGCTGCCTAAGTATGGTTCTCAATCAGAGACAACGATAACCAGCTGCCTCTGATTGGGAACCTTAACAGGCCTAAACGCTACTGCTACTCGCTGTTCATCATATATGCATAGTCACTTTAACCATACCTACATGTACATACTACCTCAATTAACCTGACTAACAGGTGTCTGTATATAGCCTTGCTACTCTTATTTTCAAATGTATTTTTACTATTGTTTTATTTCTTTACTTACCTACACACACACACATACTTTTTTTTCGCACTATTGGTTAGAGCCTGTAAGTAAGCATTTCACTGTAAGGTCTAAACCTGTTGTATTCGGCGCATGTGACAAATACACTTTGATTTGGTTTGAAGACAAGGACAACAACCCGAACCACTGCCTGTTCACCTCGCTATCATCCAAAAGGCGAGGTCAGTACAGGTGCATCAAAGATGGGACAGAGAGACTGAAAAACAGCTTCTATCTCAAGGCCATCAGACTGTTAAATAGCCATCACTAGCACCTTAGAGGCTGCTGCCCTATATAGATTGACTTGAAATCACTGGCCACTTTAATAATGTTTACATATTTTGCATTACTCATCTCATATGTATATACTGTATTATATTCTATTCTACTGTATTTTAGTCTGTCAGTCTGACATTGCTCGTCCAAATCTTTATATATTCTTAATTACATTCCTTTACTTTAGATTTGTGTGTATTATGTGTTTTGTTGTGAAATTGTTAGATATTGCTTATTAGATACTACTGCACTGTTGGAGCTAGAAACACAAGCATTTCGCTACACCCGCAATAACATCTGCTAAACATGTATGTGACCAATAAAATTCGATTTGATTTGATAAAAGACCAAGTCCATATTGTGGCAAGAACAGCTCAAATAAGCAAAGCGAAATAAACAACAGTCCATCATTACTTTAAGACATGAAGGTCAGTCAATCCGGAAAATGTGCAGTCGCAAAAACCATCAAGCGCTATGATGAAACTGGATCTCATGAGGACCGCCACAGGAAAGGAAGACCCAGAGTTACCTCTGCTGTAGAAGATAAGTTCATTAGAGTTACCAGCCTCAGAAATTGCAGCCCAAATAAATGCTTCAGAGTTCAAGTAACACATCTCAACATCAACTGTTCAGAGGAGAATGCGTGAATCAGGCCTTCATCGTCAAATTGCTGCAAAGAAACCACTACTAAAAGGTCACCAATAATAAGAAGACAATTGCTTGGGCCAAGAAACACGAGCAATGGGCATTAGACCGGTGGAAATCTGTCCTTTTGGTCTGATGAGCCGTGTCTTTGTGAGATGCAGAGTAGGTGAACGGATGATCACCGCATGTGTGGTTCCCACCGTGAAGCATGTGACGCTTTGGGTGATTTATGTAGAATTCAAGGCTCACTTAATCAGCATGGCTAACACAGCATTCTCCATCCCTGGTTTGCGCTTAGTGCCACTATAATTTGTTTTTCAACAGGACAATGACACAAAACACACCTCCAGGTTGTGTAAGGGCTATTTGACCAAGGAGAGTGATGGAGTGCTGCATCAGATGACCTGACCTTCACAATCACCCGACCTCAACCCAATTAGATGGTTTGTTATGAGTTGGACCATAGAGTGAAGGAAAAGGAGCCAACAAGTCCTCAGCCTATGTGGGAACTTCAATACTGTTGGAAAATAATTCCTCATGAAGCTGGTTGAGAGAATGCCAAGAGTGTGCAAAGCTGTCATCAAGGCAAAGGGTGGCTACTCAAATATAAAATATATTTAGATTTGTTAAAAACCTTTTTGGTTACTACATGATTCCCATATGAAATATGTGTTATTTCATAGTTTTTATGTCTTTACTATTATTCTGCAATGTAGAAAATAGTAAAAATAAAGAAAAACCCTTGAATGAGTAGGTGTCCAAACTTTTGACTGGTACTGTGTGCCTAAAAATTGATATAGCAATTAAGGATTTCAACTTTAAGTAGAATTTAGTACATAAACGGTTGCCTCTTTAAAACGCACATTGTGTGTATTATTTTTCTCCCAGGTTGACGATTCACATGGACGACGAGCTACGCCTCATAGCCCAGAACTCCCTCCAGAGTTTACTGGTAGACCTCCCTGAGTGGCGTGATGACGTCCTGTTTGGCTTTACCAATTTCCTGTTGCGGGAGGTTCAGGACAGCCACCAGGTATGGATAGCTGGATGGAACTATCAATGGATTCATGGCTTGATGAGTTGATTTCTTGACTAATTGATTGACTAATTGATTGATTGCAGGCCCTACTGGACAACTCTCTCCGGCTGCTGCTCCAGCTGTTGACCCAGTGGAGACTGGCTCTGTCAGCCCCAGAGAAGGGCTGCGACACAGCAGAGGTAGAGTAAATAGAGATAGGCTGTCTAACATTTCCTTATTGCTCTTACAGTGGAGATATAGGCTGGGAGGTGTAATGAGTAGCTACATTAAGTGCCTGTATGTTTATGTAGTGCTGAGCGATTAGGTTTTTAAACAACTAATTGGTTAAATTATTTGAATTACATTTTGTTCCGTTTTTTTTTCCTGTGAGCTCGATGTGTAGTTTCTGTAGAGATAAATCTGATCAAGCCTGAACTGTGCAATGTAGTAGGGAGTTATAGTTTCCAACAGGTCAATATTCTACACAGTTTAGATCAGAAAATGTGTTAATTAACTACAATGACCATAATTCATTGTGCATCCGCTTAAACTTGTCCGGTCTGTGCAGAGCAGACACAGATGCCTCTTTTCAAAAGAACTGGGAACTACGAGATCAAATCATGAGGTCAGTGATCAGAGCTTTAGAAAGAGGCCCGAGTTCCTGAGTTGGTATTTCGAGAAGGGATGACCGTTCAAATAGATTGTTCCCAGTTGGAGTACCCAGTTAATTTTTTGAAAGCACTGATGTCGAAAGGTGGAGCCTTCTGAGTTCCAAGTTCCCAGTTGTTTTGAACCCGGCAAGAGACTGAGAGAACATCGAGAGGGAAAGAAAGCAGTTGCTTTGCAGGCTTGAAAATACATGATCTAAGTGATTGATAGTTGGTATTCAGTATGCCTTATTTACATTGAAGAACTACTTAAATTGTGATTTTGTCAGACAGCATAGGCAGCAGCTCCAGATGATGGCTTGGAATGAAATAAAATGAATCAAATGAAACAAATATTTTATTAAAGTAATGTGAATAAGTTATGGTTAACGTTTTGCATATGCTACACATTGAAACACAAGGAATTGTGTTTTTGTCATTTGTTATAGGCTGTTTTTAAAGACACATAAAATGTGTCTCCTTTGGCCAACAGTCCTCGTTTATTGATGGTGCTGGCTGCACCAAGTGGGATCTGAATGCATATGGATGGGTGTATGTTAGAATATTCACATGAAAATCTGTCACCAATTGGATGGAAGCCTAGCGAAAGACACCCTAAAGACTCTTGCAAGTGTGCTAGTCCAGTGCTCCAGAACATCTAAAGAATAAGCTACCAGCCAAACAAGCTTGTAAGAATTGTATGTGTAATCATGTAAAAAAGAAAAAGAAAAAAAGGGACCACAATGGAATTAACTCCCAGACTTTATTGTGCAATCCCGGTATCTACGGTTACAGAGTGTTGCTACAGTTATTGTTATTTGTGGTCGTAAACATTATTTTGAGTTAATTGTATAAGGGGTAATGGGTGTTCGATTTATTTACAGTACAAGGGGAGGGCCATATGAAAATATTTTTCATGTTGGGGAGTCGGGGGGGGGGGTGTATTTTTGTTTATGACACTGGGTTGGACATCCCACCCCCCTGAAACAGAATTCAGAAACCGTGATAATGTTTGTATCAATGAACTTAAACCAAACCGACCTAAAAAAAAGAAGCACTAATCGCTCAGCACTAGTTTAAGGTAAGAGCATGGTATCTGTTTCTTCAGAAAGGAATACAAATATGTGTCAATGGCCATTCTAGGTCTGGCGCTGTTGTGAGTGCGCCATGCTCTTCTATTGAGTTGTTATTGTTTGAACCTGTGTCCGCTGTGTGTTGTTGCAGTTGGGCTCCAGCCAACGCGCGTCGGTGGAACACGGACCCCACTCCACAGTGCTGCACGCCATGGAGGGCCTGGCCTTGCTCCTGCTCTGCTCCTGTCAGCTCACAACGCGCAAACTGGCCATGGCAATCCTCCGGGAGATACGCTGCCTGTTCCTTGCCATTGGACAGGCTGAGGTAAGGGTGAGGGGGATTGTCAGAACGTGGGTTAAAATCGCCGGGCTGTTATTGTAAAATGCATTGTTCAAACGTGGCTGCGTAACCATAGGAACCACCACATCACTTCCAAAAGGCTATTTTCTGGACATGTAACTTGTGCAGAGCGTGAGACACTCCCATTCATTTCATGAGAGGTATGCATTGCTCAGCGTAAAATGTCCATCTCTTTTTCTTCTTCAAGAATTCAATGCATGGCTCACGCCCCAAGAGAGCTTGATAAAGTGGCCTGCGCTCTTCTCACGCTGCCAACAGGTTACAGGTCTAATGTAACAGCTAAAAACCTACGTTTTTCTCGAAGCCCCAGTGTAGCTCCATAGTAAGGCCGATTAACTGGAACGTTAACCAGTAAATTGTGGGCTGGTTACAGAGTATTGAACTAGAGTTGGTTGAACATGATGGATTCTGTGATACCTTACAGGATGATGACAAACCCATGATAGAGGTCATGGACCAACTGAGCCTGGCGGTTCTGGAAAGTTTTGTTCATGTGGCAGCGTCAGATACGGTGAGCGTTTCTCTCTGTTGCACTCTGTGTGTGTGTGTGTGTACAATTTGTCACATTTGTGTGTTGTGTGTGTGTGTGTGTGTGTGTGTGTGTGTGTGTGATAACAGGAGACAGAGGGTGGGGTGGAGAGGAGAGCAATTTGCTCCTCTAAGTAATCCACTTATTTTATGTACAATTTCTCACATTTCATAACTTTGTTATTACTCCAGACAGTGATTCAGGATGGGTATTACAGCCCAGTCCGCTTAACATACAGTTCATTTGGAAAGTATTCAGACCCCTTGACTTTTTCAACATTTTGTTACGTTACAGCCTTATTCGAAAATGGATTAAATTGTTTATTTTCCTCATCAATCTACATACAATACAAAGCAAAAACTGTTTTTTAGAAAGAAAATAAATCACATTTACATAAGTATTCCTCGAGTCCTCTTGGGTATGACTCTACAAGCTTGGCACACCTGTATTTGGGGAGTCCCTCCCATTCTTCTCTGTAGCTCCTCTCAAGCTCTGTCAAGGTTGGATGGGGAGCATCGCTGCACAGCTATATTCAGGTCTCTCCAGAGATGTTCGATCAAATTCAAGTTTGGGCTCTGGCTGGGCCACTCAAGGACATTCAGAGAACTCCTGCTTTGTCTTGATTGTGTGCTTAGGGTTGTTGTCCTGTTGGAAGGTGAACCTTCACCCCAGTCTAAGGTCCTGAGCGCTCTGGAGCAGGTTTTCATCAAGGATCTCTCTCTACTTTCATCTTTCTCTCAATACTGACTAGTCTCCCAGTCCCGGATGAAAAACATCCCCACAGCATGATGCTGTCACCACAATGTTTCACCGTAGGGATGGTGCCAGGTTTCCTCCAGACGTGACACTTGGCATTCAGGCAAAAGAGTTCAATCTTGCGCAATTTCGAGTCTCATAGCAAAGATTCTGAATGGTTATGTAGGTTTCCGTTTCTGTTTTTATATTTTGTATACATTTGTACACATTTCTGAAAACCAGTTTTTGCTTTGTCATTATGGAGTATTGTGTGTTGATTGATAAGGGGGAAAAAATGATTTAATTCGTTTTAGAATAGGTCTGTAACGTCACAGAATGTGGAAAAAGTCAAGGGGTCTGAATACTTTCCGAATGCACTTTACCATCAAGTGATCTGGTTAGCTTTCATTAATCACGTTAGTGATTTGTATGCACAATCTGCCTCACTGATCATAGAATTGTGGATGGCAGTTTTAGCCTGGTTCTAGAACTGCAATTGAAATTCCAATTGAACCTAAAAAAAAAAGTGCATACATTTTTTATGATTTCTAAAATAAACCGTCGATAGCCTTTAATTGTAATTGAAGATCATTGACCGAATTGACTGAAACCTCTAACCCTCAACTTCTAACCCCTGACCCTCCTGTCTCCCAATCCCCAACCCCCTTTTTAGGCCACTCTTCCGTTGGGCCACCAAGTGGACCTGCAATGGCTGCTTGAGTGGAACTCCATGCTGGTCAACAGCCACTATGACATCCGGAGCCCGTCCCACGTGTGGATCTTTGCCCAGTCGGTCAAGGACCCCTGGGTGCTCTGTCTCTACAGCCTGCTGCGCCAGGACCACCTGCCCAAACACTGCCCCACCGCCCTTAGCTACACCTGGTCCTACGTCTTCACACGCATGCAGCTGCTCATGCCCCTGGTGGACCCCACGTGAGTACTTCTAAGTTCTGTTCCTGATTGAATAGAATAGATCTTTATTGTCACCGACCCGAGCCAACCTGACACAACCCCATGTTGGATTTGATTTATTGTACAGATTGAGTACAGCACAGCCCCAGAGGATAACACATCAGAGTATTGAACAAAAGTTTATTTTACAATGTGGATCTTGATGTAAGAAGATAGATGGATAGATAATCCATAAAAATGAAATGGATAGCACTCTAAGAGGCGGTTTCCCGGATACAGAGTAGGCCTAGTCCTGTGCCCTTATACACAAAGCATCTCCGAAAAAGGTCCAAGGAGTCCTGTTAAAACTTGCTTTTAGACACAAAAGAAATCTCAGCTCACAGTAGGATGTGAAGACACTGCCCAGACAAACTCTGAGCCAGGAGTAAAATAAACTGATAGAAGATTCTCAGCTGGTAATCACAACAGATTGAGGTACTGCAAAGGAAATATAGTGATGACTGATTGACATTGTTGCAAATGATGGGAAATAACCGATCGTGATGAGGCATCGGCAGCTGTGAACTCTAGCACGCCTCAGACAACCACAGTGAATGTGACTGTACATCAAATCTTGCAATGGTAAAACTTTTGATTGAACTTTGCCCACTCTTAATTCTTGCCCAATATGTTGGAATGCATAACCCTTTTTTTGGTACAAATTCAGATATTTTGAATAATGTTATTGGCATATTGCACTCATACAGTATGACTGTTGTTAAACACATACTTTTTTATAATATTACCGTTATTTCAACACATTTGCGCTGGATATATATTTCTGGATATCTGACATGTTATTAGATATAAGGAGTAGACCTGCTCCAGATACGCATGTCATTCATTTCATATATGGAGCTAGGATATTCTCCGTAATGGGACAGTTTCTACATGCATCCAATCTGGACCTCAGAAATATCCCTTCTACTGTATGAGTCCAGGGAGATATCTGGGGTGAGATACATACAAGACACGCACCTGATGCGCATGCATCCGCTTACATATTTGTAGAGTATTCTAACTCCGGAAAGGGTAAGTGTCAACATGCTGACATATCTAAGCCTTTATACTTAGGTATGAATAAAGCCACATATTTTCTGAAATGTATCATATCCTTAGTTGTTACCTGATCATTAATGTATCCGTATTCCTTACATGATATGTAATATTCATCCTCATATGTCTGATCGAAAATGGGCTAAAGTTCATAAAATATTATTTTACCTGTTCAGGCGGTAAAAATCATTGTGCTTCTTCACATGAAGGTGACATATCTGAGCATACATTTGTACCATATTCAGTAGTAGGCTATACAAGGCATGGACAGGCAAACATCATCATACATGTATTTAATCCAGGTTGCTATTTCCAAAGCACATCTCTACTATTTCCGTTTTAAAAATGCAGCATAGCAAATCCACATTTTTGTGTATGTGTACTTTACTTCACTATTTATATTTTTGACTACTTTTACTTCACTACATTCCTTAAGAAAATATTGTACTTTTTACTCCATACATTTTCCTTGACACCCATAAGTACACGTTACATTTTTAATGATTAGCTGGACAGGAAAATAGTCCAATTGAAGCACTTATCAACCAAACATATCTGGTCATCCCTACTGCCTCTGATCTGGCAGACTCACTAAACACACACACTTCATTTGTCAATTATGTCTGAATGTTGGAGTGTGCCCCTGACTATCTGTAAATAAAAACATGTATTTAAAAACGTTTTTTTTTATTTAAAAAAATTTGTGCCATCTGGTTTATTTAATATAAAGAATTTGAAATTATTTATATTTTTACTTTTGATACTTAAGTATATTTTAAACCAAATACCTTTGGACTTTTACTCAAGTAGAATTTGACTGGGTGACTTTTACTTAATTACTCAAGTTTGACAGTTGGGTACTTTTTCCACCACTTTTTCCACTACAGAAAAGAAAAGTTGCACACCCTCAATAGCCCTGACTGCCTGTTATGAAGCTGACTGTTGCACTCATCACAAATGCACATAATT